>NC_053035.3:298952395-299265252 GCF_002575655.3 Aegilops tauschii subsp. strangulata | reverse complement strand
GCACCAGCGATCGGCCAACTGCGGGCTCAGCAGCCGGAGGCACGCTAGCCAAAGGCAGAGGTTTCTTCCCCTTATCTCCTTGTTTCGGCGCCATGACATGGAGAAGGCAGAGCTCTGGTCAGATTGGAAAGAGGAGCAGAGTCTCGGAGAAGCAGAGGAACCAGGGAAGTATGGCGCGGGCGATGGAAGAATAACTGTGTAGGTTGCGGTGGCCGCATAGCCAGGCAGATTCCAAGGCTGCGTGGGGAAGCGGAGACGCCCACGTCCAATCAACTGCCACGCGTCGACCAAGGCCGTAGGCTATTGGGGCCCGCGGCGCTCCGCACTTGACCTTTGGCTTCGCCTCGAAGCCAAGCCCGAACGCGCCTTGGGTCTGGGGGCTACTATCGGCGTTATGGGAACGGGGGTCCCCAGACTTGCTTGTCTATGGCCCACAGCGTGGCTCTGCTGGTGGGCCCGTATGGCCCATCTTCACCAACAAGCATTCAAGACCCTCGCGAGGGGCCAAGCCTCACAAGGCGGGCGACACAAGACTTCCTCAGGAGCGGCCTCACCAGGTTGGCTCACGAGGGGCGGAGAGATCAAGGCAAGGCAAACTTCGCGAGGTTCTCGTGACGTGAGCCATGATGACCGAGACCAGGCGGGCGCCAGGTGGGCGCCAACGCGCACAGAGTCCTTGTTTCCTCTTTGGTGCTAAGGAGGCAAGCGCAGGCGTGGAGTACCGACGCATCAAGCAAAGGTTTCCATATCAATGCAACAAGACCAAGACCAGCAGGACGGCAAGATGGAGGTCACTGTGGAGCCCAAGGCGGCGTCACCGCCAGAGCCTTTGGCAGGCGAAGACTACTTTTGTCAGGATAGCTTGTACTAGTTGTCTCCCTTCAAACTGGCCGTTGTGGAATCCATTCCCGCTCAATATTTGGGGAGAGGACCAAGGCCTCTATAAATAGGACTAGCCACCATAGTAGGAGGCAACTTAGCCTGAACGAATAGAGAGAGAATAGTCACCCGCACACCGAGCACAAGAACACCTCAACCTTAGGAGGCTGTTCTTCCCCTTGTAACTGTTCATCCTCAGCCCAAGAGGCAATCCACCACCACCACACTGTAGTAGGGTATTACACCACAACGGTGGCCCGAACCAGTATAAATCTTGTGTTCTTCGTGTTGCGAGTTCGTCGAGTTAGTCCTTGAGATCTTAGCAAAGCTAGGACGTAGATCGGTAGGGGGAGAACTTCGCGCGCACCCTAGAGTTCGAACCTTAAGGGTTTTGCCGGAACCCGAGATCCCACAGCCGTGTGCGGTGCCCCCCTCCACCATAATCCACCTCGATCATATCGTAGTGGTGCTTAGGCGAAGCCCTGTGACGGTAGCTTCATCAACATCGTCACCACGCCGTCGTGCTGACGAAACTCTCCCTCGAGCTCTACTGGATCGTGAGTTCAAGGGAGTCACCAAGCTGAACATGTGCTGAACGCGGAGGTGCCAAACGTTCGGTACTGAGGATCGGTCGATCGTGAAGACGTACGACTACATCAACCGTGTTGTCATAATGCTTCCGCTTAACGGTCTACAAGGGTATGTGGACGACACTCTCCCGTCTCGTTGCTATGCATCACCATGATCTTGCGTGTGCGTAGGAAATTTTTTGAAATTACTACGTTCCCCAACAGTGGCATCCGAGCCAGGTTTATGCGTAGATGTTATATGCACGAGTAGAACACAAGTGAGTTGTGGGCGATACAAGTCATACTGGTTACCAGCATGTCATACTTTGGTTCGGCGGTATTGTTGGATGAAGCGGCTCGGACCGACATTACGCGTACGCTTACGCAAGACTGGTTCTACCGACGTGCTTTGCACACAGGTGGTTGGCGGGTGTCAGCTTCTCCAACTTTAGTTGAACCGAGTGTGGCTACGCCCGGTCCTTGAGAAGGTTAAAACAGCACTAACTTACCGAACTATCATTGTGGTTTTGATGCGTAGGTAAGAACGGTTCTTGCTCAGCCCGTAGCAGCCACGTAAAACTTGCAACAACAAAGTAGAGGACGTCTAACTTATTTTTGCAGGGCATGTTGTGATGTGATATGGTCAAGACATGATGCTATATTTTATCGTATGAGATGATCATGTTTTGTAACGGAGTTATCGACAACTGGCAGGAGCCATATGGTTGTCGCTTTATTGTATGCAATGCAATCGCCCTGTAATTGCTTTACTTTATCACTAAGAGGTAGTGATAGTCGTAGAAGCAATAGTTGGCGAGTCGACAATGATGCTACGATGGAGATCAAGGTGTCGCACCAGTGACGATGGTGATCATGACGGTGCTTTGGAGATGGAGATCAAAGGCACAAGATGATGATGGCCATATCATATCACTTATATTGATTGCATGTGATGTTTATCCTTTATGCATCTTATTCTGCTTTGATTGACGGTAGCATTATAAGATGATCTCTCACTAAATTTCAAGGTATAAGTGTTCTCCCTGAGTATGCACCGTTGCGAAAGTTCATCGTGCCGAGACACCACGTGATGATCGGGTGTGATAAGCTCTACGTTCAAATACAACGGGTGTAAGCTAGTTTTGCACACGCAGAATACTCGGGTTAAACTTGACGAGCCTAGCATATGCAGATATGGCCTCGGAACACTAAGACCGAAAGGTCAAGCATGAATCATATAGTAGATATGATCAACATAGTGATGTTCACCATTGAAAACTACTCCATCTCACGTGATGATCGGACATGGTTTAGTTGAGATGGATCACGTGATCACGTAGATGATTCGAGGGATGTCTATCTAAGTGGGAGTTCTTAAGTAATATGATTAATTGAACTTTAATTTATCATGAACTTAGTACCTGATAGTATTTTGCTTGTCTATGTTGTTGTAGATAGATGGCCCGTGCTGTTGTTCCGTTGAATTTTAATGCGTTCCTTGAGAAAGCAAAGTTGAAAGATGATGGTAGCAATTACACGGACTGGGTCCGTAACTTGAGGATTATCCTCATTGCTGCACAGAAGAATTACGTCCTGGAAGCACCGCTGGGTGCCAGGCCTGCTGTAGATGTAACTGACGATGTTAAGAACGTCTGGTAGAGCAAAGCTGATGACTACTCGATAGTTCAGTGTGCCATGCTTTACGGCTTAGAACCATGACTTCAACGATGTTTTGAACGTCATGGAGCATATGAGATGTTCCAGGAGTTGAAGTTAATATTTCAAGCAAATGCCCGTATTGAGAGATATGAAGTCTCCAATAAGTTCTATAGCTGCAAGATGGAGGAGAATAGTTCTGTAGTGAACATATACTCAAAATGTCTGGGTATAATAATCACTTGATTCAACTGGGAGTTAATCTTCCGGATGATAGTGTCATTGACAGAATTCTACAATCACTGCCACCAAGCTGCAAGAGCTTTGTGATGAACTATAATATGCAAGGGATGGATAAGACAATTCCCGAGCTCTTCGCAATGCTAAAGGCTGCGGAGGTAGAAATCAAGAAGGAGCATCAAGTGTTGATGGTCAACAAGACCACCAGTTTCAAGAAAAAGGGTAAAGGGAAGAAGAAGGGGAACTTCAAGAAGAACAGCAAACAAGTTGCTGCTCAGGAGAAGAAACCCAAGTCTGGACCTAAGCCTGAGACTAAGTGCTTCTACTGCAAATAGACTGGTCACTGGAAGTGGAACTGCCCCAAGTATTTGGTGGATAAGAAGGATGGCAAGGTGAACAAAGGTATATGTGATATACATGTTACTAATGTGTACCTTACTAATGCTCGCAGTAGCACCTGGGTATTTGATACTGGTTCTGTTGCTAATATTTGCAACTCGAAACAGGGACAACGGATTAAGCGAAGATTGGCTAAGGACGAGGTGACAATGCGCGTGGGAAATGGTTCCAAAGTCGATGTGATCGCGGTCGGCACGCCACCTCTACATCTACCTTCGGGATTAGTTTTAGACCTGAATAATTCTTATTTGGTGCCAGCGTTGAGCATGAACATTATATCTGGATCTTGTTTGATGCGAGACGGTTATTCATTTAAATCAGAGAATAATGGTTGTTCTATTTATATGAGTAATATCTTTCATGGTCATGCACCCTTGAAGAGTGGTCTATTTATACTAAATCTCGATAGTAGTGATACACATATTCATAATATTGAAGCCAAAAGATGCTGAGTTGATAATGATAGTGCAACTTATTTGTGGCGCTGCCGTTTAGGTCATATTGGTGTAAAGCGCATGAAGAAACTCCATACTGATGGACTTTTGGAATCACTTGATTATGAATCACTTGGTACTTGCGAACCATGCCTCATGGGCAAGATGACTAAAACGCCGTTCTCTGGAACAATGGAGCGAGCAACAGATTTGTTGGAGATCATACATACTGATGTATGTGGTCCGATGAATGTTGAGGCTCGCGGCGGGTATCGTTATTTTCTCACCTTCACAGATGATTTGAGCAGATATGGGTATATCTACTTAATGAAAAATAAGTCTGAAACATTTGAAAAGTTCAAAGAATTTCAGAGTGAAGTGGAAAATCATCGTAACAAGAAAATAAAGTTTCTACGATCTGATTGTGGAGGAGAATATTGGAGTTATGAGTTTGGTCTACATTTCAAACAATGTGGACTATTTTCGCAACTCACGCCACCCGGAACACCACAGCGTAATGGTGTGTCCGAACGTCATAATCATACTTTACTAGATATGATGCGATATATGATGTCTCTTACTGATTTACCGCTATCGTTTTGGGGTTATGCTTTAGAGACGGCTACATTCACGTTAAATAGGGCACCATCTAAATCTGTTGAGACGACGCCTTATGAACTGTGGTTTGGCAAGAAACCAAAGTTGTCGTTTCTTGAAATTTGGGGCTGCGATGCTTATGTGAAAAAGCTTCAACCTGATAAGCTCAAACCCAAATCGGAGAAATGTGTCTTCATAGGATACCCGAAGGAAACTCTTGGGTACACCTTCTATCACAAATCCGAAGGCAAGACATTTTTTGCTAAAAATGGATCCTTTCTAGAGAAGGAGTTTCTCTCGAAAGAAGTGAGTGGGAGGAAAGTAGAACTTGATGAGGTAACTGTACCTGCTCCCTTATTGGAAAGTAGTTCATCACAGAAACCGGTTCCTGTGACACCTACGCCAATTAGTGAGGAAGCTAATGATTTTGATCATGAAACTTCAGATCAAGTTACTACCGAACCTCATAGGTCAACCAGAGTAAGATCCGCACCAGAGTGGTATGGTAATCCTATTCTGGAAGTCATGTTACTTGACCAAGGCGAACCTACGAACTACGAAGAAGCGATGGTGAGCCCAGATTCCGCAAAATGGCTTGAGGCCATGAAATATAAGATGGGATCCATGTATGAGAACAAAGTGTGGACTTTGGTTGACTTCCCAATGATCGGCAAGCCATAGAGAATAAATGGATCTTCAAGAAGAAGACTGACGCTGACGGTAATGTTACTGTCTACAAAGCTCGACTTGTTGCGAAAGGTTTTCGACAAGTTCAACGAGTTGACTACGATGAGACTTTCTCACCCGTAGTGATTCTTAAGTCTGTCCGAATCATGTTAGCAATTGCCGCGTTTTATGATTATAAAATTTGGCAAATGGATGCCAAAGCTGCATTCCTGAATGGATTTCTGGAAGAAGAGTTGTATATGATGCAACCGGAAGGTTTTGTCGATCCAAAGGGAGCTAAAAAAGTGTGCAAGCTCCAGCGATCCATTTATGGACTGGTGCAAGCCTCTCGGAGTTGGAATAAACGTTTTAATAGTGTGATCAAAGCATATGGATTTATACAGACTTTTGGAGAAGCCTGTATTTACAAGAAAGTGAGTGGGAGCTGTGTAGCATTTCTAATATTATATGTGGATGACATATTGCTAATTGGAAATGGTATAGAATTTCTGGATAGCATATAAGGATACTTGAATAAGAGTTTTTCAATAAAAGACCTCGGTGAAGCTGCTTACATATTGGGCATCAAGATCTATAGAGATAGATCGAGACGCTTAATTGGACTTTCACAAAGCACATACCTTGACAAAGTTTTGGAAAAGCTCAAAATGGATCAAGCAAAGAAAGGGTTCTCGCCTGTGTTACAAGGTGTGAAGTTGAGTCAGACTTAATGCCCGACCACTGCAGAAGATAGGGAGAAAATGAAAAGTGTTCCCTATGCTTCAGCCATAGGCTCTACCATGTATGCAATGCTGTGTACCAGACCTGATGTGTGCCTTGCTATTAGCTTAGCAGGGAGGTACCAAAGTAATCCAGGATTGGATCACTGGACAGCGGTCAAGAACATCCTGAAATACCTGAAAAGGACTAAGGATATGTTTCTCGTTTATGGAGGTGACAAAGAGCTCATCGTAAATGGTTACGTTGATGCAAGCTTTGACACTGATCCGGACGATTCTAAATCACAAACCGGATATGTGTTTACATTGAACGGTGGAGCTGTCAGTTGGTGCAGTTCTAAACAAAGCACCGTGGCAGGATCTACGTGTGAAGCGGAGTATATAGCTGCTTCGGAAGCAGCAAATGAAGGAGTTCATATCCGATCTAGGTGTCATACCTAGTGCATCGGGTCCAATGAAAATCTTTTGTGACAATACTGGTGCAATTGCCTTGGCAAAGGAATCCAGATTTCACAAGAGAACCAAGCACATCAAGAGACGCTTCAATTCCATCCGGGATCAAGTCCAGGTGGGAGATATAGAGATTTGCAAGATACATACGGATTTGAATGTGGCAGACCCGTTGACTAAGCCTCTTCCACGAGCAAAACATGATCAGCACCAAGACTCCATGGGTGTTAGAATCATTACTGTGTAATCTGGATTATTGACTCTAGTGCAAGTGGGAGACTGAAGGAAATATGCCCTAGAGGCAATAATAAAGTTATTATTTATTTCCTCAAATCATGATAAATGTTTATTATTCATGCTAGAATTGTATTAACCGGAAACATAATACATGTGTGAATACATAGACAAACATAGTGTCACTAGTATGCCTCTACTTGACTAGCTTGTTGATCAAAGATCTTTGAGTTTCCTAGCCATAGACATGAGTTGTCATTTGATTAACGGGATCACATCATTAGGAGAATGATGTGATTGACTTGACCCATTCCATTAGCTTAGCACTTGATCGTTTAATTTGCTGCTATTGCTTTCTTCATGACTTATACATATTCCTATGACTATGAGATTATGCAACTCCCGATTACCGGAGGAACACTTTGTGTGCTACCAAATGTCACAACGTAACTGGGTGATTATAAAGGTGCTCTACAGGTGTCTCCGATGGTACTTGTTGAGTTGGCATAGATCGAGATTAGGATTTGTCACTCCGATTGTCGGAGAGGTATCTCTGGGCCCTCTCGGTAATGCACATCACTATAAGCCTTGCAAGCAATGTGACTAATGAGTTAGTTGCGGGATGATGCATTACGGAAGGAGTAAAGACACTTGCCGGTAACGAGATTGAGCTAGGTATTGAGATGTCGATGATCGAATCTAACATACCGATGACAAAGGGAATAACGTATGTTGTTATAAGGTTTTACCAATAAAGATCTTCGTAGAATAAGTAGGAACCAATATGAGCATCCAGGTTCCGCTATTGGTTATTGACGGGATATGTGTCTCGGTCATGTCTACATAGTTCTCGAACCCA
The DNA here is from genome assembly GCF_002575655.3 of Aegilops tauschii subsp. strangulata. Classification (NCBI taxonomy): domain Eukaryota; kingdom Viridiplantae; phylum Streptophyta; class Magnoliopsida; order Poales; family Poaceae; genus Aegilops; species Aegilops tauschii. The sequence continues at coordinate 299,257,529 of NC_053035.3, read as the reverse complement.
TAGGGTCCGCACGCTTAAAGTTCTGTGACGATCGGTATTATGAGTATATATGTTTTGATGTACCGAAGGTAGTTTGGAGTCCCGGATATGATCACGGACATGACGAGGAGTCTCGAAATGGTCGAGACGTAAAGATTGATATATTGGATGACTATGTTCGGACACCGGAAGTGTTTCGGGAGGTTTCGGGCATATACCGGAGTACCGGGGGATTACTGGAACCCCCCGGGGAGTATATTGGGCCTAATGGGCCTTAGTGGAGAAGAGGAAGGGCGGCCAGGGCAGGCCGCGTGCCCCCTCCCCCTCTAGTCCGAATTGGACAAGGAGGGGTCGGCGTCCCCCTTTCCTTCCCCTCTCTCTCCTCCTTCCCCCTTCTCCTACTCCTACTAGGAAAAGAGGAGTCCTACTCCCGGTGGGAGTAGGACTCCCGCCTTGGCCGCCCTCCTCCTTGGCCGGCCGCCTCCCCCTAGCTCCTTTATATACGGGGGCAGGGGGCACCCTAGAACACACAAGTTGATCATTGATCTCTCCCAGCCGTGTGCGGTGCCCCCCTCCACCATAATCCACCTCGGTCATATCGTAGTGGTGCTTAGGCGAAGCCCTGCGACGGTAGCTTCATCAACATTGTCACCACGCCGTCGTGCTGACGAAACTCTCCCTCGAGCTCTACTAGATCGTGAGTTTGCGGTACGTTACCGAGTTGAACGTGTGCTGAACGTGGAGGTGTCGTACGTTCAGTACTGAGGATCGGTCGATCGTGAAGACATATGACTACATCAACCGCGTTGTCATAATGCTTCCGGTTAACGGTCTACAAGGGTATGTGGACGACACTCTCCCCTCTCGTTGCTATGCATCACCATGATCTTGCGTGTGCGTAGGAATTTTTTTGAAATTACTACCTTCCCCAACACCCACCTGTTGGCCCCCCTCTGGTGGTTATTTGTTCCAGTAATTCTTATTTATTCCTTAAAAAATCCTCGTGAAGTTTCAGCTTGTTTGAAGTTGTGCAGAATAGGTAGCCTGACGTAGCTTTTTCAGGTCCTGATTTCTAGCTGCCGGAATTCTCCCTCTTGGTGTGTACCTTGCAAATTATGAGAGAAAAGGCATTAGAATTACTCCAAAAAGCATTATTGTGGACAAAAACATTATAAATAATAGTAAGAAAACATGATGCAAAATGGACGTATCAATTTTCTTGTCCATAGCATCTAATCTTTCCATGACAAGGTCAAGAGTCAAAGTTGTTTCATTAATCATAAGAGGTGGTGAGCCTACTAAATTTCCCATAGCATTAAAAGCATCAAGAGAGGGACACATCAAGAAATTTCCACCGGTAATCATATCAAGGACGAATCTATACCAAGTGGTGATGCCCACATAAAAACAACAAAGAAGAACAACGGTAGATTGCTTACGGATAGATCTATTATGAGCATTGCAAATTCTATACCAGGCTTCTTTTAAATTCTCTCCTCCCCTTTGTTTAAAGTTGAGAACTTCGTTCTCGGGAGTGCACGCAATAGAGTAAGAACTATCCATGACAACAATAAAGGCAAACAAGATTGCACTCAAAAACAGATCCGGCAAGAAAGCATCGCACGAAAAAGAGGGTGAATAAAACGGCAAATTTTTGTGAAGTGGCGAAGATGAAAACGAGAGGCAAATGGCAAATTATGTAAATTGTGAGGAGATGAGATTTGTGATTAGGAACCTGGTAGATGTTGATGATGTCTCCTGGGCAACGGGGCCGGAAATTCCTTTTGATGTCTGCTAGACTACATCGGTATTTCCCCAAAGAGGAAGGAATGATGCAGCACAGCGATGGTAGGTATTTCCCTCAGTGATGAGACCAAGGTTATCGAACCAGTAGGAGAACCAAGCAACACTACTAAACAGCACCTGCACACAAATAACAAATACTCACAACCCGACGTGTTAAAGGGGTTGTCAATCTCTTTCAAGTAACGGCGCCAGAAATTGGCAAACGGACGGGAGAGAGTTGTAATAATTTGATAGATCGAACGCCAAATAAAATAAAGTGTAGCAAGGTATTTTTCTATTTTTGGTTTAATAGATCTGAAAATAAAAGCAAATAAAATAGATCGCAAAGGCAAATATATTAAAGAAGAGACCCGGGGGTCGTAGATTTCACTAGTGGCTTCTCTCGAGAAAAATAGCAAACGGTGGGTAAACAAATTACTGTTGGGCAATTGATAGAACTTCAAATAATCATGAGGATATCCAGGCAATGATCATTATATAGGCATCACGTCCAAGATTAGTAGACTGACTCCTGCCTGCACCGACTACTATTACTCCACACATCGACCGCTATCTAGCATGCATCTAGTGTATTAAGTTCATGGAGAAATAGAGTAATGCAATAAGAAGGATGACATGATGTAGACAAGATCTATTTATGTAGAAATAGACCCCATTTGTTATCCTTAATAGCAACGATACATACATGTTGGTTCCCCTTCTGTCACTGGGATCAAGCACCGTAAGATCGAACCCATCACAAAGCACATCTTCCCATTGCAAGATAAATACACCAAGTTGGCCAAACAAAACCCAAATATCGGAGAAGAAATACGAGGCTATAAGCAATCATGCATATAAGAGATAAAAGAAGACTTAAATAACTTTCATGGATAAAAAGATAGATCTGATCATAAACTCAAATTTTATCTGATCCCAACAAACACACCGCAAAAAGAGCTACATCATATGGATCTCCAAGAGACCATTGTATTGAGAATCAAACGAGAGAAAGGATGCCATCTAGCTACTAACAACGGACCCGTAGGTCTACAAGAGACTACTCACGCATCATCGGAGAGGCACCAATGGGCATGATGAACCCCTCGTGATGGTGTCTAGATTGGATCTGGAGGTTCTGAACTCTGCGGCGGCTGGAATTGATTTTCGTCGACTCCCCTAGGGTTTCTCGAATATTGGGGTGTTTATGGAGCAAAGGGTCGGTTCGGGAGGCACCCGAGATGGGCACAACCCACCAGGGCGCGCCTGGGCCTCCAAGCGCGCCTTGGTGGGTTGTGCTCCCCTCGGAGCACCCCCCCCCCCCAGGTGCTTCTTCGGCCCACTGGATGTCTTCTGGTCCAAAAAATCCACAAAAAGTTTCGCTGCATTTGGACTTCGTTTGGTATTGATTTCCTGCGATTTAAAAAACATGCAGAAGACAGCAACTGGCACTTGCCACTATGTCACTAGGTTAGTACTAAAAATGATATAAAATGACTATAAAATGATTATAAAACATCCAAGAATGATAATATAACAGCATGTAACAATCAAAAAATATAGATACGTTGGAGACGTATCACCGCGTTAGGTGCAAGTATTTGATTTTGCGTGTGCAGGTGCTGTTCACTAGGATTTGCGTGGTTCTCCTTTTGGTTCTACAAACCTTGGTTCTCACTGAGGGAAATACTTATCTCTACTGTACTGCTTCACCCTTCCTCTTTGAGGAAAATCCCAACGCAGCTCAAAAGTAGCAATATACATGCTTTAGGAGAGCTTCAGAACAGTACTTACGAGAGCACCCGGTTGTTCAAAGAGAAGGTTAAGATGTAGCATGATCATAAGATCCTGAAACAGACATTTGCTGCAGGGGACAAAGTCCTCCTATTTAACTCTCATCTCAAGTTGTTTCCAGGGAAACACAGGTCTCAATGGGAAGGCCCTTACGAGATTGAAGAAGTCTATAATTCCAGAGCTGTTCAAATGAAAGGGGGAAATATGGACCTTGGATCATGAATGGACAATGTTTGAAGCTATGCCTCGCTGGCAAATAAAAAGAAGAACGGCAATAAGTTTTATCAAGATCGAGGAAGCCGAATCCCTTGGGAGGAAACAAAAGGTATGAAAAAGTACCGTTGTATCATAGATATAAATATTGGCTTAAAATTTATTTTTGTTGAGTTAGACTTGTTTAATCTCATGACCGAATCATCAAAGTTTTCGTCCAGAATTGGAGGTTTTCGTCACTAACTTTTCAGGGAAGAAATAACATCTAAGGAAGAAGTTGACGAAGGGACCAACAGAGGAAAAGACGACATATCATACGACTGTAGTTGGTCGTATGGAAGGAAGGCAGAAATGACGATGATCACACAGAGAATGATGATGTTTCATGCGAGTGCCTACAGTTGGATGCATGATCGAACATCTTGAAGGAAATATCCCCTAGAGGCAATAATAAAGTTGTTATTTATATTTCCTTATATCATGATAAATGTTTATTATTCATGCTAGAATTGTATTAACCGGAAACTTAGTACATGTGTGAATACATAGACAAACAGAGTGTCACTAGTATGCCTCTACTTGACTAGCTCGTTAATCAAAGCTGGTTAAGTTTCCTAGCCATGTACAAAGAGTTGTCATTTGATGAACGGGATCACATCATTAGAGAATGATGTGATTGACTTGACCCATCCGTTAGCTTAGCACTATGATCGTTTAGTTTATTGCTATTGCTTTCTTCATAACTTATACATGTTCCTATGACTATGAGATTATGCAACTCCCAAATACCAGAGGAACACTTAGTATGCCATCAAACATCACAACGTAACTGGGTGATTATAAAGATGCTCTACAGGTGTCTCCGATGGTGTTTGTTGAGTTGGCATAGATCGAGATTAGGATTTGTCACTCCGATTGTCGGAGAGGTATCTCCGGGCCCTCTCGGTAATGCACATCACTATAAGCCTTGCAAGCAATGTGACTAATGAGTTAGTTACGGGATGATGCATTACGGAACAAGTAAAGAGACTTGCCGGTAATGAGATTGAACTAGGTATTGAGATACCGATGATCGAATCTCGGGCAAGTAACATACCGATGACAAAAGGAACAACGTATGTTGTTATGCGGTTTGACCGATAAAGATCTTCGTAGAATATGTAGGAACCAATATGAGCATCCAGGTTTCGCTATTGGTTATTGACCGGAGATGAGTCTCGGTCATGTCTACATAGTTCTCGAACCCGTAGGGTCCGCACGCTTAACGTTCTGTGACGATCGGTATTATGAGTTTATGTGTTTTGATGTACCGAAGGTAGTTCGGACTCCCGGATATGATCACAGACATGACGAGGAGTCTCGAAATGGTCGAAACATAAAGTTTGATATATTGGAAGGCTATGTTTTGACATCGGAAGGGTTCCAAATGAGTTCAGGCATTTATCGGAGTACCGGGGGGGTTACCGGAACCCCCCGGGGAGTTAATGGGCCCTAATGGGCTTAAGTGGAGAGAGAGGGGCGGCCAGGGCAGGCCACACGCCCCTCCCCTTGGGTCCGAATTGGACTAGGGAAGGGGGGCGGCGCTCCCTTTCCTTCTCCCTCTTTCCTCCTTCCCTCTTCTCCTACTCCAACAAGGGAAAGGGGAATCCTACTCCCACCGGGAGTAGGACTCACTCCCCCCTTGGGCGCGCCATAGAGGGCCGGCCCTCCCGCTCCTCCACTCCTTTATATATGGGGTAGGGGGCACCCCATAGACACACAAGTTGATTGTTTAGTCGTGTGCGGTGCCCCCCTTCACAGATTTCCACCTTGGTCATATCGTTGTAGTACTTAGGCGAAGCCCTGCGACGGTAACTTCATCATCACCGTCATCACACCGTCGTGCTGATGAAACTCTCCCTCGACCTCAGCTGGATCTAGAGTTCGTGGGACGTCACCGAGATGAACGTGTGCAGATCGCGGAGGTGCCGTAGCTTCGGTGCTAGGATCAGTCGGATCGTGAAGACGTACGACTACATCAACCACATTGTCATAACGCTTCCGCTTTCGGTCTATGAGGGTACGTGGACAACACTCTCCCCTCTCGTTGCTATGCATCACCTAGATGGATCTTGTGTGTGTAGGCAATTTTTTTGAATTACTATGTTCCCCAACACATCTCCTCTTTGACGAAGGGTTTGGCGACAGAGCGAACGATGGTGTATCATGCAATTAGTGGAGTTCACATGAGCGGTCACATGGATACATCATAGTAATAGGTTAGTTTAGTTTAAAAAAGAGAGAGAGAAGGGCTCAGCAACAAGCCATAAGACTGGTCGTGCGAGCACCCACGCTACTATGGGGAAGGTCATCGATTGGTGTGCTATCGTAATTTTTTCCTGATTTTCTTTTGATCTCGTTCTAACTAACTCTTTATGCCTAATATCGTGATTACCAAGGGTCTAAACCTCTATAAAGGGCTGAGACGCACATCCCTCAGCCCTAAACCAATCTAATCTCAAGTCTCTTTTGCTTGCCACCTTCTCTAAAAAGCTTTAATTTTCAGATGATGAGAACGGGCGCTGCCATGAACACCAAAGTCTTCATCAACCACCAACTCCATCATCCCTTTCCCCAATATTGATGAAGTGGTGCCCGCTGGATGGGAGGACTTGAGAAAGTTGACCTTAAGGACGAAACGTGCCCAGAGGAAGCGACCGGCATTAAGGTGAAGGTACTAGAGATCAAGGAGGAAGAACCAGAACATGAAGAAGATGACGAATCCGGACCACATGAGTACCCTCCAAACCCTTATCAGTCCAACATCTAAGGATCTATTATGTTATTTCCTCTTGGGCCTCCCCCAAAGAAGTGGGGAAATGAATCACCTACTCTAGAGGAGATAAAGGAAAAGATCAAGGATCTGGAGCAAGTTTCAAAGGCTTGCGTGAACACTATTGGAGAGGGTATTGACTCTTATTGGTTGATGAGAAAAGACCTAGAGGCAAGGGTCGATGGTCTCTTCCATAGGATTGGTCTCATGGCTGACACCATTAATCAAAACACTACACAACTTGACACCATTAACCTATGATGTAGATCATCAGCAGGTCGTGATCAAGGAGATGAGGGAACGCTTTAGGAACATATTCACCGCCTGCAAGGATACCCGGGAGTGAGCATGAAATGCTAAGTGCCTGGATCTTCTCGGCTTGTTGTAAGATTGGGGAAGTTCATGTGCACTTTGTATCTTTACCTTCCTGCAAGTCGAGATTAGTTTGCAGTTTTTATCTCCAATAAGGTTGAACTATAGATTTCCTTTTTGAATAAGGGATGATTCTTCCTGATGATAATTTGGATTTCTTGATGTGTGAGATCATTATTGCTTTCTTGAGAACATACATGATGATAATTGTGATCTAAATAGTAACACATAATTACCTGCATGATGGTTATAAGTACTCCACATTGCAGTTGTTAAGTTTTTGAATGGAGATGAAATAACTATATATGCTAGTTCATTAGAGGTTCAACTGATAAAAGGGCAAGCAAAAAAATCCTCTTAATTTGAAAAGTGCTTTTACAAAAAGAGTTATCCTGAGATTCATCTTTAGCTTGTGTTTCACATAAAAAGTGAGATGAGCTCTTAACATGTTCCAATGACAAGAGACAAAATATCTAAAGTAATGAATCTCTAAAAGAAAGAGGAGAAAGAATCCTCTTCTGCTTGCCCGGTTGAAACAATGATGAACTAGGGGAGTTCTTACCTATCCACAATAAAATTGAGTAACAATGTGCAGTTGCATGCATGATCATTATCATAGTGAGGATGAGATATCATTTGTCATAATTCTTTTTATCCCTACTCATTCCTATAACCAATCATGGACTCATGCTTCTCTCATATTTGTATCTCATAAAGAACAAGTTGGCCTTGTTCTTTACAAGCTACGGTACTTGCTTGGGGACGAGCAAGATTTATGCTTGGGGGAGTTTATGAGTCCAATTTATGTGATAATTCGGATAGTTATTTTCTGTCTACATTGTAGGCTTTTGTGGAATTTTACCGCGTTCAGCACCTCTTTTTGTTGATATCCCTCGGGTAACGATTTATTTTGGACCATTTATCACTTTATGGAAGAAATCCCAGGAAATGGTAGTGGAATCACATATTTAATGTGATGATCACATATCATAAAAGAATCAAGGAAGGAGGCCAAAGGAGGAGTCGGAATGCTTCCAAAGCCAAAAACGACATTGCATATGACCGCACCCACTCGTATGGGCGGTCGTATGAGGTGCCAGTGGTGCCTCCTGATCGACTACTTCCACCCCGTGAAATCAAATCGAGGAGCGGACACATGAAGAGACTAGAAACTCATCCAGAAGGCGGAACCCAAGCCTACGAAGTCCATCCAGAGGAGGGGTTGACAAGGAGAAGGGGGCCATCTTCATCACCAAGCACCAGGAGGCTACAACATCAACACCACTATCATCATCACCATCATCATCACCACCACTGTCATCGTCATCACCATCCACCTCCTTATCATTGTAACATTAGGAGCCCTAGTGGATCGTCTTGTGTGTTACTTGTATCATCCACTCATGTTTGTCATCACCCCATAATGATGTTTATTGTCTCCATGTATGAGTAGACCCCTAGTTCTCGGGGATATGGAGGAACCTTGGTATGCATAGGATTTGAATTGTTACTTTAGATATGAGATCTGATACGTCTCCAACGTATCTATAATTTTTTTATTATTCCATGTTATTATATTATCTGTTTTGGATGTTTTATATGCATTAATATGCTATTTTATATTATTTTTCGGACTAACTTATTAACCTAGAGCCCAGTGCCAGTTTATGTTTTTCCTTGTTTCTGGCTATTTCAGAAAAGGAATATCAAACGGAGTCCAAACGGAATAAAACTTTTGCGATAATATTTCTTGGACCAGAAGACACCTACTTGACTTGGAGAGAGGGCCAGAAGAGTCCCGAGGAGACCACAAGCCCTCAGGGAGCGCCCCAGGGGGCACGCTCCCTAGCATGTAGGCCCCTTGGGAGTCCCCCAACCCTAGTGCCACCTCTATAAATTCTCAAATATTCCCCAAACATCAAAAGTGTCCACAAAAATACTTTTCCGCCGTCGCAAACCTCTATTCCCGTGAGATCCCATCTTGGGGCCTTTTTCGGCGATCTGCCAGAGGGGGATTCGATCACGAAGGGCCTCTACATCAACCTTGCTGCCCTACCAATGATGTGTGAGTAGTTTACCACAGACCTACGGGTCCATAGCTAGTAGCTAGATGGCTTCTTATCTCTCTTTGCCTAAGTTTCCCTAATTTTTCAGAATTTTTGGAGTTACAGAAGTATACAAAGTTTTCATATTGCTACAGACTATTATGTTTTACACAGATTCTATTTTTATTGTGTTCTTTGCTTATTTTGATGAATCTGTGGGTAGTATCGGGGGGTATGAACCATGTATAAATTGGACTACAGTAGATATAACATCATTATAAATTTATAATGAGTTCACAACAGTACCTAAGTGGTTATTTGCTTTTCTTACACTAATGGATCTTATGAGTTTTCTGTTGAGTTTTGTGTTGTGAAGTTTTCAAGTTTTGGGTAAAGATTTGATGGACTATGGAATAAGGAGTGGAAAGAGCCTAAGCTTGGGGATGCCCAAGGCACCCCAAGGTAATATTCAAGGACAACCAAGCATCTAAGCTTGGGGATGCCTCGGATGGCATCCCCTCTTTCAACTTCAACCCATCGGTAAATTTACTTGACGCTATATTTTAATTCACCACATGATACGTGTTTTGCTTGGAGCGTCTTGTATGATATGAGTCTTTGCTTTTTAGTTTGACACAATCATCCTTGCTGTACACACCTTTTGAGAGGGACACACATTAATTGTGAATTTATTAGAATACTCTATGTGCTTCACTTATATCTTTTGAGCTAGGCAATTTGCTCTAGTGCTTCACTTATATCTTGTTAGAGCATGGCGGTGGTTTTATTTTATAGAAATTTTTGAACTCTCATGCTTCACTTATATTATTTTGAGAGTTTAAATAGCATGGTAATTTCCTTAGGTTATGAATTTAGTCCTAATATGATGGGCATCCAAGAGGGATATAATAAAAACTTTCATATAAAGAGCATTGAATATATGAGAAGTTTGATTCCTTGCATTTGTTTTGAGATATAAAGATGGTGATATTAGATTCATGCTAGTGAGTAATTGTGGATTGGTAGAAATACTTGTGTTAAAGTTTGTGATTCTCGTAGCATGCACATATGGTGAACTGTTATGTGATGAAGTTGGAGCATGATTTATTTTTTGATTGTCTTCCTTACGAGTGGCGGTCGGGGACGAGCGATGGTCTTTTCCTACCAATCTATCCCCCTAGGAGCATGCGTGTAGTACTTTGTTTTGATGGCTAATAAATTTTTGCAATAAGTATGTGAGTTATTTAAGACTAATGTTGAGTCCATGGATTACACGCACTCTCACCCTTCCACCATTGCTACCCTCTCTAGCACCGTGCAACTTTCATCAGTGCATTACACCCACCATATACCCTTCCTCAAAACAACCAACATACCTACCTATTATGGCATTTCCATAGCCATTCCGAGATATATTGCCATGCAACTTCCACCGTTCCGTTTATTATGACACGCACCATCATTGTCATATTGTTCTCATGTGCATGAGGCATTCATATGGAGTCATATCATTGTTCTAGCATCGAGTTGTAATTCTTGAGTTGTAAGTAAATAAAAGTGTGTTGATTATCATTATTAGAACATTGTCCCATATGAGGAAAGGATGATGGAAGATATGATTCACTCACAAGTTGGGATGAGCCTCCGGACTTTATAAAAACTAAAAGAGTCCAAAGAAGCCCAAAGAAAAAAAAAAGAAAAAAATGAGAGAAAAGAGAGAAGGGACAATGTTACTATCCTTTTTCCACACTTGTGCTTCCAAGTAGCACCATGATCTTCATGATAGAGAGTCTCCTATTTTGTCACTTTCATATACTAGTGGGAATTTTTCATTATAGAACTTGGCTTGTATATTCCAATGATGGGCTTCCTCAAACTGCCCTAGGTCTTCGTGAGCAAGCAAGTTGGATGCACACCCACTTAGTTTCTTTTTGAGCTTTCATACACTTATAGATCTAGTGCATCCGTTGCATGGCAATCCCTACTCACTTGCATTGATATCGATTGATGGGCATCTCCATAGCCCATTAATTTTCCTAGTTGATGTGAGACTTTCTCCTTCTTTTTGTCTTCTCCACAACCACCATATTTTATTCCACCTATAGTGCTATATCCATGGCTCACGCTCATGTATTGCGTGAAAGTTGAAAAGGTTTGAGAACACCAAAAGTATGAAACAATTGCTTGGTTTGTCATCGGGGTTGTGCATGATGAAATACTTTGTGTGATGAAGATGGAGCATAGCCATACTACATGATTTTGTAGGGATAACTTTCTTTGGCCATGTTATTTCGAGAAGACATGATTGCTTTATTAGTATGCTTGAAGTATTATTGTTTTTATGTCAATATTAAACTTTTGTTTCGAATCTTATGGATCTGAATATTCTTGCCACAATAAAGAAGATTGCATTGATAATATGTTAGGTAACATATTCTGTTTTTTCCATTTACCTACTCGAGGATGAGCAGGAATTAAGCTTGGGGATGCTTGATACGTCTCCAAGGTATCTATAATTTTTTATTGTTCCATGTTATTATATTATCTATTTTGGATGTTTTATATGCATCAATATGCTATTTTATATTATTTTTTGGACTAACTATTAACCTAGAGCCCAGTACCAGTTTCTGTTTTTCCTTGTTTTTGGCTTTTTCAGAAAAGGAATATCAAACGGAGTCCAAACGGAATAAAACTTTCGCGATCATCTATCTTGGACCAGAAGACACCTATGTGACTTGGAGAGCGGGCCAGAAGAGTCTCGAGGAGACCACAAGCCCTCAGGACGCGCCCCAGGGGGGCGCCCCTAGCTTGTGGGCCCCTCGGGAGTCACCCAACCCTAGTTGCACCTCTATAAATTCTCTAATATTCCCCAAACATCATAAGCATCCACAAAAATACATTTCCGCTGCCGCAAGCCTCTGTTCCCATGAGATCCCATCTTGGGGCCTTTTCAGGCGATCAACGTGTAACGCCCCGGACACACCTGCTGGTGGTCGTTACTCCTGGCGGGATCTAGACTGGCCCCATAGATCAATACCAGTGTTTTCTGTGCACTTTGTCCTCACTCATGCGCACCCGAGAGCAACTTCCCGGTCGGTCACCCATCCTGAAACTACTCCAAGCTGAGCATGCTTAACTTTGGAGTTCTTTCCGAATGGGCTCCCGGAAAAGAAGGAATTCCTTATTGATATGAGTAGTCTATCATCCCTAATAAGCCAGGCTATCACATACATGTTGGGAAACGTAGTAATTTCAAAAAAAAATCCTACGCACACGCAAGATCATGGTGATGCATAGCAATGAGAGAGGAGAGTGTTGTCCACGTACCCTCGTAGACCGAAAGCGGAAGCGTTATAACAACGCGGTTGATGTAGTCGTAAGTCTTCACGATCCGACCGATCTAAGTACCGAACACACGGCACCTCCGAGTTTAGCACACGTTCAACTTGATGACGTCCCACAAACCCCGATCCAGCAGAGCTTCACGGGAGAGTTCCGTCAGCACGACGGCGAGATGATGGTGATGATGTTGCTACCGACGCAGGGCTTCGCCTAAGCACCGCTACGATATGACCGAGGTGGATTATGGTGGAGGGGGCACCGCACACGGCTTGGAACAATCAACTTGTGTGTTCTAGGGTGCCCCCCTTCCCCCGTATATAAAGGAGCAAGGGGAGGCCGACCGGCCTCTCTAGGCGCGCCAAGGGGAGGAGGAATCCTCCTCCTAGTAGGAGTAGGAGTCCTCCTTTCCTAGTCCTACTAGGAGGGGGAAGGAAGGAGCGGGGGAGGAGAAGGAAAGAGGGGGCGCAGCCCCTCCCCTAGTCCAATTCGGACTAGGCCCATGGGGGGCGCGCGGCCAGCCCTCGTGGCTTCTCCTCTTTTTCCCCTAAAGCCCACTAAGGCCCATATGTACTCCCGTATTCCCGTAACTCCCCCGGTACTCCGAAAAATACCCGGATCACTCGGAACCTTTCCGTTGTCCGAATATAGTCGTACAATATATCGATCTTTACGTCTTGACCATTTCGAGACTCCTCGTCATGTCCCTGATCTCATACGGGACTCCGAACTAACTTCGGTACATCAAAACACATAAACTCATAATACCGATCGTTACAGAACTTTAAGCGTGCGGACCCTGCGGGTTCGAGAACTATGTAGACATGACCGAGACACGTCTCTGGTCAATACCCAATAGCGGAACCTGGATGCTCATATTGGTTCCTACATATTCTACGAAGATCTTTATCGGTCAAACCGCATAACAACATACGTTGTTCCCTTTGTCATCGGTATGTTACTTGCCCGAGATTCGATCGTCGGTATCTCAATACCTAGTTCAATCTCGTTACCGGCAAGTCTCTTTACTCGTTCCGTAATGCATCATCCCGTGACTAACTGATTAGTCACATTGCTTGCAAGGCTTATAGTGATGTGCATTACCGAGAGGGTCCAGAGATACCTTTCCGACAATCGGAGTGACAAATCCTATTCTCGATCTATGCCAACTCAACAAACACCATCGGAGACACCTGTAGAGCACCTTTATAATCACCCAGTTACGTTGTGACGTTTGTTAGCACACAAAGTGTTCCTCCGGTATTCGGGAGTTGCATAATCTCATAGTCATAGGAACATGTATAAGTCATGGAGAAAGCAATAGCAGTAAACTAAACGATCAAGTGCTAAGCTAACGAAATGGGTCAAGTCAATCACATCATTCTCCTAATGATGTGATCCCGTTAATCAAATGACAACTCATGTCTATGGCTGGGAAACTCAACTATCTTTGATCAACGAGCTAGTCAAGTAGAGGCATACTAGTGACACTATGTTTGTCTATGTATTCACACATGTATTATGTTTCCGGTTAATACAATTCTAGCATGAATAATAAACATTTATCATGATATGAGGAAATAAATAATAACTTTATTATTGCCTCTAGGGCATATTTCCTTCAATACACCCCCACTCAGAGGAACCGGCGTCCTCGTCGGGCCACAGGAACGTTCCCTCTTGGCACATACGTCTGTGCATTGATGACCCACAAGTATAGGGGATCTATCGTAGTCCTTTCGATAAGTAAGAGTGTCGAACCCAACGAGGAGCAGAAGGAAATGATAAGCGGTTTTCAGCAAGGTATTCTCTGCAAGCACTGAAATAATAGGTAACAGATAGTTGTGTGATAGGATAATTGGTAACGAGCAACAAGTAACAAAAGTAAATAAAGTGCAGCAAGGTGGCCCAATCCTTTTTGTAGCAAAGGACAAGCCTGGACAAACTCTTATATAGAGAAAAGCGCTATCGAGGACACATGGGAATTATCGTCAAGCTAGTTTTCATCACGTTCATATGATTCGCGTTCGGTACTTTGATAATTTGATATGTGGGTGGACCGGTGCTTGGGTGCTGCCCTTACTTGGACAAGCATCCCACTTATGATTAACCTCTATTGCAAGCATCCGCAACTACAACAAAGGTATTAAGGTAAACCTAACCATAGCATGAGACATATGGATCCAAATCAGCCCCTTACGAAGCAAGGCATAAACTAGGGTTTATGTTTCTGTCACTCTAGCAACCCATCATCTACTTATTACTTCCCAATGCTTTCCTCTAGGCCCAAATAATGGTGAAGTGTCATGTAGTCGACATTCACATAACACCACTAGAGGATAGACAACATACATCTCATCAAAATATCGAACGAATACCAAATTCACATGACTACTAATAGCAAGACTTCTCCCATGTCCTCAGGAACAAACGTAACTACTCACAAAGCATATTCATGTTCATAATCAGAGGAATATTAATATGCATATAGGATCGGAACATATGATCTTCCACCAAATAAACCAACTAGCATCAACTACAAGGAGTAATCAACACTACTAGCAACCTACAGGTACCAATCCCAGACTTGGAGACAAGAATTGGATACAAGAGATGAACTAGGGTTTGAGAGGAGATGGTGCTGGTGAAGATGTTGATGGAGATTGCCCTCTCCTGATGAGAGGAGCATTGGTGATGACGATGGCGATGATTTCCCCCTCCCGGAGGGAAGTGTCCCCGGCAGAACAGCTCTGCCGGAGCCCTAGATTGGTTCCGCCAAGGTTCCGCCTCGTGGCGGCAGAGTCTCGTCCCGAAAGCTTGCTTATGATTTTTCTTTGGACGAAAGACTTCATATAGCAGAAGATGGGCACCCGAGGGCCAACAGGGGGCCATGAGGAAGGGGGGCGTGCCCAGGGGGGTAGGGCGCGCCCCCCACCCTCGTGGACAGGTGGAGGCCCCCCTGACGTATTTCTTCCGCTCAGTATTTTTTATTATTTCCAAAAATAACTTTCGTGGAGTTTCAGGACTTTTGGAGTTGTGTAGAATAGGTCTCTAATATTTGCTCCTTTTCCAGCCTAGAATTCCAGCTGCCGGCATTCTCCCTCCTTATGTAAACCTTGTAAAATAAGAGATAATAGGCATAAGTATCGTGACATAACGTGTAATAACAGCCCATAATGCAATAAATATCGATATAAAAGCATGATGCAAAATGGACGTATCAACTCCCCCAAGCTTAGACCTCGCTTGTCCTCAAGCGGAAGCCGATAACGATAAATATGTCCACATGTTTAGAGGTAGAGGTGTCGATAAAATAAAATACGGACATGAGGGCATCATGATTATTCTCATAACAGCAACATATATGGATATTGTCATATGATTTCTTATGCTCAAGTAATAATCTATTCACAATGCAAAGTATGAATCAGAAATTTTATTGAGAACTAACAAACTTTAATCTCAGTCATTGAAGTAATTGCAATTTATCATAACATCAGAAAGAGTCTATGTCAGAGCTTTCTAGCAAGTCCACATACTCAACTATCATTTAGTCTTTCATAATTGCTAACACTCACGCAATACTTGTGGTTACGGAGTTTTAACCGGACACAGAGAAAGATAGGGGCTTATAGTTTCGCCTCCCAACCTTTTACCTCAAGGGTAATGTCAACAATAATAACTCATGCTACCCTACATCCAATTAGGTATATATATATCAGGATCTTTCCAACATCCTGTGCTTGCCAAAGGATAAAATATAAAAAGGAAAGGTGAAGATCACCATGACTCTTGCATAAGGTAGAAGATAATAATAAAAGATAGGCCCTTCGCAGAGGGAAGTGGAGGTTGCCATGCGCTTTTAGGGTTGGATGCACAAAATCTTAATGCGAAAGAACGTCACTTTATATTGCCACTTGTGATACGAACCTTTATTATGCAGTCCGTCGCTTTTATTTCTTCCACATCAAAAGATCGTATAAAGCTTATTTCCTCCACACCAATCAATCATACATATTTAGAGAGAAATTTTTATTGCTTGCACCGATGACAACTTACTTGAAGGATCTTACTCAATCCATAGGTAGATATGGTGGACTCTCATGGCAAAACTGGTTTAAGGGTTTTTGGAAGCACAAGTAGTATCTCTACTTGGTGCAAAGAATTTGGCTAGCATGAGGGGTAAAAGGCAAGCTCAACATGTTGGATGATCCATGACAATATACTTTATCTCAGATATAAGAAAACATAACCCACTACGTTGTCTTCCTTGTCCAACATCAACTCTTTAGCATGTCATATTTTAATGAGTGCTCCCAATCATAAAAGATGTCCAAGATAGTATATTTATATGTGAAACCTCTCTTTCTTTATTACTTCCTATTAATTGCAACGATGACCAAAGCTATGTTTGTTAACTCTCAACAATTTTTAATCATCATACTCTTTCTATGTGAAGTCATTACTCTCAATAAGATCAATATGATCTCTTTGTTTCTTTTTATTCTTTTTCTCTTTTCTTTTATTCACTCAAGATCATGGCAAAATAATCAAGCCCTTGACTCAACACTAATCTTTATTATATAGCTCACGGACTCGATTACAAAGAGGGATCATAAAGCAAAACTCAAAACTAGATCATACCAAAACTTTTATTCTACTAGATCAAGATACTACTAAAAGGGTCGAACTAAGAAAAACGGTAAAGATAGGAGTGTGATGGTGATACGATACCGGGGCACCTCCCCCAAGCTTGGCAGTTGCCAAGGGGAGTGCCCAAACCCATGTGATTATGTCTCCTTTGCTGGTGAAGGGATTGTTGATGATGTAGGCTTGTCGTCTATCATCCAAGGCATAGGCTCACCATCATAGAAAGATGATCGAGTCTCCAGGATCCTTAAATCTGCAGCCAAACTCATCCTTTTGAATCTATATTCATACTCACAGTTCTGGTTTTGCAGGTCATAGATTTGGGCTTGGAGGTGCTCGATTTTCTAGTGGAGCTTGAAGATGGCCTCCCCAATGTCCTTGGCATCCAGCTTGTGGTTGTTGGTGAACTCCGTGATCATTATGTGATTGGAGTCAAGTCCACGCTCCACCATCTCCTGGCACTTGAAAACTTGTTGCTCCATTGCTTCAAGCCTTGTCTCCACGCTTCCGGTCCTCCATGGTCCCTCAACATCACGGATGTGCAGCACCCCCTCACGCATCTCAATGGTTTGAGGGTGTTGCAGCACCTCCGCGAGATAGGGATTGATGACCTTCTCGAAGAACTTCTCCTTAGGGGCACTTGGAGATGTCATGATGATCTCGATTTGTCAGAAAAACAGCTCGAAACAAGAACAGAGGATAATTGCGAGATACAGGAGCCAAAACCTTCGGGAGATTATATAATGAATTTTTACCGACCAAAATACGTAACGTGCAAGAAAACGGAGTCCGGAGAGCACACGAGGTCCCCACGAGGTAGGGGGGCGCACCCAGGGGGTAGGGCGCGCCCTCCACCCTCGTGGAGCCCTCGTGTCCTTCCCGGACTGCTTCTTATTTTTCTATTTTTCTAAATATTCCAAAACGGAGAAATATTGCCATTAGAACTGTTTTGGAGTCGGTTTACTTCCCGTACCACATACCTATTCCTTTTCGGAGTCTAAAACGTTCCGGAAAGTGTCCCTTATGTATTCCTCCGGGGTTACGGTTTCAATAACATTGGTTTCAACATTTATAGGATTACCTGAGATATAATGTTTATTTCTTTGACCATTCACCACCTTCGGATTTGTGCCTTCGAAGTTGTTGATTTTTATGGCACCGGAACGATAGACCTCCTCGATAACGTAAGGGCCTTCCCATTTAGAGAGAAGTTTTCCTGCAAAAAATCTTAAACGAGAGTTGTACAGCAATACATAATCACCTACATTAAACTCACGCTTTTGTATTCTTTTGTCATGCCATCTTTTAACTTTTTCTTTAAACAACTTGGCATTTTCGTAGGCTTGGGTTCTCCATTCATCAAGTGAGCTAATGTCAAATAACCTATTCTCACCGGCAAGTTTGAAATCATAATTGAGCTCTTTAATAGCCCAATAAGCCTTATGTTCTAGTTCGAGAGGTAAGTGACATGCTTTTCCTAAACCATTTTATACAGAGACATACCCATAGGATTTTTATATGCAGTTCTATAGGCCCATAATGCATCATCAAGTTTCTTGGACCAATTCTTTCTAGATCTATTAACAGTCTTTTGCAAAATTAATTTGAGCTCTCTATTACTCAATTCTACTTGACCACTAGACTACGGGTGATAGGGAGATGCAATTCTATGATTAACATCATACTTTGCCAGCATTTTACGACAAGCACCATGAATAAAATGTGAACCACCATCAGTCATTAAATATCTAGGGACTCCAAACCTCGAAAAAATAACTTCCTTAAGCATCTTAATAGAGGTGTTATGATCAGAACTACTAGTTGGAATAGCTTCTACCCACTTAGTAACGTAATCAACAGCAACTAAAATATGTGTGTATCCATTAGAGGCAGGAAAAGGTCCCATATAATCAAAGCCCCAAACATCAAATGGTTCAATAACAAGTGAATAGTTCATAGGCATTTCTTGACGTCTACTAATATTACCAATTCTTTGACATTCATCACAAGATAAGACAAACTTACGGGCATCCTTGAAGAGAGTATGCCAATAAAAACCGGATTGCAATACCTTATGTGCAGTTCTATCTCTAGTGTGGTGTCCTCCATAGGCCTCGGAGTGACACTTGTGTAGGATCTTTTCCTGTTCATGCTCAGGTACACAACGTCTAATAACACCATCTACTCCTTCTTCATAAAGATGTGGGTCATCCCAAAAGTAATGTCTCAAATCATAGAAAAACTTTTTCTTTTGCTGATATGTGAAACTAGGTGGTATAAATTTAGCAACGATGTAATTAGCATAATCAGCATACCATGGAGCAGTACGAGAAGCGTTTATGACATTTAATTGTTCATCCGGAAAGCTATCATCAATAGGTAGTGGGTCATCAAGAACATTTTCTAACCTAGACAAGTTGTCTGCAACGGGGTTCTCCGCTCCCTTTCTATCAACAATATGCAAATCAAATTCTTGTAGCAAGAGAACCCATCTAATAAGTCTAGGTTTAGCATCTTTCTTTTCCATAAGATATTTAATAGCAGCATGATCCGTGTGAATAGTTACTTTAGAATCAACAATATAAGGTCTGAACTTATCACAAGCAAATACAACTGCTAAGAATTCTTTCTCAGTAGTAGCATAATTTCTCCGAGCATTGTCTAGGGTTTTACTAGCATATTGAATAACATTTAATTTCTTATCAACTCGTTGCCCTAGAACAGCACCTACAGCATAATCACTAGCATCACACATAATTTCAAAGGGTAAATTCCAATCAGGTGGCTGAACAATAGGTGCAGAGATCAATGCTTCTTAAGTATTTCAAATGCTTCTACACAATCATCATCAAAAACAAATGGTATATCTTTTTGTAATAAAGTAGTCAGAGGCCGAGAGATTTTTCAGAAGTCCTTAAACCTCCTACAAAATCTGGCGTGACCAAGGAAACTTCTTATACCTTTGATGTCCTTGGGACATGGCATCTTTTCAATAGCATCAACCTTGGCTTTATCAACCTCAATACCTCTTTCAGAAACTTTATGCCCCAAGACAATACCTTCATTAACCATAAAGTGGCACTTTTCCCAATTCAGGACAAGATTAGTTTCTTCACATCTCTGCAAAACTCGATCAAGGTTGCTCAAGCAATCATCAAAAGAGGATCCATAGACGGAAAAATCGTCCATGAAAACCTCACAAATCTTTTCACAAAAGTCAGAGAATATAGCCATCATGCATCTTTGGAAGGTAGCAGGTTCATTACATAAACCAAAAGGCATACGTCTATAAGCAAAAGTACCGAAAGGGCAAGTAAAAGTGGTCTTTGATTGATCATCGGCTGACACAGGTATTTGAGAGAAGCCAGAATAACCATCTAGAAAGCAAAAATGTGTATGTTTAGATAATCTTTCTAGCATTTGATCAATAAAAGGTAAGGGGTAATGATCCTTTTTAGTAGCTTTATTTAATTTGCGGAAATCAATTACCATCCTATAACCTGTAATAATTCTTTGCGGAATCAATTCATCATTATCATTAGGAACTATGGTAATACCTCCCTTCTTAGGGACACAATGGACAGGACTTACCCACTGACTATCAGCAACGGGATAAATAATACCTGGCTCAAGAAGCTTTAGTATTTCCTTTCTTACCACTTCTTTCATCTTAGGATTCATCCGTCGTTGGTGATCACGAACTGGTTTGGCATCTTTCTCCAAATTTATTTTATGTTGACATAGAGTGGGACTAATGCCCTTGAGAACATCAAGAGTATATCCAATAGCAGCACGGTGCTTCTTCAGAGTTTTCAATAATCTCTCTTCTTCATGCTCTGAAAGGTTAGCACTAATAATAACAGGATATATCTTTTTCTCATCAAGATAAGCATATTTAAGAGTATCAGGTAACGGTTTAAGCTCAAACACGGGATCACCCTTGGGTGGAGGAGGATCCCCTAGGATTTCAACAGGGAAATTGTGTTTCAGGATGGGTTCCTGTTTAAAGAATACTTCATCTATTTCCCTTCTTTCATTCATAAACATATCATTTTCATGGTCTAGCAAATATTGTTCTAAAGGATCACTAGGAGGCACGGCAATAGAAGCAAGACCAATTATTTCATCCTTACTAGGAAATTCCTCTTCACGGTGTTGTCTACGAAATTTAGAAAAGTTGAACTCATGAGACATATCACCCAAGCCAATAGTAACGACATCCTTTTCGCAATCTATCCTAGCATTAACGGTGTTCAAGAAGGGTCTGCCAAATATAATGGGACAAAAGCTATCTTGTGGGGAGCCAAGAACAAGAAAATCAGCAGGATATTTAGTTTTCCCACACAAGACTTCAACATCTCTAACAATTCCCATTGGTGAAATAGTATCTCTAATGTCAAGTTTAATTGTGACATCAATATCTTCTATCTCAGCAGGTGCAATATCATGCATAATTTCTTTGTATAAGTCAAAAGGTATTGCACTAGCACTAGCACCCATATCACATAAGCCATGATAACAATGATCTCCTATTTTAACAGAAATAACAGGCATGCCTACCACAGGTCTATGTTTATCTTTAGCACAAGGTTTGGCAATTCTAGCAGTTTCCTCACATAAATAAATAACATGCCCATCAATATTATCAGCCAAGAGATCTTTAACAATAGCAACATTAGGTTCAACTTTAATTTGCTTAGGAGGTGTATAAGTTCTAATATTGCTTTTACGGACCACAGTTGAAGCTTTAGCATGATCCTTTATTCTAACAGGGAAAGGTGGTTTCTCAACATAAGAAGTAGGAACAATAGGATCATTATAAGTGATAGTCTTTCTTCAACTTTAATAGGTGCAGCTACTTTTACTTCTATCGGAGGATGATATTTAAACCACTTCTCCTTAGGGAGATCAATATGAGCAGCAAAAGATTCACAAAAAGAAGCTACTATCTCAGAGTCAAGTCCATATTTAGTGCTAAATTTACGAAAAACATCGGTATCCATAAAAGATTTAACACAATCAAACTTAGGTGTCATACCTGACTCCTTACCTTCGTCGAGATCCCAATCTTCAGAGTTGCATTTAATTCTTTCCAATAAATCCCATTTGAATTCAATAGTCTTCATCATAAAAGAGCCAGCACAAGAAGTATCGAGCATGGTGCGATTGTTATCAGAAAGCCGAGCATAAAAACTTTGAATAATTATTTCTCTTGGGAGCTCATGATTGGGGCATGAATATAACATTGATTTAAGCCTCCCCCAAGCTTGAGTGAAGCTTTCTCCTTCGCGAGGCCAAAAATTATATATATAATTGCGATCATGATGAACAAGATGCATGGGATAAAACTTCTGATGAAATTCCAATTTCAATCGTTTGTAGTTCCATGACCCCGTATCATCACATAGCCTATACCATGTCAATGCATCTCCCTTCAAAGATAAAGGGAAGACCTTCTTCTTAATAACATCACCGGGCACACCTGCAAGCTTAAATAATACACAAACTTCATCCACATATATTAGGTGCTCATCAGGATGCTTTGTTCCATCTCCTGCAAAAGGATTAGCTAGCAGTTTTTCTAACATACCCGAAGGAATTTCAAAGTAAACATTTTCATCTTAAGTAGGTTCAGTAGGTTGAGGAGCAACTCTTTGCTCTACTGATCGGGGTGAAGATACCCCGAACAAGCCCCTCAGAGGATTACTTTCCATAGTAACAAGTGACAGTAAATTTCAGCACACTATATAAATTTTTCCTTACCAAATTCCACCTACCAAAGGCGCTTCACTCCCCGGCAACGGCGCCAGAAAAGAGTCTTGATGACCCACAAGTATAGGGGATCTATCATAGTCCTTTCGATAAGTAAGAGTGTCGAACCCAACGAGGAGCAGAAGGAAATGATAAGCAGTTTTCAGCAAGGTATTCTCTGCAAGCACTGAAATAATAGGTAAGAGATAGTTTTGTGATAGGATAATTGGTAACGAGCAACAAGTAACAAAAGTAAATAAAGTGCAGCAAGGTGGCCCAATCCTTTTTGTAGCAAAGGACAAGCCTGGACAAACTCTTATATAGAGAAAAGCGCTCCCGATGACACATGGGAATTATCGTCAAGCTAGTTTTCATCACGTTCATATGATTCGCGTTCGGTACTTTGATAATTTGATATGTGGGTGGACCGGTGCTTGGGTGCTGCCCTTACTTGGACAAGCATCCCACTTATGATTAACCTCTATTGCAAGCATCCGCAACTACAACAAAGGTATTAAGGTAAACCTAACTATAGCATGAGACATATGGATCCAAATCAGCCCCTTACGAAGCAACGCATAAACTAGGGTTTAAGCTTCCGTCACTCTAGCAACCCATCATCTACTTATTACTTCCCAATGCCTTCCTCTAGGCCCAAATAATGGTGAAGTGTCATGTAGTCGACGTTCACATAACACCACTAGAGGATAGACAACATACATCTCATCAAAATATCGAACGAATACCAAATTCACATGACTACTAATAGCAAGACTTCTCCCATGTCCTCAGGAACAAATGTAACTACTCACAAAGCATATTCATGTTCATAATCAGAGGAATATTAATATGCATATAGGATCTGAACATATGATCTTCCACCAAATAAACCAGCTAGCATCAACTACAAGGAGTAATCAACACTACTAGCAACCTACAGGTACCAATCCCAGACTTGGAGACAAGAATTGGATACAAGAGATGAACTAGGGTTTGAGAGGAGATGGTGCTGGTGAAGATGTTGATGGAGATTGCCCTCTCCCGATGAGAGGAGCGTTGGTGATGACGATGGCGATGATTTCCCCCTCCCGGAGGGAAGTGTCCCCGGCAGAACAGCTCTGCCGGAGCCCTAGATTGGTTCCGCCAAGGTTCCGCCTCGTGGCGGCGGAGTCTCGTCCCGAAAGCTTGCTTATGATTTTTCTTTGGACGAAAGACTTCATATAGCAGAAGATGGGCACTGGAGGGCCAACATGGGGCCCACGAGGCAGGGGCGCGCCCCCCACCCTCGTGGACAGGTGGAGGCCCCCTGACGTATTTCTTCCGCTCAGTATTTTTTATTATTTCCAAAAATAACTTTCGTGGAGTTTTAGGACTTTTGGAGTTGTGCAAAATAGGTCTCTAATATTTGCTCCTTTTCTAGCCCAGAATTCCAGCTGCCGGCATTCTCCCTCCTTATGTAAACCTTGTAAAATAAGAGAGAATAGGCATAAGTATTGTGACATAATGTGTAATAACAGCCCATAATGCAATAAATATCGATATAAAAGCATGATGCAAAATGGACATATCATGCATCCAGTCCGGTACATGTGCCATGTCGTGTGCCACGACGGGTCACAAACGTCATGAACAACATGACCGCGCACTTGTCCGCAAACATCCGTGTAACCACGAGGGTCAGCTCTGATACCAACGTGTGACACCCCGGACACACACGCCAATGGTCGTTACTCCTGGCGGGATCTAGACTGGCTCCACAGATCAATACTAGTCTTTTCTGCGCACTTTGTCCTCACTCATGCGCACCCGGGAGCAACTTCCCGGTCGGTCACCCATCCTGAAACTACTCCAAGCTGAGCACGCTTAACTTTGGAGTTCTTTTCGAATGGGCTCCCGGAAAAGAAGGAATTCCTTATTGATATGAGTAGTCTATCATCCCTAATAAGCCAGGCTATCACACTACCGGAGGGGGACTCGATCACGGAGGGCCTCTACATCAACATTGCTGCCCTACCGATGATGTGTGAGTAGTTTACCACAGCCCTACGGGTCCATAGCTAGTAGCTAGATGGCTTCTTCTCTCTCTTTGATTTTCAATACCATGTTCTCCTCGATGTTCTTGGAGTTCTATCCGATGTAATCTTCTTTTACGGTGTGTTTGTTGAGATCCGATAAACTGCAGATTTATGATCAGATTATCTATGCATATTATTCGAGTCTCCTCTGAATTCTTATATGCATGATTTGATAGCTTTGTATTTCTCTCCAATCTATTGATTTGGTTTGGCCAACTAGATTGATTTATCTTGCAATGGGAGAGGTGCTTTGTGATGGGTTGAATCTTGTGGTGTCCTCACCCAGTGACATAGTAGGGGTGGCGAGGCACGTATTGTATTGTTGCCATTAAGGGTAGAAAGCTGGGGTTTATATCATATTGCTTGAGTTTATCCCTTTATATCATGCCATCTTGCTTAATGTGTTACTCTATTCTCTTGAACTTAATACTCTAGATGCAGGCAGGAGTCGGTCGATGTGTGGAGTAATAGTAGTAGATGCAAAATATTTTCGGTCTACTTGTCACGGACGTGATGCCTATATTCATGATCATTGTTTTAGATATCGTCATAACTATGCGATTTTCTATCAATTGCTCAACAGTAATTTGTTTACCCACCGTATGCTTTATTCAAGAGAGAAGCCTCTAGTGAATCCTATGGCCTCGGGTCTATTTTCCATCATATATTTTCAGATCTACAAAACCAAAAACCCAAAAATATCTTGCTGCAATTTATTTATTTTTACTTTAGTTTGCTCTTTTATTTATCTTTTATACCTATCCCTATTATATCTCACTCTTGTTCGAGACCGTGAAGGGATTGACAACCCCTTTTTCCCGTTGAGTGCAAGTGTTTGTTAGTTTGTGCAGGTGCATATATTGGAGACTTGCTTGTGCCTCCTACTGGATTGATACCTTGGTTCTTAACTGAAGGAAATAGTTATCTCTACTTTGCTGCATCACCCTTTCCTCTTCAAGGGAAAATCAACGCAAGCTCAAGAAGTAGCAAGATCCTCTATTGAATACTTAGTTTAATAACTTCGTGAATGTTGTGAAGGGGGCCCACTCAACATTATTGCCTTATGGCCACGAAGTATCTCACTATCGTTGTAAAAGGACTAGGACGTGAAGGTAATTTGAGGTGACAGTAAAAGGCTTTACTCCTAACCTTTGCAATTGATAGGGGAATTACGGAGAATCCTTAGAGAGGCCGCGTCCATGGGGTAAACCCTTGATGATCATAGTTGTAACCCTATGGGGGAGACAATGGTGGTCGCGCGCATGGCACGATGTCAACTTCGAGTTGAACATGATCTGTACCTTGCTCCGCCCAACATAATCGTCAAGAGTGGCTCAAGTGAAAGGCGAGACTTGCCCCACTCTGCTCACCGCCGCAGGCCACTCTGGCCCCGGCATCCACAAAGCCCCCGCGTCGGCCGCCGTCCGGCGCCGCCAACGAGCCGCCTCCATGGCCTCCCGCTCCCCCTCCCCGTCTGCAGCTGGCAGAGGCCGCGAGCGATGCTGGGTGGACTCGAGCCCCTCCTCGGCGGGCTCCGAGGCCAGGTCGTACCACCAGGCCCTCTGCTCCTCCCCGGTGCCCGCCTCCCCCCTCTCCGCCGCCTCACTCACCGCCGGTCGCGCCCCGCGGCCCCAGATCCGAGATCCACTGGGTCGTTCATGAGGCGGAGGACGCCCGGGGTGGGGACTGGCAGTTCGTCTCTGGGAGGCGGCGCCCATGCGCCCGCCCTCGTCGGCCGCGTCGCCAGGCGAGTCCGACCGCCCCGCGCCCGGCGCCTGCGCCAGCCGCTGCACGTCCCGATGAGTGTCCGCGCTGCTTCGGGAGCCACCCTCGCGCCGAGTGCCGGCGGGATGTGCGGTGCCGCCGGTGCCGCTTCTTCGGTCACGTCGCCAAGAACTGCACCAACCCGCGGCTACTCCCCCCGTGTGCTGCTCCCGCGGCCAAGTGCCTCAGCGCCGCTCCGCGTGCTGCCCCGCCGCGCACGGCGAGCCAGCCTGCGCACGCCGTGTCTCCCCCTCCATGCCCGTGTTCTCCGGGTCAGAACCCCAGCCCACGCTCTCCGGGTCTGGGTCCCAGCCCGCGTCCTTCGGGTCTGGTCCCCTTCGGTCGCCGTCGCCATCCTCCGCGGCTTCGGCATCCTCCTCTCCGCCGGCGTCCTCGCAGCCCGGCTCCTCCCGTGCGACCGTCCCTATGTCCGGCCACCCTGCCCTCCGCCCTACTGGTTCCGTCTGCTACCTGCGGCGCATAGCGCACGTGGAGGATGCCGAGCGTGCGCTGGACCTCGCTCTCATAGCCATCGTGGCCGGAAACAGGATTGGTATTTCCGCTGGTGAGATTGCCGACGAGGTCTCCTCTCGCTTCCGCATCGGGTTGGACACGTTCTCCATCCACCCTCGGCGCGACGGCGAGTTCCTCCTCCGCTTCTCCAACAGGGCCACCCGTGCGCGCGTGGCCGCCAGCCCCTTACGCGCTGCCCGATTTCGCCTCATCCTTCACCCCTGGAGCCGCCTGGCCGGCGCCGCGCCGGTCTCCCTGTGCATTTGCGTCGACATTGAGATGATGGGGATCCCAGAGCACGGGTGGCACATCTCCTCCGCCGTGCAACTCTTGTCACCGTTTTGCCTCATCGACCGGCTTGCCCCGGAGACCCTCGACGGTAGTGATCTGTCCACCTTCCGCCTCTCGGCTTGGACTGCCAACCCTGATGGCATCCCGAGGTCATCGGAGCTCCTCCTCGCCGAGCCCTACGCATTCGCGGACGCCGACCGCAACACCGTCGATCGCTTCACGGTGGAGATGCTGCGATTTCCTGTCTCCATCCATGTCCGCCACTCCTCCGACTTCCGGTTCCCTGCATCCCCTCCGCCGCTGCCGGGGGCCTCGGGTGTGGGGAACGACGATGGGCATGGCTCCCCTCCTTGCCCTGATGAGTGGCCCCGCCAGCTTGACTTTCCGCGTTCTTCCGGAAGCTCGCGTGGCCGGCGTGACCGTGGCAATGGCGGCTCGAGCAGGTGCCGCTGCCGGCGTACTTCTCCGCCGTACCGGGGCTGGAAGGGGGTCCTCGGGCCCTGCCCAGCCGCCGGTGGTCTGCCCCGTGGGCCCCCGGTGCGGGAGCGTCTTGGCAGGTTTCCAGCCGAGCCGGCCGTTTCACGCCAGATGGCAGACGGATTCAAACTCCTGTTTTGACCGGTCCCACGGAGTCTGTTCATCCATCCTGCCCGGTCCCTGCGCGGCATGAAGCATTGGATCCGCCCCCTTCTGGCCTGGCCCCTCCCCTGCTGCTGATGTCACCGCCTGGCGCGGAGACGCATGGTGATTCGGCCGGATCCCCTGGCCCACCTGTCCCACCTCTGCGCGCCTGCTTTTTTTACGTCGCCGGCCCGGATGGGGATGTCGATCCCATCCTGTGCCCCTCCCCCCCCTCAGATCCCCGGGTGCTGGATGTTGGAAATATGCCCTAGAGGCAATAATAAAATGGTTATTATTATATTTCCTTGTTCATGATAATTGTCTATTGTTCATGCTATAATTGTGTTATCCGGAAATCGTAATACATGTGTGAATACATAGACCACAACATGTCCCTAGTGAGCCTCTAGTTGACTAGCTCATGGATCAATAGATGGTTACGGTTTCCTGACCATGGACATTGGATGTCATTGATAACGGGATCACATCATTAGGAGAATGATGTGATGGACAAGACCCAATCCTAAGCATAGCACTAGATCGTGTAGTTCATTTGCTAAAGCTTTTCTAATGTCAAGTATCATTTCCTTAGACCATGAGATCGTGCCACTCCCGGATGCCGTAGGAATGCTTTGGGTGTACCAAATGTCACAACGTAACTGGGTGGCTATAAAGGTGCACTACAGGTATCTCCGAAAGTGTCTGTTGGGTTGGCACGAATCGAGACTGGGATTTGTCACTCCGTATGACGAAGAGGTATCTCTGGGCCCACTCAGTAATGCATCATCATAATGAGCTCAATGTGACCAAGTAGTTTGTCACGGGATCATGCATTACGGAACGAGTAAAGTGACTTGCCGGTAACGAGATTGAACGAGGTACTGGGATACCGACGATCGAATCTCGGGCAAGTAACGTACCGATTGACAAAGGGAATTGTATACGGGGTTGCTTGAATCCTCGGCATCGTGGTTCATCCGATGAGATCATCGTGGAACGTGTGGGAGCCAACATGGGTATCCAGATCCCGCTGTTGGTTATTGGCTAGAGAGGTGTCTCGGTCATGTCTGCATGATTCCCGAACCCGTAGGGTCTACACACTTAAGGTTCAATGACGCTAGGGTTATAAGGAAGGTTTGTATGTGATTACCGAATGTTGTTCAGAGTCCCGGATGAGATCCCGGACATCACGAGGAGTTCCGGAATGGTCCGGAGACGAAGATTTATATATGGGAAGTTCTTATTCGGTCGCCGGAAGTGTTCCGGGGTATATCGGTATTGTACCGGGACCACCGAAAGGGTTCCGGGGGTCCACCGGGAGGGTCCACCTGCCCCGGAGGGCCTATGGGCTGAATATAGAGGGGAACCAGCCCCTAGGTGGGCTGGGCGCCAAACCCCCCTAGGGCCCATGCGCCTAGGGTTGGTGGGAAACCCTGGAGGGGGCGCCCCCCTTGGCTTGGGGGGCAAGCCTTCCCCCCTTGGCCGCCGCCCCCCCTCTAGATCCATCTGGAGGGGGCCGGCCCCCCTCTCCCTTGCCCTATAAATAGAGGGGGTGGGAGGGCAGCCGCACCACATCCAAGGCGCAGGCCCTCCCCTCCCCAACACCTCTCCTCCTCCGCGTGAGCTTGGCGAAGCCCTGCTGGAGAACTGGCACTCCACCACCACCACGCCGTCGTGCTGCTGTTGGAGCCTTCTTCCTCAACCTCTCCCTCCTCCTTGCTGGATCAAGGCGCAGGAGACGTCACCGGGCTGCACGTGTGTTGAACGCGGAGGCACCATTGTTCGGTGCTTGGATCGGATTCTGCCGCGATCTGAATCGCTACGTGTACGACTCCTCCAACCGCGTTCTTGCAACGCTTCCGCGTCACGATCTTCAAAGGTATGAAGATGCACTCCCCTCTCGTTGCTAGTAAACGCCATAGATTGATCTTGGTGATGCGTAGAAAAAATTTAATTTCTGCAACGATCCCCAACAGTGGTATCAGAGCTAGGTCTCTGCGTAGTTTCTATGCACGAGTAGAACACAAGTTGTTGTGGGCGTCGATTTTGTCAATTTACTTGCCGTTACTAGTATTATCTTGATTCGGCGGCATCGTGGGATGAAGCGGCCCGGACCGACCTTACACATACACGCCTACGTGAGACAGGTTCCACCGACTGACATGCACTAGTTGCATAAGGTGGCTAGAGGGTGTCTATCTCTCCACCTTTAGTCGGATCGGATTCGATGAAAATGGTCCTTATGAAGGGTAAATAGAAATTGGCATATCACGTTGTGGTTTTGGCGTAGGTAAGAAACGTTCTTGGTAGAAACCTATAGCAGCCACGTAAAAAAATTGCAACAACAATTAGAGGACGTCTAACTTGTTTTTGCAGCAAGTGTCATGTGATGTGATATGGCCAGAAGGATGTGATGAATGATATATGTGATGTATGAGATTGATCATGTTCTTGTAATAGGAATCACGACTTGCATGTCGATGAGTATGACAACCGGCAGGAGCCATAGGAGTTGTCTTAATTTATTTATGACCTGCGTGTCAACTGGAACGTCATGTAATTACTTTACTTTATTGCTAACCGTTAGCCATAGTAGTAGAAGTAATAGTTGGCGAGACAACTTCATGAAGACATGATGATGGAGATCATGATGATGGAGATCATGGTGTCATGCCGGTGACGAAGATGATCATGGCGCCCCGAAGATGGAGATCAAAAGGAGCAAAATGATATTGGCCATATCATGTCCCTATTTGATTGCATGTGATGTTTATCACGTTTTACATCTTATTTGCTTAGAACGACGGTAGCATAAATAAGATGATCCCTCGCTAAAATTTCAAAAAAGTGTTCCCCCTAACTGTGCACCGTTGCGAAGGTTCGTTGTTCCGAAGCACCACGTGATGATCGGGTGTGATAGGTTCTAACGTTCGCATACAACGGGTGTAAGCCAGATTTACACACGCAATACACTTAGGTTGACTTGACGAGCCTAGCATGTACAGACATGGCCTCGAAACACAAGAGACTGAAAGGTCAAGCATGAGTCGTATAGCAGATACGATCAACATGAAGATGTTCACCGATGATGACTAGTCCGTCTCACGTGATGATCGGACACGGCCTAGTTGACTCGGATCATGTATCACTTAGATGACTAGAGGGATGTCTGTCTGAGTGGGAGTTCATTAATAATTTGATTAGATGAACTTAATTATCATGAACTTAGTCTAAAACCTTTACAATATGTCTTGTAGATCAAATGGCCCACGCTAATGTCAACCTCAACTTCAACGCGTTCCTAGAGAAAACCAAGCTGAAAGACGATGGTAGCAACTATACGGACTGGGTCCGGAACTTGAGGATCATCCTCATAGCTGCCAAGAAAGCATATGTCCTGGAAGCACCGCTAGGTGAAGCACCCGTCCCAGCAAACCAAGACGTTATGAACGCCTGGCAAACATGTGTTGATGATTACTCCCTGGTTCAGTGCGGCATGCTTTACAGCTTAGAACCGGGGCTCCAAAAACGTTTCGAGCAGCACGGAGCATATGAGATGTTCCAAGAGCTGAAAATGGTTTTCCAAGCTCATGCCCGGGTCGAGAGATATGAAGTCTCCGACAAGTTCTACAGTTGTAAGATGGAGGAGAATAGTTCCGTCAGTGAACACATACTCAAAATGTCTGGGTTGCACAACCGCTTGTCTCAGCTGGGAGTTAATCTCCCGGATGACGCGGTCGTTGACAGAATCCTTCAGTCGCTCCCACCTAGCTACAAGAGCTTTGTGATGAACTTCAATATGCAGGGGATGGAAAAGACCATTCCTGAGGTATATTTGATGCTGAAATCAGCGGAGGTGGAGATAAAAAAGGAACATCAAGTGTTGATGGTGAATAAAACCACTAAGTTCAAGAAAGGCAAGGGTAAAAAGAGCTTCAAGAAAGACGGCAAGGGAGTTGCCGCGCCCGGTAAGCAAGCTGCCGGGAAGAAGACAAAGAATGGACCCAAGCCTGAGACTGAGTGCTTTTATTGCAAGGGAAACGGTCACTGGAAGCGGAACTGCCCCAAGTACTTAGCGGACAAGAAGGCCGGCAACACCAAAGGTATATGTGATATACATGTTATTGATGTGTACCTTACCAGTACTCGTAGTAGCTCCTGGGTATTTGATACCGGTGCGGTTGCTCATATTTGTAACTCAAAACAGGAGCTGCGGAATAAGCGGAGACTGGCGAAGGACGAGGTGGCGATGCGCGTCGGAAACGGTTCCAAGGTCGATGTGATCGCCGTCGGCACGCTACCCCTACATTTACCTACGGGATTAGTTTTAAACCTCAATAATTGTTATTTAGTGCCAGCTTTGAGCATGAACATTGTATCTGGATCTCGTTTAATGCGAGATGGCTACTCATTTAAATCCGAGAATAATGGTTTTTCTATTTATATGAGAGATATGTTTTATGGTCATGCCCCGCTGGTCAATGGTTTATTCTTAATGAATCTCGAACGTGATGTTACACATATTCATAGTGTGAATGCCAAGAAATGTAAGGTTGATAATGATAGTCCCACATACTTGTGGCACTGCCGCCTTGGTCACATTGGTGTCAAACGCATGAAGAAACTCCATGCAGATGGACTTTTGGAGTCTCTTGATTATGAATCATTTGACACGTGCGAACCATGCCTCATGGGAAAAATGACCAAGACTCCGTTCTCCAGAACAATGGAGTGAGCAACCAACTTATTGGAAATCATACATACTGATGTGTGCGGTCCAATGAGCGTTGAGGCTTGCGGTAGCTATCGTTATGTTCACACCCTCACTGATGACTTAAGTAGATATGGGTATGTCTACTTGATGAAACACAAGTCTGAGACCTTTGAAAAGTTCAAGGAATTTCAGAGTGAGGTTGAGAATCAACGTGACAGGAAAATAAAGTTCTTACGATCAGATCGTGGGGGAGAATATTTGAGTCACGAATTTGGCGCACACTTAAGGAAATGTGGAATTGTTTCACAACTCACGCCGCCTGAAACACCTCGGCGTAATGGTGTGTCCGAACGTCGTAATCGCACTCTGTTGGACATGGTGCGATCTATGATGTCTCTTACCGACCTACCGCTATCATTTTGGGGATATGCTTTAGAGACTGCCGCATTCACTTTAAATAGGGCTCCCTCGAAATCCGTTGAGACGACACCGTATGAATTATGGTTTGGGAAGAAACCTAAGCTGTCGTTTCTAAAAGTTTGGGGATGCGATGCTTATATCAAGAAACTTCAACCTGAAAAGCTCGAACCCAAGTCGGAAAAATGCGTCTTCATAGGATACCCGAAGGAAACCATTGGGTATACCTTCTACCTCAGATCCGAAGGCAAGATCTTTGTTGCCAAGAACGGGTCCTTTCTGGAGAAAGAGTTTCTCTCAAAAGAAGTAAGTGGGAGGAAAGTGGAACTTGATGAGATGACTCTTCTCGAACCAGAGAGTAGCGCAGCACAAGAAAATGTTTCTGTGGTGCCTGCACCGACTAGAGAGGAGGTTAATGATGATGATCATGATCAAGTGACCACTGAACTTCGTAGGTCCACAAGGACACGTTCCGCACCAGAGTGGTACGGCAACTCTGTCCTGGAAATCATGTTGTTAGACAACGGTGAACCTTCGAACTATGAAGAAGCGATGGCGGGCCCGGATTCCGACAAATGGCTTGAAGCCATGAAATCCGAGATAGGATCCATGTATGAAAACGAAGTATGGACTTTGACTGACTTGCCCAATGATCGGCGAGCCATAGAAAATAAATGGATCTTTAAGAAGAAGACAGACGCGGATGGTAATGTGACCATCTATAAGGCTCGGCTTGTCGCTAAGGGTTATCGACAAGTTCAAGGGGTTGACTACGATGAGACTTTCTCACCCGTAGCGAAGCTGAAGTCCGTTCAAATCATGTTAGCAATTGCCGCGTTCTATGATTATGAGATATGGCAAATGGATGTCAAAACGGCATTCCTTAATGGTTTCCTTAAGGAAGAATTGTATATGATGCAGCCAGAAGGTTTTTTCGATCCTAAGAATGCTGACAAGGTGTGCAAGCTCCAACGCTCAGTCTATGGGCTGGTGCAAGCATCTCGGAGTTGGAACATTCGCTTTGATGAGATGATCAAAGCGTTTGGGTTTACGCAGACTTATGGAGAAGCATGTGTTTACAAGAAAGTGAGTGGGAGCTCTGTAGCGTTTCTCATATTATATGTGGATGACATACTATTGATGGGAAATGATATAGAATTCTTGGAAAGCATAAAGGCCTACTTGAATAAGTGTTTTTCAATGAAGGACCTTGGAGAAGCTACTTATATATTAGGCATCAAGATCTATAGAGATAGATCGAGACGCCTCATTGGTCTTTCACAAAGCACGTACCTTGACAAGATATTGAAGAAGTTCAATATGGATCAGTCCAAGAAGGGGTTCTTGCATGTATTGCAAGGTGTGAGATTGAGCACGGCTCAATGCCCGACCACGGCAGAAGATAGAGAAAAGATGAGTGTCATCCCCTATGCCTCGGCCATAGGGTCTATTATGTATGCCATGCTGTGTGCCAGACCTGATGTAAACCTTGCCGTAAGTTTGGTAGGAAGGTACCAAAGTAATCCCAGCATGGAACACTGGACAGCGGTCAAGAATATCCTGAAGTACCTGAAAAGGACTAAGGATATGT
The DNA here is from genome assembly GCF_002575655.3 of Aegilops tauschii subsp. strangulata. Lineage (NCBI taxonomy): Eukaryota > Viridiplantae > Streptophyta > Magnoliopsida > Poales > Poaceae > Aegilops > Aegilops tauschii. The sequence continues at coordinate 299,222,800 of NC_053035.3, read as the reverse complement.
TTCTCGTTTATGGAGGTGACGAAGAGCTCGTCGTAAAGGGTTACGTCGACGCTAGCTTCGACACGGATCTGGATGACTCTAAGTCACAAACCGGATACGTGTATATTTCGAATGGTGGGGTAGTCAGCTGGTGCAGTTGCAAGCAAAGCGTCGTGGCAGGATCTACATGTGAAGCGGAGTACATGGCAGCCTCGGAGGCAGCACATGAAGCAATCTGGATGAAGGAGTTTATTACTGACCTAGGAGTTATTCCCAATGCGTCGGGCCCGATGACTCTCTTCTGTGACAACACTGGAGCTATTGCCCTGGCCAAGGAGCCCAGGTTTCACAAGAAGACCAGGCATATCAAGCGTCGCTTCAACTCCATTCGTGAAAATGTTCAAGATGGAGACATAGATATTTGTAAAGTGCATACGAACCTGAATGTCGCAGATCCGTTGACTAAACCTCTTCCACGAGCAAAACATGATCAACACCAGAACTCTATGGGTGTTCGATTCATCACAATGTAACTAGATTATTGACTCTAGTGCAAGTGGGGGACTGTTGGAAATATGCCCTAGAGGCAATAATAAAATGGTTATTATTATATTTCCTTGTTCATGATAATTGTCTATTGTTCATGCTATAATTGTGTTATCCGGAAATCGTAATACATGTGTGAATACATAGACCACAACATGTCCCTAGTGAGCCTCTAGTTGACTACCTCGTTGATCAATAGATGGTTACGGTTTCCTGACCATGGACATTGGATGTCATTGATAACGGGATCACATCATTAGGAGAATGATGTGATGGACAAGACCCAATCCTAAGCATAGCACTAGATCGTGTAGTTCGTTTGCTAAAGCTTTTCTAATGTCAAGTATCATTTCCTTAGACCATGGGATCGTGCAACTCCCGAATGCCGTAGGAATGCTTTGGGTGTACCAAACGTCACAACGTAACTGGGTGGCTATAAAGGTGCACTACAGGTATCTCCAAAAGTGTCTGTTGGGTTGGCACGGATCGAGACTGGGATTTCTCACTCCGTATGACGGAGAGGTATCTTTGGGCCCACTCGGTAATGCATCATCATAATGAGCTCAATGTGACCAAGTAGTTGGTCACGGGATCATCCATTACGGAACGAGTAAAGTGACTTGCCGGTAACGAGATTGAATGAGGTATTGGTATACCGACGATCGAATCTCGGGCAAGTAACGTACCGATTGACAAAGGGAATTGTATACGAGATTGCGTGAATCCTCGACATCATGGTTCATCCGATGAGATCATCGTGGAACGTGTGGGAGCCAACATGGCTATCCAGATCCCGTTGTTGGTTATTGGCTAGAGAGGTGTCTCGGTCATGTCTGCATGATTCCCGAACCCGTAGGGTCTACACACTTAAGGTTCGATGACGCTAGGGTTATAAGGAAGGTTTGTATGTGATTACCGAATGTTGTTCGGAGTCCCGGATGAGATCCCGGACGTCACTAGAAGTTCCGGAATGGTCCGGAGACGAAGATTTATATATGGGAAGTCCTTATTCGGTCGCCGGAAGTGTTCGGGGGTATATCGGTATTGTACCGGGACCACCGAAAGGGTTCCGGGGGTCCACCGGGAGGGTCCACCTGCCCCGGAGGGCCCTATGGGCTGAATATAGTGAAGGAAATATGCCCTAGAGGCAATAATCATTTATTATTTATTTCCTTACATCATGATAAATGTTTATTATTCATGCTAGAATTGTATTAACCGGAAACATAATACATGTGTGAATACATAGACAAACAGAGTGTCACTAGTAGGCCTCTACTTGACTAGCTCGTTGATCAAAGATGGTTATGTTTCCTAGCCATAGACATGAGTTGTCATTTGATTAACGGGATCACATCATTAGGAGAATGATGTGATTGACTTGACCCATTCCGTTAGCTTAGCACTTGATCGTTTAGTATGTTGTTATTGCTTTCTTCATGACTTATACATGTTCCTATGACTATGAGATTATGCAACTCCCGTTTACCGGAGGAACACTTTGTGTGCTACCAAACGTCACAACGTAACTGGGTGATTATAAAGGTGCTCTACAGGTGTCTCCAAAGGTACTTGTTGGGTTGGCGTATTTCGAGATTAGGATTTGTCACTGCGATTGTCGGAGAGGTATCTCTGGGCCCACTCAGTAATACACATCACTATAAGCCTTGCAAGCATTGTGACTAATGAGTTAGTTGCGGGATGATGTATTACGGAACGAGTAAAGAGACTTGCCGGTAACGAGATTGAACTAGGTATCGAGATACCGACGATCGAATCTCGGGCAATTAACATACCGATGACAAAGGGAACAATGTATGTTGTTATGCGGTCTGACCGATAAAGATCTTCATAGAATATGTAGGAACCAATATGAGCATCCAGGTTCCACTATTGGTTATTGACCGGAGAGGTGTCTCGGTCATGTCTACATAGTTCTCGAACCCGTAGGGTCCGCACGCTTAACGTTACGATGTCAGTTATATTATGAGTTTATATGTTTTGATGTACCGAAGGTTGTTCGGAGTCCCGGATGTGATCACGGACATGACGAGGAGTCTCGAAATGGTCGAGACATAAAGATTGATATATTGGAAGCCTATGTTTGGACATCGGAAGTGTTCCGGGTGAAATCGGGATTTTTCCGGAGTACCGGGAGGTTACAGGAACCCCCCGGTAACTTAATGGGCCTTAGTGGGCCTAGGTGGAAGAGAGGAGAGGAGGCCAGGGCAGGGCCGCGTGCCCCTGCCCCCCCCCCAGTCCGAATAGGACAAGGAGAGGGGGGCGGGGCCCCCCTTCCTTCCTCCCCTCCACCTCTTCTCCCTTCCTCTCCTAGTCCAACATGGAAAGGGGGGAGTCCTGCTCCCGGTAGGAGTAGGACTCCTCCTGGCGCGCCTCTCCTCCCTTGGCCGGCGGTCTCCCCCTTGCACCTTTATATACGGGGGCAGGGGGCACCTCTAGACACACAATTGATCAACGATCTTTTAGCCGTGTGCGGTGCCCCCCTCCACCATATTACACCTCGATATTATCGTAGCGGTGCTTAGGCGAAGCCCTGCATCGGTAGAACATCATCATCGTCACCACGCCGTCGTGCTGACGAAACTCTCCCTCAACACTCGGCTGGATCGGAGTTCGAGGGACGTCGTCGAGCTGAACGTGTGCTGAACTCGGAGGTGCCGTGCGTTCGGTACTTGATCGGTCGGATCGTGAAGACGTACGACTACATCAACCGCGTTGTGTTAACGCTTCCACTTTCGGTCTATGAGGGTACATGGACAACACTCTCCCCTCTCGTTGCTATACATCACCATGATCTTGCGTGTTCGTAGGAATTTTTTTGAAATTACTACGTTCCCCAAGAGTGGTATCAGAGCTTGGTTTTATGCGTTGATGTTATGCACGAGTAGAACACAAGTGAGTTGTGGGCGATATAAGTCATACTGCTTACCAGCATGTCATACTTTGGTTCGGCGGTATTGTGAGATGAAGCGGGCCGGACCGACATTACGCGTACGCTTGCACGAGACTGGTTTCACCGTTGCGAGCACTCGTTGCTTAAAGGTGACTGGCGGGTGTCTGTCTATCTCACTTTAGTTGAACCGAGTGTGGCTACGGCCGGTCCTTGCGAAGGTTAAAACAGCACCAACTTGACAAACTATCGTTGTGGTTTTGATGCGTAGGTAAGAACGGTTCTTGCTAAGCCCGTAGCAGCCACGTAAAACTTGCAACAACAAAGTAGAGGACGTCTAACTTGTTTTTGCAGGGCATGTTGTGATGTGATATGGTCAAGACATGATGCTATATTTTATTGTATGAGATGATCATGTTTTGTAACCGAGTTATCGGCAACTGGCAGGAGCCATATGGTTGTCGCTTTATTGTATGCAATGCAATCGCCCTGTAATTGCTTTACTTTATCACTAAGAGGTAGTGATAGTCGTAGAAGCAATAGTTGGCGAGTCGACAATGATGCTACGATGGAGATCAAGGTGTCGCACCAGTGACGATGGTGATCATGACGGTGCTTTGGAGATGGAGATCAAAGGCACAAGATGATGATGGCCATATCATATCACTTATATTGATTGCATGTGATGTTTATCCTTTATGCATCTTATTCTGCTTTGATTGACGGTAGCATTATAAGATGATCTCTCACTAAATTTCAAGGTATAAGTGTTCTCCCTGAGTATGCACCGTTGCGAAAGTTCATCGTGCCGAGACACCACGTGATGATCGGGTGTGATAAGCTCTACGTTCAAATACAACGGGTGTAAGCTAGTTTTGCACACGCAGAATACTCGGGTTAAACTTGACGAGCCTAGCATATGCAGATATGGCCTCGGAACACGAAGACCGAAAGGTCGAGCGTGAATCATATAGTAGATATGATCAACATAGTGATGTTCACCATTGAAACTACTCCATCTCACGTGATGATCGGACATGGTTTAGTTGATATGGATCACGTGATCACTTAGAGGATTAAAGGGATGTCTATCTAAGTGGGAGTTCTTAAAGTAATATGATTAATTGAACTTGAATCTATCATGAACTTAGTACCTGATAGTATCTTGCTTGTCTATGTTAATTGTAGATAGATGGCCCGTGCTGTTGTTCCATTGAATTTTAATGCGTTCCTTGAGAAAGCAAAGTTGAAAGATGATGGTAGCAATTACACGGACTGGGTCCGTAACTTGAGGATTATCCTCATTGCTGCACAGAAGAATTACGTCCTGGAAGCACCGCTGGGTGCCAGGCCTGCTGCAAGAGCAACACCAGAAGTTATGAACGTCTGGCAGAGCAAATCTGATGACTACTCAATAGTTCAATGTGCCATGCTTTACGGCTTAGAACCGGGTCTTCAATGACGTTTTGAACGTCATGGAGCATATGAGATGTTCCAGGAGTTGAAGTTAATATTTCAAGCAAATGCCCGGATTGAGAGATATGAAGTCTCCAATAAGTTCTACAGCTGCAAGATGGAAGAGAATAGTTATGTCAGTGAGCATATACTCAAAATGTCTGGGTATAATAATCACTTGATTCAACTGGGAGTTAATCTTCCGGATGATAGTGTCATTGACAGAATTCTTCAATCACTGCCACCAAGCTACAAGAGCTTTGTGATGAACTATAACATGCAAGGGATGAATAAGACAATTCCCGAGCTCTTCGCAATGCTAAAGGCAGCGGAGGTAGAAATCAAAAAGGAGCATCAAGTGTTGATGGTCAATAAGACCACTAGTTTCAAGAAAAAGGGCAAAGGGAAGAAGAAGGGGAACTTCAAGAAGAACAGCAAGCAAGTTGTTGTTCAGGAGAAGAAACCCAAGTCTGGACCTAAGCCTGAAACTGAGTGGTTCTACTGCAAGCAAACTGGTCACTGGAAGCGGAACTGCCCCAAGTATTTGGCGGATAAGAAGGATGGCAACGTTAACAAAGGTATATGTGATATACATGTTATTGATGTGTACCTTACTAATGCTCGCAGTAGCACCTGGGTATTTGATACTGGTTCTGTTGCTAATATTTGCAACTCAAAACAGGGGCTACGGATTAAGCGAAGATTGGCTAAGGACGAGGTGACGATGCGCGTGGGAAATGGTTCCAAAGTCGATGTGATCGCGGTCGGCACGCTACCTCTACATCTACCTTCGGGATTAGTTTTAGACCTAAATAATTGTTATTTGGTGCCAGCGTTAAGCATGAACATTATATCTGGATCTTGTTTAATGCGAGACGGTTATTCATTTAAATCAGAGAATAATGGTTGTTCTATTTATATGAGTAATATCTTTTTTATGGTCATGCACCCTTGAAGAGTGGTCTATTTTTGTTGAATCTCGATAGTAGTGATACACATATTCATAATGTCGAAGCCAAAAGATGCAGAGTTGATAATGATAGTGCAACTTATTTGTGGCACTGCCGTTTAGGTCATATCGGTGTAAAGCGCATGAAGAAACTCCATAATGATGGACTTTTGGAATCACTTGATTATGAATCACTTGGTACTTGCGAACCATGTCTCATGGGCAAGATGACTAAAACACCGTTCTCCGGTACGATGGAGAGAGCAACTAATTTATTGGAAATCATACATACAGATGTATGTGGTCCGATGAATATTGAGGCTCGTGGCGGATATCGTTATTTTCTCACCTTCACAGATGACTTGAGCAGATATGGGTATATCTACTTAATGAAACATAAGTCTGAAACATTTGAAAAGTTCAAAGAATTTCAGAGCGAAGTTGAAAATCATCGTAACAAGAAAATAAAGTTTCTACGATCAGATCGTGGAGGAGAATATTTGAGTTACAAGTTTGGCTTACATTTGAAACAATGCGGAATAGTTTCGCAACTCACGCCACCCGGAACACCACAACATAATGGTGTGTCCGAACGTCGTAATCGTACTTTACTAGATATGGTGCGATCTATGATGTCTCTTACTGATTTACCGCTATCGTTTTGGGGTTATGCTTTAGAGACGGCTGCATTCACTCTAAATAGGGCACCATCAAAATCCGTTGAAACGACACCTTATGAACTATGGTTTGGCAAGAAACCAAAGTTGTCGTATCTTAAAGTTTGGGGTTGCGATGCTTATGTGAAGAAACTTCAACCTGATAAGCTCGAACCTAAATCGGAGAAATGTGTCTTCATAGGATACCCAAAGGACACTGTTGGGTACGCCTTCTATCACAGATCCGAAGGCAAGACATTCGTTGCTAAGAATGGATCCTTTCTAGAGAAGGAGTTTCTCTCGAAAGAAGTGAGTGGGAGGAAAGTAGAACTTGATGAGGTAACTGTACCTGCTCCCTTATTGGAAAGTAGATCATCAAAGAAATCAGTTTCTGCGACACCTACACCAATTAGTGAGGAAGTTAATGATAATGATCATGAAACTTCAGATCAAGTTATTACTGAACCTCGTAGGTCAACCAGATTAAGATCCGCACCAGAGTGGTACGGTAATCCTGTTCTGGAGGTTATGTTACTAGACCATGACGAACCTACGAACTATGAAGAAGAGATGGTGAGCCAAGATTCCGCAAAATGGCTTGAGGCCATGAAATCCGAGATGGGATCCATGTATGAGAACAAAGTATGGACTTTGGTTGACTTGCCCGATGATCGGCAAGCCATTGAAAATAAATGGATCTTCAAGAAGAAGACTGACGCTGACGGTAATGTTACTGTCTATAAAGCTCGACTTGTTGCGAAAGGTTTTCGACAAGTTCAAGGGATTGACTACGATGAGACCTTCTCACCCGTAGCGATGCTTAAGTCTGTCCGAATCATGTTAGCAATTGCCGCATTTTATAATTATGAATTTTGGCAAATGGATGTCAAAACTGCATTCCTGAATGGATTTCTGGAAGAAGAGCTGTATATGATGCAACCGGAAGGTTTTGTCGATCCAAAGGGAGCTAACAAAGTGTGCAAGCTCCAGCGATCCATTTATGGACTGGTGCAAGCCTCTCGGAGTTGGAATAAACGCTTTGATAGTGTGATCAAAGCATTTGGTTTTATACAGACTTTTGGAGAAGCCTGTATTTACAAGAAAGTGAGTGGGAGCTCAGTAGCATTTCTGATATTATATGTGGATGACATATTGCTGATTGGAAATGATATGGAATTTCTGGATAGCATAAAGGGATACTTGAATAAGAGTTTTTCAATGAAAGACCTCGGTGAAGCTGCATATATATTGGGCATCAAGATCTATAGAGATAGATCAAGACGCTTAATTGGACTTTCACAAAGCACATACCTTGACAAAGTTTTGAAGAAGTTCAAAATGGATCAAGCAAAGAAAGGGTTCTTGCCTGTACTACAAGGTGTGAGATTGAGTAAGACTCAATGCCCGACCACTGCAAAAGATAGAGAGAAGATGAAAGATGTTCCCTATGCTTCAGCCATAGACTCTATCATGTATGCAATGCTGTGTACCAGACCTGATGTGTGCCTTTCTATAAGTTTAGCAGGGAGGTACCAAAGTAATCCAGGAGTGGATCACTGGACAGCGGTCAAGAACATCCTGAAATACCTGAAAAGGACTAAGGATATGTTTCTCGTTTATGGAGGTGACAAAGAGCTCATCGTAAATGGTTACGTTGATGCAAGCTTTGACACTGATCCGGACGATTCTAAATTGCAAACCGGATACGTATTTACATTGAACAGTGGAGCTGTCAGTTGGTGCAGTTCTAAGCAAAGTGTCGTGGCGGGATCTACATGTGAAGCGGAGTACATAGCTGCTTCGGAAGCAGCAAATGAAGGAGTCTGGATGAAGGAGTTCATATCCGATCTAGGTGTCATACCTAGTGCATCGGGACCAATGAAAATCTTTTGTGACAATACTGGTGCAATTGCCTTAGCAAAGGAATCCAGATTTCACAAGAGAACCAAGCACATCAAAAGACGCTTCAATTCCATCCGGGATTTAGTCCAGGTGGGAGACATAGAAATTTGCAAGATACATACGGATCTGAATGTTGCAGACCCGTTGACAAAGCCTCTTCCACGAGCAAAACATGATCAGCACCAAGACTCCATGGGTGTAAGAATCATTACTGTGTAATCTAGATTATAGAATCTAGTGCAAGTGGGAGACTGAAGGAAATATGCCCTAGAGGCAATAATAAAGTTATTATTTATTTCCTTACATCATGATAAATGTTTATTATCCATGCTAGAATTGTATTAACCGGAAACATAATACATGTGTGAATACATAGACAAACAAAGTGTCACTAGTATGCCTCTACTTGACTAGCTCGTTGATCAAAGATGGTTATGTTTCCTAGCCATAGACATGAGTTGTCATTTGATTAACGGGATCACATCATTAGGAGAATGATGTGATTGACTTGACCCATTCCGTTAGCTTAGCACTCGATCGTTTAGTATGTTGCTATTGCTTTCTTCATGACTTATACATGTTCCTATGACTATGAGATTATGCAACTCCCGCTTACCGGAGGAACACTTTGTGTGCTACCAAACGTCACAACGTAACTGGGTGATTATAAAGGTGCTCTACATGTGTCTCCAAAGGTACTTGTTGGGTTGGCGTATTTCGAGATTAGGATTTGTCACTCCGATTGTCGGAGAGGTATCTCTGGGCCCACTCAGTAATACACATCACTATAAGCCTTGCAAGCATTGTGACTAATGAGTTAGTTGCGAGATGATGTATTACGGAACGAGTAAAGAGACTTGCCGATAACGAGATTGAACTAGGTATCGAGATACCGACGATCGAATCTCGGGCAAGTAACATATCGATGACAAAGGGAACAACGTATGTTGTTATGCGGTCTGACCGATAAAGATCTTCGTAGAATATGTAGGAACCAATATGAGCATCTAGGTTCCGCTATTGGTTATTGACCGGAGAGGTGTCTCGGTCATGTCTACATAGTTCTCGAACCCGTAGGGTCCGCACGCTTAACGTTACGATGACAGTTATATTATGAGTTTATAGGTTTTGATGTGCCGAAGGTTGTTCGGAATCCCGGATGTGATCACGGACATGACGAGGAGTCGCAAAATGGTCGAGACATAAAGATTGATATATTGGAAGCCTATGTTTGGACATCGGAAGTGTTCCGGGTGAAATCGGGATTTTTCCGGAGTACCGGGAGGTTACCGGAACCCCCCGGTAACTTAATGGGCCTTAGTGGGCCTAGGTGGAAGAGAGGAGAGGAGGCCAGGGCAGGGCCGCGTGCCCCTTCCCCCCCCCCCCTAGTCCGAATAGGACAAGGAGAGGGGGGCGGCGCCCCCCCCTTCCTTCCTCCCCTCCACCTCTTCTCCCTTCCTCTCCTAGTCCAACATGGAAAGGGGGGAGTCCTACTCCCGGTAGGAGTAGGACTCCTCCTGGGGCGCCTCTCCTCCCTTGGCCGGCGGTCTCCCCCTTGCACCTTTATATACAGGGGCAGGGGGCACCTCTAGACACACAATTAATCAACGATCTTTTAGCCGTGTGCGGTGCCCCCCTCCACCATATTACACCTCGATAATATCGTAGCGGTGCTTAGGCGAAGCCCTGCGTCGGTAGAACATCATCATCGTCACCACGCCGTCGTGCTGACGAAACTCTCCCTCAACACTCGGCTGGATCGGAGTTCGAGGGACGTCATCGAGCTGAACGTGTGCTGAACTCGGAGGTGTCGTGCGTTCGGTACTTGATCGGTCGGATCGTGAAGACGTACGACTACATCAACCGTGTTGTGTTAACGCTTCCGCTTTCGGTCTACGAGGGTACGTGGACAACACTCTCCCCTCTCGTTGCTATACATCACCATGATCTTGCGTGTTCGTAGGAATTTTTTTTGAAATTACTACGTTCCCCAAGATATAGAGGGGAACCAGCCCCTAGTTGGGCTGGGTGCCAAACCCCCCTAGGGCCCATGCGCCTAGGGTTGGTGGGAAACCCTGGAGGGGGCGCCCCCCTTGGCTTGGGGGGCCAGCCTTCCCCCCTTGGCCGCCGCCCCCCTCTAGATCCATCTGAAGGGGGCCGGCCCCCCACTCCCTTGCCCCTATAAATAGAGGGGGGTGGGAGGGCAACCGCACCACATCCAAGGCGCAGCCCCTCCCCTCCCCAACATCTCTCCTCCTCCGCGTGAGCTTGGCGAAGCCCTGCGGGAGAACTGCCACTCCACCACCACCACGCCGTCGTGCTGCTGTTGGAGCCTTCTTCCTCAACCTCTCCCTCCTCCTTGCTGGATCGAGGCGCAGGAGACATCACCGGGCTGCACGTGTGTTGAACGCGGAGGCACCGTTGTTCGGTGCTTGGATCGGATTCTGCCGCGATCTGAATCGCTACGTGTACGACTCCTCCAACCGCGTTCTTGCAACGCTTCCGCATCGCGATCTTCAAAGGTATGAAGATGCACTCCCCTCTCGTTGCTAGTAAACTCCATAGATTGATCTTGGTGATGCATAGAAATTTTTTAATTTCTACAACGATCCCCAACACTGGAGCCCACCACGACACCCCCTGGGCTGGATCCTTTGTGCGTTGGGCAGTCTGTTTCATCGCCTAGTCGCCCTGCTGGAGCCGCAACGGATCCGGCCTCGCCTCCAGATGGGGGGGCTTTGGTCGTGGCATTGGTGGGTTGTGTGACGCGTGCCACCGAGGGTGTCGCCGACTAGCCCAAGGCCATGCAACTCCCTCCCTCTACGTCCAACGGCGCTGCATCCTGCCCTCTGCCCCAGCATGTCATGAGCTATCTAGACTCTATTCGCTCGACCGTGACACCGCTATTGCCGACCCCTTCTGCAAGGCGCAAGCGAGGCGAGCTGCCACCGAACTTCACGCCACGTCGTAGCGACCGGATTGCTAAGAATGACAGAGGTTTCGACTCGGAAACTAAGGCCAAGCGTGTGCTCCTCCGCTGCTTGGGTCTCCTAGGCGCTGATGATCCGGTCTCTGCCGAGATCATGGAAAAGTACATGCGGCTATTCGAGAGGCCGCTAGCCGGCTGTGACGCCCGGATAATTATGCTACAGTAATCCCACGTTAATGATGCCACGTCACCATGGTTACTGTTGTTAATCTCGTGTTAGTTCAAAATCGATTCGAAATTCAAACTTAAAATAAAGTCAAACGGTAAAGATTTTCAAATATTAAAACTAAAATGTTGGGGTGTTGCCAAATAATGCATAGGTAATTATTGTGGAGAAACCACACTTTTATAAAATGTTTAAAGGCTCTAAAGTAATTAAAACAGCAGCTATGACAATTAATTAAATGCCTTTTAAAAATAATAATAATGCAAACTATTTTAATTAGGTGTCAAACTTTTTGGGGCAGTAGAATAAATTATAACATTAATTTAGGAGTTGTATTTATATTTTATAAAACAGGAATTAAAAGAATAAAACAAAAAAGAAAATAAATAAAAAGAAAAGAAAGCTAACAAAAAAAGGGAAAAGGAGCCTCCCCCCCAACTTGACCGTGGCCCAACTGGGCCAACCCCCCAGGCCCAGCCAGCCAGCCCACCCTTTCCCCTTAACCCCCCTGGACCCCGAACCCCCCCCCCCCCCCCACCGACACTCCCCTCCCTCCCCCCACGAAATATCTCCCCCCTCTCCCCCGATTTGGATCGGGATCGAGGAGGAGACCACCGCGCCACGCGACGACCGCCGACGCCGGACCTCGCCGGAGCGCGTCCTCGCCGGCCTGCCTCCTTCTCCCCGCCGGCCTGCTTCTCCTCGTCCCCGTCCCCCACCTCGAGCCCCGCTGCCCAGTCCCCTGCAACCCCTGTGAGCGCCACCCTCATCTCCCTCTCTGACCCCACGCCGGAGTCACCCTCGACGGGACTCGCCCGCCCGCGTGCTCCCGCAGCTCCACCCGAGTCCTACGCCGTGCCCCGCTTCCTCCCCTCTCCCTCGCGCGTGCCCGCCTTCCCGTGCTGCGCGCGCGCTCGTCGCCGCGACCACCGCACGCCTGCGCCCCGTGCACGCCCGTCGCCGCGTTGTCCCGCTACTACCTCGTCCACCCCGGCCTCGCCGTCCTTGCCGCGCTCGACGCCCGCCCGAGCCGTTCGCGCCTCGCGCGTGGCCGCCCCCTGCTCACCCCGCGCCCCCTTCGCTCCCCCCCCCCCCCGCTCTCCCTCTACGCGCGCGCACGCGCTTGCGCCCTTCTGGCTCGGCCACGGCCCCTCCCCCTCCACGCGCGGCCGTGCCCGCCGCCGGCAGGCCGTCCTGGCCACTGGCCTCACTGCCGCGCACCCGTGCCGACCACGCCCGAGGCGCTCGCGCCTACGGCCGCGCCCGCCGGACGGCGCCCACATCCGCCCCGTTCCTGTGCCCCACCCCTTGCGCAGGCGACGCCGCCATACCCACGGCCAACTCCCCGCCGTGCCTTGCTCCTGCCCCTTGCCCCGCCCTGTTGCGGTGGCCTTACCCCGCCGCGCGCCGGCGGCCTCGCCACGCCCGTGGCTGGCGCCCCCCCCCCCCATCTGCCTGTCGATCTGGGCGCTCGCCCAGTCGGGCGCCGACGCCCACGCCCGCGTCCGCTAACCGATCCGCCCCGTTAGGCCCCTGTGCCACTGACCAGAGGGGCCTAGCCCACAGAACGAAAAAAAAGAAAAAGAAGAAATAAATAATAATAGAAATAAAAATAAATAAATAAATAATAAAAATAATAAAAATAAATTTAATTAATTAATTAATTAGTTAACTAAGTTAATTAACCCTGTTTAGATTAATCTAATTAATTAGTTAAATTAATTAATAGTTAATTAATTAGTTAACCCTAATTACCCTAATCAGTCTATGACATGTGGGACCCACGTGTCAGATGACTGCTGACGTCAGCATGATGTCATGCTGATGTCATCACAACACTGTTTCGGATAATGTATATATTAAATAATTAAATAAATTCCAGAAATTAATTTAAATCTTTAAAATTTAATATAAAATAAACCGTAGCTCAGATGGGAAAACTTTGTACATGAAAGTTGCTCAGAACGACGAGACGAATCCGGATACGCAACCCATTCGTCCGCCACACATCCCTAACATATCGAACTCGCAACTTTCCCCCTTCGTTTCATCTGTCCGAAAATGCGAAACATCGGGAATACTTTCCCGGATGTTCCCCCCCTTCGTCGGTATCACCTCCTACCGCGTTAGGGCATACCTAGCACCGCGTTTGGCCTCCTTATGTTTTGTGATGCTTTGTTTGCTTTGTATTTACTGTTTCTTCCCCCCTCTCCTTCTCCGGTAGCCTACGAGACCGACGCTGCTGCTGTCCAGTTCGACTACGAAGTTGACGATCCCGCCTACTTGCCAGAGCAATCAGGCAAGCCCCCCCCCCTTGATCACCAGATATCACCTATTCTTCTCTATACTGCTTGCATTAGAGTAGTGTAGCATGTTACTGCTTTCCGTTAATCCTATACTGATGCATAGCCTGCCCTTGCTTCTACTGTTGTTACCTTTACCTGCAATCCTACATGCTTAGTATAGGGTGCTAGTTTTCCATCAGTGGCCCTACATTCTTGTCCGTCTGCTGTGCTATACTATCAGGCCGTGATCACCTGGGCGGTGATCACGGGTATATACTTATATACTCTATACATGATACATGTGGTGACTAAAGTCGGGTCGGCTCGTAGGAGTACCCGCAAGTGGATCTTTGTGGCGGAGCGACAGGGCAGGTTGAGACCGCCTAGGTGAGAGGTGGGCCTGGCCCTGGACGGCGTCCGCGGTTACTTCGACATAACACGCTTAACGAGTTCTTGGTATTTGATCTGAGTCTGGCCATTTGGTCTATACGCACTAACCATCTACGCGGGAGTAGTTATGGGTATCCCGGCGTCGTGGTATCAGCCGAAGCCTTCGTGACGTCCGCGACTGAGTAGCGCGCGCCGGATTGGACTGGAACGCCACTAGGCTAGGTCTGCTTCCGGCCACGTACGCAATGTGCAGGTGTGCAATGGGCGATGGGCCCAGACCCCTACGCGCATAGGATTTAGACCGGCGTGCTGACCTCTCTGTTGTGTTTAGGTGGGGCTGCGACGTGTTGATCTTCCGAGGCCGGGCATGACCCAGAAAAGTGTGTCCGGCCAAATGGGATCGAGCGTGTTGGGTTATGTGGTGCACCCCTGCAGGGAAGTTTATCTATTCGAATAGCCGTGTCCCTCGGTAAAAGGACGACCCGGAGTTGTACCTTGACCTTATGACAACTAGAACCGGATACTTAATAAAATACACCCTTCCAAGTGCCAGATACAACCCGGTGATCGCTCTCTAACAGGGCGACGAGGAGGGGATCGCCGGGTAGGATTTTGCTATGCGATGCTACTTGGAGGACTTCAATCTACTCTCTTCTACATGCTGCAAGATGGAGGCTGCCAGAAGCGTAGTCTTCGACAGGACTAGCTATCCCCCTCTTATTCTGGCATTTTGTAGTTCAGTCCACTGATATGCCCCTTTACACATATACCCATGCATTGGTAGTGTAGCTCCTTGCTTGCGAGTACTTTGGATGAGTACTCACGGTTGCTTCTCTCCCTCTTTCCCCCCTTTCCTTTCTACCTGGTTGTCGCAACCAGATGCTGGAGTCTAGGAGCCAGACGCCACCGTCCACGATGACTCCTACGACACTGGAGGTGCCTACTACTACGTGCAGCCCGCTGACGACGACCAGGAGTAGTTAGGAGGATCCCAGGCAGGAGGCCTGCGCCTCGTTCGATCTGTATCCCAGTTTGTGCTAGCCTTCTTAAGGCAAACTTGTTTAACTTGTGTCTGTACTCAGATATTGTTGCTTCCGCTGACTCGTCTGTGATCGAGCACTTGTATTCGAGCCCTCGAGGCCCCTGGCTTGTATTATGATGCTTGTATGACTTATTTATGTTTTAGAGTTGTGTTGTGATATCTTTCCGTGAATCCCTGATCTTGATCGTACACATTTGCGTGCATGATTAGTGTACGGTCAAATCGGGGGCGTCACAAGTTGGTATCAGAGCCGACTGCCTGTAGGAATCCCCCTTCCAAACTCCTTGGCCGAAGTTGAGTCTAGCCTTTACAAAACTTTTACTAACATGGTTGTGTGTCTTACGGGCCCACGTCGCCATTGGGTGGTACTAGGATCTTTTACTCCTCGACCTTTACTCTGGGACTCTGATCTCTCTCCTATTCGGGTTAAATGAATTTTGCTAAATCTAACATTAGGATCTCATTATCACTTTCACCCGGAGAGCCCCTTATTACTGATGATCGTCTGCTGCACGTGAAGACCCTGAAGATACTCTCCGCTGATAACCCGAGAACTTGTGTTCATCGCTTTTGCAATTCCCTTTCATCGATAAACTCCTATGGATAACCACGTATACTTGCCATTCATACAATGCTTCCCAGTTGATCTTATTATTACAAGATACCCCGAAATTCTCTCTGTTGTTCCGAGAATCCTTTGAGCTTACTACCTTGCTGTTCTTTGTCACCTGAATACCCTACGGATAATCCTCGCACTTACCGAGTATCCGCTCATCCCCAGTTGATTCAAGTATTTCACAAAAGTGTTCAAAATATCATTCGATCTTCCGAAAATCTTCAGGAGCCTTTTTGCTCTTGAAATTCTTGCTTACTTGCATTATGATTAATCTTAAGTCTTGTAATCTTATTGGCATCTCTTGTCATTATCATTTTGAGTCCGTTGATTCAATATGTTGCGAATTCTCACAGTCCTCAATCAGATCCTAGAATTCTTCCTTCTGGCTCAAACGTCATTTTAAACATGAGCTGGTATCGACCAATCAAATTGCCATCGATTGTACCCCTAAGGCTATTCAACTTATCCATCCTTAATCAGAGCGTTTGCTTCTGATCCCTTGATTTGGAAATCATAATTCCTTTGCATTTGAGCTTTGAGTTAGCCAGTTGTTTCTATAATCTGATCCCCTTGCATTCTTTCTTCCTCTAGTTGAGTATCGATGCTCACATCTGATCCCTTGTGGACCACCAAATCCTTTGTTAGATTATTATCCGACAGTGCCCTCGTATTTAATCACCTTGTGAGTTCTTTCCCTGATACATAATGCCTTTAGTAAATTGTAGCCTCTCGTTTTGACACCCATGCTCTACTATCGAGCTTGAGTTATTTACCCCTGAAGCTTGTGGTAGATGTTTCCACGATGCCCCAATGGGTTGAACCTATGCCTTTCATAATATGTGTGAACTCGAAAGTTTTCATGAGTCATACTCTTCTGGTATTTTGCCAGATAAAAATTTTCAACACTGCAACTTCATCAAACGCGAGAAGTGAATGAAAGGTTATGCATTGAAGAAGTGGGAGTCGACCTTGAACTTTGCGTTCATGCCCATGGACACGATGTAGATCTTATCATTAAAGCTTTTCTTAAATTAATTATTCCCTTGGTATAAGTTCATCTTATATCTGGGATCTGGCCTTTTGCAATCGTGGTTCCGACCACGTTCTCCTTTAAACACCATTTCTCATGCAAGTTTAAGCACTTGACTTCTGCAGAGCAAAACCCAATCTAACCTCTACTTTGATCTGTCGTTGAGTATTACCCCCTGGTATCTCGAGATTATCGCGAGCAACATAACTTCTTATGAGTTCTTCATCAACTAATATTCTTGCCGATTCCATTTTTCCAACGGGTTCTGAGTTGTTAGAACCCCTCAAGGACACCGACAACTGAATCGAGTCCGCACTGCGATTCAACAACTCTAGGTAACCTTCATTACTTACGAGTTTGAACTCGATCACGTCATTCCTAGCCTACTCGGCTACATCATTATCGTGCTGATTTTAACTGTGCTACCTGGTCCTTAATCACGGAGCACAACCTTCGACGATGAGCTAATCTTACGTCGATCTTCCTCATCATATCACTTCTCCTTGAACAGCAAACTTGATTTCGAGTTTGTGTCCTACCCGTGGTTCCAATAACCTTTTGCTTTCATCATTCCTTTGACTTGATGTCATCGTCGATCAGTTACATCTTATTGAAAACCTCTCGACAAATTTGTCGTGATCATTGTCAACAATTTGACTTCTTCCAAGTTGTGTGTCGAAATTCAGGATGAGAAATACCATCCTTGCCCCTCGATGAATTGTGTTATCATCGACAACATTCTTGCCTCCCCCCAACACAAACTTGTTCATATTTTGTGTTGTATCTTGATTTCCCTGCTATCCAACTTATGTTAAGTTCTACCGCGGAGTATTACCATCTTTGATGTCAAGAATGTTGTGAGGGTTGCTCCACCTCTTAAGAATTCTTGCTATAATGATACTTCTCACCATCACCATTCTTTCTTGGTCCTCGTGTTGATTCCAACTGGGGTACCCACAAGTGGTTTGTGATGTGTAAATTCTAAACTTCTAGCAACCCTATTGCTTTGAAGTTATTGGTCTATAGTTTCATTCTACGTCTATGGCTTATTGAATTATCATTCGAACATTGATTGTGCTGCCTAGCCCATATTTCGGGTGCACCGTCAACCAATGTTCAATCGGGTATGTTTCCTCGAGCATACCTCATTATATCATTTGAACTGACAAAAGCTATCTCCTTGTACACATAATTGTGGAAATCCATCTTTTGGAAATCTCAATGGAATGTCGCTGAGTCCATCAGCCACCTCCTAACCCTCTCCTTGGTTTAATGATGAACTCTTGTTTCGGAACTTGCTTTCATAGTTCATTTCCCGAGAATCTTACAATGTCATCCCATCAAATTGTGCCGCTCCTTTTCTTCTCAGGCATCCTAAGTCTGAGGTATCGTGACACCAATCAGATCTGAATCTCGGTCAGATGTGATGGTTGGAACATATTTCCAAGAGTTATAATGTTGGTCTTTATATGACCCGGTAAGGTTATGTCATGCATAGCGCACCTGGCCGGAGGACCGATTGTTATAAGTTTTCCTTTTTAGCAAGGTTAGCTATTCTTCCATGAGGAAATTGTAAGACTTATTCTAAAATGGATCCTTTGTTTATCCAAGTCCGACCTTTGCTTGAAGACTATATCAATGCTACCTCGAAGCATGTCTGTGGTACTCCGATCTTCAATAAAAACATTTGAAGCTCAAAGCTAATTGTTTCCTGCTCAATTATCCAGACAACGTTGTATGGGTAATGTCATGAAATTCTCTCCCCTTACCTAAAGGGTTTTCTACATTATATCCTGTCGTGGATATCATGCTCTGCTTGACCTTGGGAAGGTTATACCCCTGAAATATGTGTTTAAACACATTTTCCTTTCCATTGTTCTGTTTACTCTGATAATCATATTTTCCTTTCCATTGTTTTGTTTAACCTTTCTTGTAATCTGACTTAGCTGAGCAGAGATAATTCCCTGCTTAGTTGAGCACCTCGTTGTACCACTCTCTCAGTAGACCCTGTTACTTTTGTTGAGGACATTTCGGTAGCCACCGATGGATGAGAACTTGCCTATTGGTCCGCCTCGTTTCAACGAGCAGGAAAATGGTTCTCTTCATCCCTCGTCCTTGGTACCAACGTGTTGCCGACATAACTGACAGGGTACTCTCTGACATGCCCTGCTATCATGACCGTGCAAGATGTCACTGCTCCTATAAAAAAACCACATGGTGGGCCCATAACCCACAGTTCCACAGGATCGAAACCTGACTCTCTTGTACACCCCCTGTTCCCAAGGTTATTTCTCACGTTTGGCTTCGTATGTAATTCACGTGCCACCTTTCGTGAGATCATCAATTTTGGTATCAGACACAATACTTATTCCCGTTGCTCTGAACCCTTCAGGCATCGAACGATTGCCTGCCCGCTCGAAACTTCCCCATGATACCTCCTTACTTTGCTCTCGATATTGTCTTAAATTTCCATTCGAGAGTTACTTTACGCCACCTTCCCCGATGTTATCAACCAGATAGTCAACCGTTCAGAGGTCTGTTATTCCGAAGTTACCCCTTGTCCTTCGTAAGTACGATGGAGTTCCCGAAGAAAGGATGCCAGCTTCATCATGATGACCTAAAGCAGGAAAATGAAGACGTCAATGTAATGTATCGACCTCTTCGAGAAGAGCAACCAACACAGAGAAGACCCGTTAGAATTTCGTAACAAAATCCCTTCCCCCTTACTCCCATCTTAAATCTCGGGACGAGATTTCTTGTAGTAGAGGAGAATTGTGACGCCCGGATAATTATGCTATAGTAATCCCACGTTAATGATGCCATGTCAACATTGTTACTGTTGTTAATCTCGTGTTAGTTCAAAATCGATTCGAAATTCAAACTTAAAATAAAGTCAAACGGTAAAGATTTTCAAATATTAAAACTAAAATGTTGGGGTGTTGCCAAATAATGCATAGGTAATTATTGTGGAGAAACCACACTTTTATAAAATGTTTAAAGGCTCTAAAGTAATTAAAACAGCAGCTATGACAATTAATTAAATGCCTTTTAAAAATAATAATAATGCAAAATATTTTAATTAGGTGTCAAACTTTTTGGGGCAGTGGAATAAATTATAACATTAATTTAGGAGTTGTATTTATATTTTATAAAACAGGAATTAAAAGAATAAAACAGAAAAGAAAATAAATAAAAAGAAAAGAAAGCTAACAAAAAAAGGGAAAAGGAGCCCCCCCCAACTTGACCGTGGCCCAACTGGGCCAACCTCCCAGGCCCAGCCGGCCAGCCCACCCTTTCCCCTTAACCCCCCTGGACCCCGAACCCCCCCCCACCGACACTTCCCTCCCCCCCACGAAATATCCCCCCCCCCTCTCCCCCGATTTGGATCGGGATCGAGGAGGAGACCACCGCGCCCCGCGACGACCGCTGACGCCGGACCTCGCCGAAGCGCGTCTTCGCCGGCCTGCCTCCTCCTCCCCGCCGGCCTGCTTCTCCTCGTCCCCGTCCCCCACCTCGAGCCCCACTGCCCAGTCCCCTGCAACCCCTGTGAGCGCCACCCTCATCTCCCTCTCTGACCCCACGCCGGAGTCGCCCTCGACGGGACTCGCTCGCCCGCGTGCTCCCGCAGCTCCACCCGAGCCCTACGTCGTGCCCCGCTTGCTCCCCTCTCCCTCGCGCCTACCCGCCTTCCAGTGCTGCGCGCGCGCTCGTCGCCGCGACCACCGCACGCCTGCGCCCCGTGCACGCCCGTCGCCGCATTGTCCCGCTACTCCCTCGTCCACCCCGGCCTCGCCGTCCTTGCCGCGCTCGACGCCCGCCCGCGTCGTTCGCGCCTCGCGCGTGGCCGCCCCCCTGCTCACCCCGCGCCCCCTTCGCTCCCCCCCGCTCTCCCTCTACGCGCGCGCACGCGCTCGCGCCCTTCTGGCTCGGCCACGGCCCCTCCCCCTCCACGTGCGGCCGTGCCCGCCGCCGGCAGGCCGTCCTGGCCACTGGCCCCACTGCCGCGCACCCGTGCCGACCACGCCCGAGGCGCTCGCGCCTACGGCCGCGCCCGCCGGACGGCGCCCACATCCGCCCCGTTCCTGCGCCCCACCCCTTGCGCCGGCGACGCCGCCATACCCACGGCCAACTCCGGTGCTGCGGCCGCCGTGCCTTGCTCCTGCCCCTTGCCCCGCCCTGTTGCGGTGGCCTTACCCCGCCGCGTGCCGGTGGCCTCGCCACGCCCGTGGCTGGCGCGCCCCCCCCTCTACCTGTCGATCTGGGCGCTCGCCCAGTCGGGCGCCGACGCCCACGCCCGCGTCCGCTAAACGATCCGCCCCGTTAGGCCCCTGTGCCACTGACCAGAGGGGCCCAGCCCACAGAACGAAAAAAAAGAAAAAGAAGAAATAAATAATAATAAAAATAAAAATAAATAATAAAAATAAATTTAATTAATTAAATTAAGTTACTTAACCCTGTTTAGATTAATCTAATTAATTCGTTAATTTAATTAATAGTTAATTAATTAGTTAACCCTAATTACCCTAATCAGTCTATGACATGTGGGACCCACGTGTCAGATGACTGCTGACGTCAGCATGATGTCATGCTGATGTCATCACAACACTGTTTTGGATAATGTATATATTAAATAATTAAATAAATTCCAGAAATTAATTTAAATCTTTAAAATTTCATATAAAATAAACCGTAGCTCGGATGGGAAAACTTTGTACATGAAAGTTGCTCAGAACGACGAGACGAATCCGGATACGCAACCCGTTCGTCCGCCACACATCCCTAACATATCGAACTCGCAACTTTCCCCCTTCGTTTCATCTGTCCGAAAATGCGAAACATCGGGAATACTTTCCCGGATGTTCCCCCCCTTCGTCGGTATCACCTCCTACCGCGTTAGGGCATACCTAGCACCGCGTTTGGCCTCCTTATGTTTTGTGATGCTTTGTTTGCTTCGTATTTACTGTTTCTTCCCCCCTCTCCTTCTCCGGTAGCCTACGAGACCGACGTTGCTGCTGTCCAGTTCGACTACGGAGTTGACGATCCCTCCTACTTGCCAGAGCAATCAGGCAAGCCCCCCCCCTTGATCACCATATATCGCCTATTCTTCTCTATACTGCTTGCATTAGAGTAGTGTAGCATGTTACTGCTTTTCGTTAATCCTATACTGATGCATAGCCTGCCCTTGCTTCTACTGTTGTTACATTTACCTGCAATCCTACATGCTTAGTATAGGGTGCTAGTTTTCCATCAGTGGCCCTACATTCTTGTCCGTCTGCTGTGCTATACTATCAGGCCGTGATCACCTGGGCGGTGATCACGGGTATATACTTATATACTCTATACATGATACATGTGGTGACTAAAGTCGGGTCGGCTCGTAGGAGTACCCGCAAGTGGATCTTTGTGGCGGAGCGACAGGGCAGGTTGAGACCGCCTAGGTGAGAGGTGGGCCTGGCCCTGGACGGCGTCCGCGGTTACTTCGACATAACACGCTTAACGAGTTCTTGGTATTTGATCTGAGTCTGGCCATTTGGTCTATACACACTAACCATCTACGCGGGAGTAGTTATGGGTATCCCGGCGTCGTGGTATCAGCCGAAGCCTTCGTGACGTCCGTGACTTAGTGGCGCGCGCCGGATTGGACTGGAACGCCACTAGGCTAGGTCTGCTTCCGGCCGCGTACGCAACGTGCAGGTGTGCAATGGGCGATGGGCCCAGACCCCTGCGCGCATAGGATTTAGACCGGCGTGCTGACCTCTCTGTTGTGTTTAGGTGGGGCTGCGACGTGTTGATCTTCCGAGGCCGGGCATGACCCAGAAAAGTGTGTCCGACCAAATGGGATCGAGTGTGTTGGGTTATGTGGTGCACCCCTGCAGGGAAGTTTATCTATTCGAATAGCCGTGTCCCTCGGTAAAAGGATGACCCGGAGTTGTACCTTGACCTTATGACAACTAGAACCGGATACTTACTAAAATACACCCTTCCAAGTGCCAGATACAACCCGGTGATCGCTCTCTAACAGGGCGACGAGGAGGGGATCGCCGGGTAGGATTATGCTATGCGATGCTACTTGGAGGACTTCAATCTACTCTCTTCTACATGCTGCAAGATGGAGGCTGCCAGAAGCGTAGTCTTCGACAGGACTAGCTATCCCCCTCTTATTCTGGCATTCTGCAGTTCAGTCCACTGATATGCCCCTTTACACATATACCCATGCATATGTAGTGTAGCTCCTTGCTTGCGAGTACTTTGGATGAGTACTCACGGTTGCTTCTCTTCCTCTTTCCCCCCTTTCCTTTCTACCTGGTTGTCGCAACCAGATGCTGGAGTCTAGGAGCCAGACGCCACCGTCGACGACGACTCCTACGACACTGGAGGTGCCTACTACTACGTGCAGCCCGCTAACGACGACCAGGAGTAGTTAGGAGGATCCCAGGCAGGAGGCCTGCGCCTCGTTCGATCTGTATCCCAGTTTGTGCTAGCCTTCTTAAGGCAAACTTGTTTAACTTGTGTCTGTACTCAGATATTGTTGCTTCCGCTGACTCGTGTGTGATCGAGCACTTGTATTCAAGCCGTCGAGGCCCCTGACTTGTATTATGATGCTTGTATGACTTATTTATGTTTTAGAGTTGTGTTGTGATATCTTTCCGTGAGTCCCTGATCTTGATCGTACACATTTGCGTGCATGATTAGTGTACGGTCAAATCGGGGGCGTCACACCGGCGAGATTGTGCAAGCGTTCGTAGACTTCTACGGTTGGCGCGTCCCACCGGGCTTGTTCGACAACGCGTCGGTGCCCCACGCGCGGGCGATCGCCGCCTGATCGCGCCTTCGTTACCCTGTTCCACCAGCGCGCCCCCAATCTTGTTGCATGGATCTTGACCAAAATATTGTCTTTTGGAACGTTAGAGGTCTTAACTGTAAAGCGAAGCGCTCGGCTGTGCGCTCTGTCATCTCCTCTGTTTCCCCGCCATTGTATGCCTCTCGGAAACAAAACTTGCCCTGGTCTCGCCTGCTTCTGTCATGGAAACCCTAGGGGCCGACTTTGCTGATTTCTTCTTCTTACCGGTGGATGGCACCAGAGAAGGCATCCTTCTTGCCTGGCGCCCCGACCGAGTCTCGCTCTCTAACCCCTCGATTGGATCGTATCACGTCTCGGCCGTGGTGTCCACCACCTCGGGCTCGGCACCCTGGTGGATTACCGGCGTCTATGGCCCCCAGGACGAGGCGGACAAGCTCGCCTTCATCTCCGAGCTCCAGGACTTGCGCGATACCATGGCCGGGCCTTAGCTTGTGGGAGGCGACTTCGATATGATTGCTTCGGCCTCGGACAAGAGCAATGGGTGGATCAACCACCGCTTGATGGACACATTCAGACGCTTCATCTCTGACCACGCTCTCCGCGACATCTACATGCACGGCCGGCGATATACATGGTCCAGTGAGCAGCATTGCCCAACCCTTGTCCGCAACAACAGGATCCTGTGCACCCCGTCGTGGGAGACCGACCACCCGCTGGACCTTCTCCGTTGTCTCTCCTCGGCAGCTTCCGATCATTGCCCTTTAGTTCTCGACTGCACTCCCGGGTCTCTGAGCAAGCGTAGATTCCACTTCGAGCGTTATTGGGTTAAACTGGACGGCTTCATGCAGACGGTCGAGGAGGCCAGGTGCTCGATCCCCCCCGACGATGATCCGTTCTACCGCATCTACGCTCGTCTCAAGGCCACCGCGCAGCGCCTGCAGAGCTGGGGTGCTCGCTCCTTGGGGCACATCTCCTCCCAGTTGATCACTGCCCGCGAGCTGATCTACCGCCTGGACATGGCACAGGACTTCTGCCCGCTTTCCCCTGCTGAGGCTTGGCTGCGTCGCGAACTGAAACGCTCCTACCTTGGCCTCGCTTCCCTCGAGAGGTCCATCATGCGGGAGCGAGCCCGTTTTGGTTGGCTTCGTGGAGGCGACACCAACTCGGCCTTCTTCAAGATCCATGCGGCGCACAGGAGCAAGAAGAACCGGATTGCTAGCCTGCTTGTGGGAGGCGTGCCGATCTCGGACGAGGCCGCCATGTCTAGGGCAGCGTATGAGCACTTCACCGCCATCCTCGGATCTTCCCCGGCGCGCAGCTATTCTATCAATCTGGAGGCCATCGACGGCAGGCACTTCGCTCTTGCCGAGCTGGACAGGCCGTTTTCTGAAGATGAAATCTGGGAGGCCATCAAGAAAATGCCCACCGGGAGAGCACCGGGGCCAGATGGGTTCACATCTGAGTTTCTTCGCGCTTGTTGGCCCATTATCAAGGAGGATATTTACACGGCATTCGACAAACTCTACTGCATGAATGGTCGTGGCTTCCACAAGCTAAATGAGGCCTTGCTCATGTTGCTGCCCAAGAAGCCGGATGCTGCCGCGCTCACGGACTACCGACCCGTTAGTCTGATTCACCTTGTGGCAAAGTTGTTCGCCAAAGTCCTCTCCCTACGTCTTGCGCCCCGCATGAGCGAAATTGTCTCCGTCAACCAGAGTGCATTTATCGCCGGAAGATGCTTCCACGACAACTACCTCTTGGCTCAACAGACCGCTCGGTTGCTGCATAATCTCAAGGCTCCGCGAGTCCTTCTGAAGCTGGACATAGCGAAGGCCTTCGACACCGTCTCGTGGCCTTTTCTCCTTGAGGTCATGGTGCATCTCGGCTTCGGCCGCCGTTGGTGTGAGTGGATCTCTATCCTCACCTCCACGGCGTCTACCCGCGTCCTCCTCAACGGCAACCAAGGCCCTCCCGTCGACCATGCCCGCGGCTTGAGGCAAGGCGATCCCATATCGCCTATGCTCTTCGCGATAGTCATTGACACTCTGAACAGTCTCCTATAGCACGCCGTGTCTGCCGGCCTGCTCCAGCGCCTCACCACTCGCCACGCCACGTCAAGCATATCCCTTTTCACCGACGATGTGGTCATATTCTGCCACCCGGACCCCCCGTAGTTGGCTACCATCCGTGAGCTCCTGAGCGTCTTCGACGACGCCTCCGGGCTCCGCACTAACTTTCTGAAGTGCTCGGCGACGCCAATCCAATGCGCCTCAGAGGTTTTGACCACTATCGCTGCCACGCTTTCGTGTAACATGACCACTTTTCCCATCCCCTACCACGGGCTACCCTTATCGATCCGCAAGATGTTGGGGAACATAGCAGAAATTCAAAAATTTCTACGCATCACCAAGATCAATCTATGGAGTAATCTAGGAACGAGGGGAAGGGGAGTGCATCTACATACCCTTGTAGATCGCGAGCGGAAGCGTTCAAGAGAACGGGGTTGATGGAGTCGTACTCGTCATGATCCAAATCACCGATAATCCTAGCGCCGAACGGACGGCACCTCCGCGTTCAACACACGTACGGAGCAGCGACGTCTCCTCCTTCTTGATCCAGCAAGGGGGGAGGAGAGGTTGATGGAGATCCAGCAGCACGACGGCGTGGTGGTGGAAGTAGCGGGATCCCGGCAGGGCTTCGCCAAGCGCAAGCGGGGAGGAAGAGGTGTCACGGGAGGGAGAGGGAGGCGCCAGGGCTTAGATGTTGCTGCCCTCCCTCCCCCCCACTATATATAGGGCCAAGGGAGAGGGGGGCGCAGCCTTGGCCCTTCCTCCAAGGAAGGGTGCGGCCAGGGAGGAGTCCATCCTCCCCAAGGCACCTCGGAGGTGCCTTCCCCCTTTAGGACTCTCCCTTTCCCTTATCTCTTGGCGCATGGGCCTCTTGGGGCTGGTGCCCTTGGCCCATATAGGCCAAGGAGTACACCCCTACAGCCCATGTGGCCCCCCGGGGCTGGTGGACCCCCTTGGTGGACCCCCGGACCCCTTTCGGCACTCCCGGTACAATACCGATAATGCGTGAAACTTTTCCGGCGACCAAAACAAGACTTCCCATATATAAATCTTTACCTCCGGACCATTCCAGAACTCCTCGTGACGTCCGGGATCTCATCCGGGACTCCTAACAACTTTCGGGTTACCGCATACTAATATCTCTACAACCCTAGCGTCACCGAACCTTAAGTGTGTAGACCCTACAGGTTCGGGAGACACGCACACATGACCGAGACGACTCTCCGGTCAATAACCAACAGCGGGATCTGGATACCCATGTTGGCTCCCACATGCTCCTCGATGATCTCATCGGATGAACCACGATGTCGAGGATTCAATCAATACCGTACCCAATTCCCTTTGTCAATCGGTATGGTACTTGCCCAAGATTCGATCGTCGGTATCCCGATACCTTGTTCAATCTCGTTACCGGCAAGTCTCTTTACTCGTTCCGTAACTCACATCATCCCGTGATCAACTCCTTGGTCACATTGTGCACATTATGATGATGTCCTACCGAGTGGGCCCAGAGATACCTCTCCGTTTACACGGAGTGACAAATCCCAGTCTCGATTCGTGCCAACCCAACAGACACTTTCGGAGATACCTGTAGTGCACCTTTATAGCCACCCAATTATGTTGTGACGTTTGGTACACCCAAAGCATTCCTACGGTATCCGGGAGTTGCACAATCTCATGGTCTAAGGAACTGATACTTGACATTAGAAAAGCTCTGAGCAAACGAACTACACGATCTTGTGCTAGGCTTAGGATTGGGTCTCGTCCATCACATCATTCTCCTAATGATGTGATCCCGTTATCAACGACATCCAATGTCCATGGTCAGGAAACCGTAACCATCTATGTATCAACAAGCTAGTCAACTAGAGGCTTACTAGGGACATGGTGTTGTCTATGTATCCACACATGTATCTGAGTTTCCTATCAATACAATTCTAGCATGGATAATAAACGATTATCATGAAAAAGGAAATATAATAATAACCAATTTATTATTGCCTCTAGGGCATATTTCCAACAGTCTCCCACTTGCACTAGAGTCAATAATCTAGTCCACATCACCATGTGATTAACACTCACAGGTCACATCACCATGTGACCAACATCCAAAGAGTTTGCTAGAGTCAACAATCTAGTTCACATCTCTATGTGATTAACACTCAATGAGTTCTGGTTTGATCATGTTATGCTTGTGAGAGAGGTTATTTAGTCAACGGGTCTGAACCTTTCAGATCCGTGTGTGCTTTACGAATATCTATGTCATCTTGTGGATGCTACCACGCGCTACTTGGAGCCATTTCAAATAACTGCTCTACTATACGAATCCGGTTTACTACTCAGAGTTATCCGGATTAGTGTCAAAGTTTGCATCGACGTAACCCTTTACGACGAACTCCTTTTCACCTCCATAATCGAGAAAATTCCTTAGTCCACTAGATACTAAGGATAAGTTCGACCGCTGTCATGTGATCCATTCCCGGATCACTATTGTACCCCTTGACCGACTCATGGCAAGGCACACTTCATGTGCAGTACACAGCATAGCATACTGTAGAGCCTATGTCTAAAGCATAGGGGACGACCTTCATCCTTTCTCTCTCTTCTGCTGTGGTCAGGTCTTGAGTCTTACTCAATACTCACACCTTGTAACACAGCCAAGAACTCCTTCTTTGCTGATCTATTTTGAACTCTTTCAAAATCATGTCAAGGTGTGCATTCTTTGAAAGTATCATCAGGCGTCTTGATCTATCTCTATAGATCTTGATGCCCAATATGTAAGCAGCTTTATCCAGGTCTTCCTTTGAAAAACTCCTTTCAAACAACCCTTTATGCTTTCCAGAAATTCTACATCATTTCGGATCAACAATATGTCATTCACATATACTTATCAGAAATGTTGTAGCGCTCCCACTCACTTTATTGTAAATACAAGTTTCTAACAAACTTTGTATAAACCCAAAAACTTTGATCACTCCATCAAAGCGTATATTCTGACTCCGAGATGCTTGCTCTAGTCCATGGAAGGATCGGTAGAGCTAGCATACCTTTTAGCATCTTTAGGATCGACAAAACCTTTCTGATTGTATCACATACAACCTTTCCTTACGAAAACTGGTAAGGAAACTTGTTTTGACATCCATCTGCCAGATTTCATAAATGCAGCTAATGCTAACATGATTCCGACGGACTTAAGCATCGCTACGGATGAGAAAATCTCATCGTAGTCAACTCCTTGAACTTGTGAAAATACTCTTTGCCACAAGTCGAGCTTCATAGACGGTAACATTACCGTCCATGTCCGTCTTCTTCTTAAAGATCCATTTATCTCAATGGCTTGCCGATCATCGGGCAAGTTCACCAAAGTCCATGCTTTGTTCTGATACATGGATCCTATCTCGGATTTCATGGCTTCTAACCATTTGTCGGAATATGGGCCCACCATCGCTTCTCCATAGCTCGTAGGTTCATTGTTGTCTAGCAACATGACTTCCAAGACAGGATCACGTGCCACTCTGAAGTAGCACGCATCCTCGTCGTCCTACGAGGTTTTTGGTAGTGACTTGATCCAAAGTTTCATGATCACTATCATGAGCTTCCACTTCAATTGGTGTAGGTGCCACAGGAACAACTTCCTGTGCCCTGCTACACACTAGTTGAAGTGTTGGTTCAATAACCTTATCAAGTCTCCACCATCCTCCCACTCAATTCTTTCGAGAGAAACCTTTCCTTGAGAAAGGAACTGTTTCTAGAAGCAATTACCTTTGCTTCCAGATCTAAAATAGGAGGTATACCCAACTGTTTTTGGGTATTCTATGAAGACGCATTTATCCGCTTTGGGTTCGAGCTTATCAGCCTGAAACTTTTTCACATAAGCATCGCAGCCCCAAACTTTTAAGAAACGACAACTTAGGTTTCTCTAAACGGTGTCGTCTCAACGGAATTGCGTGGTGCCCTATTTAAAGTGAATGCGGTTGTCTCTAATGCTTAACCCATAAACGATAGTGGTAATTCGATAAGAGACATCATGGTATGCACCATATCCAATAGGGTGCAGTTATGATGTTCGGACACACCATCACACTATGGTGTTCCAGGCGGTATTAATTGTGAAACACTTTCCACAATGTCTTAATTGTGTGCCAAACTCGTAACTCAGATACTCATCTCTATGATCATATCACAGACATTTTATCCTCTTGTCACGACAATCTTCAACTTCACTCTGAAATTACTTGAACCTTTCAATAATTCAGACTTGTGTTTCATCAAGTAAATATTCTCAGCATCTACTCAAATCATCTGTGAAGTAAGAACATAACGATATCCACTGCATGCCTCAGCACTCATTGGACTACATTCATCAAAATGTATTACTTCCAACAAGTTGCTCTCTTGTTCCATCTTACTGAAAACGAGGCCTTTCAGTCATCTTGCCCATGTGGTATGATTTGCATGTCTCAAGTGATTCAAAAACAAGTGAGTCCAAACGATCCATCTGCATGGAGTTTCTTCATGCATATATACCAATAGACATGGTTCGCATGTCTCAATCTTTTCAAAAACGAGTGAGTCCAAAGATCCATCTACATGGAGCTTCTTCATGCGTTCTATACCAATATGACTCAAATGGCAGTGCCACAAGTATGTGGAACTATCATTACTATTTTATATCTTTTGGCACGAACATGTGTATCACTACGATCGAGATTCATTTTAGGTGCAAGACCATTGAAGGTATTATTCAAATAAACAGAGTAACCATTATTCTCCTTAAATGAATAACCGTATTGCGATAAACATAATCCAATCATGCTCAACGCAAACACCAAATCTCGATGGTAGAGGGAGCATGCGATGCTTGATCACATCAACCTTGGAAACACTTCCAACACATATCGTCATCTCACCTTTAGCTAGTCTTCGTTTATTCCGCAGCTTTTATTTCGAGTTACTAACACTTAGCAACCGAACCGGTATCTAATACCCCGGTGCTGCTAGGAGTACTAGTAAAGTACACATTCATATAACGTATATCCTCTATACTTCTGTCGACCTTGCCTGCCTTCTCATCTACCAAGTATCTAGGGTAGTACTGCTTCAGTGACCGTTCCCCTCATTACAGAAGCACTTAGTCTCGGGTTTGGGTTCAACCTTGGGATTCTTCACTAGAGCAGCAACTGATTTGTTGTTTCATGAAGTATCCCTTCTTCCCTTGCCCTTCTTGAAACTAGTGGTTTTACTAACCATCAACAATTGATGCTCCTACTTGATTTCTACTTTCGCGGTGTCACACATCGTGAATAGCTCAAGGATCATCATATCTATCCCTGATATGTTATAGTTCATCACGAAGCTCCAGTAGCTTGGTGGCAGTGACTTTGGAGAACCATCACCATCTCATCTGGAAGATTAACTCCCACTCGATTCAAGTGATTGCAGTACTCAGACAATCTGAGCACATGCTCAACGATTGAGCTTTTCTCCCTTAGTTTGCAGGCTTAAGAAACTTGTCAGGGGTCTCATACCTCTTGACGTGGGCACTAGTCTGAAATCCCAATTTCAGTCTTCGGAACATCTCACATGTTCTGCGACGTTTCAAAACGTCTTTGGTGCCACAATTCTAAACCGTTAGCATTATGCACTGAACTATCACGTAGTCATCAAAACGTGTATGTCAGATGTTTCGCAACATCTACAGACGACGCTGAGGTTCAGTACACCGAGCGGTGCATTAAGGACATAAGCCTTCTGTGCAGCAATGAGGACAATCCTCAGTTCACGGACCCAGTCCGCATAATTGCTACTATCAACTTTCAACTAAATTTTCTCTAGGAACATATCTTAAACAGTAGAGCTAAAGCGCAAGCTATGACATAATTTGCAAAGACTTTTTGACTATGTTCATGATAATGAAGTTCATCTGATTATTTAATGAACTCCCACTCAGATAGACATCCCTCTAGTCATCTAAGTGATACATGATCCGAGTCAAACTAGGCCGTGTCCGATCATCACGTGAGACGGACTAGTCATCATCGGTGAACATCTCCATGTTGATCGCATCTACTATACGACTCATGTTCGACCTTTCGATCTCTTGTGTTCCGAGGCCATGTCTGTACATGCTAGGCTCGTCAAGTCAACCTAAGTGTTTTGCATGTGTTCCGAGGCCATGTCTGTACATGCTAGGCTCGTCAACACCCGTTGTATTCGAACGTTAGAATCTATCACACCCGATCATCACGTGGTGCTTCGAAACAACGAACCTTCGCAATGGTGCACAGTTAGGGGGAACACGTCTCTTGAAATTTTAGTGAGGGATCATCTTATTTATGCTACCGTCGTTCTAAGCAAATAAGATGTAAACATGACAAACATCACATGCAAATCATAAAGTGACGTGATATGGCCAATATCATCTTGCGCCTTAGATCTCCATCTTCGAGGCGCGGCATGATCACCTTCGTCACCGGCATGACACCATGATCTCCATCATCGTGTCTTCATGAAGTTGTCTCGCCAACTATTACTTCTACTACTATGGCTAACGGTTAGCAATAAAGTAAAGTAATTACATGGCATTTTCATTGACACGCAGGTCATACAATAAATTAAGACAACTCCTATGGCTCCTGCCGGTTGTCATACTCATCGACATGCAAGTCGTGATTCCTATTACAAGAACATGATCAATCTCATACATCACATATATCATTCATCACATCCTTTTGGCCATATCACATCACAAGGCACATGCTGCAAAAACAAGTTAGACGTCCTCTAATTGTTGTTGCATGTTTTACGTGGCTGCTATGGGATTCTAGCAAGAACGTTTCTTACCTACGCAAAAGCCACAACGTGATATGCCAATTTCTATTTACCCTTCATAAGGACCCTTTTCATCGAATCCGATCCGACTAAAGTGGGAGAGACAGACACCCGCTAGCCACCTTATGCAACTAGTGCATGTCAGTCGGTGGAACCTGTCTCACGTAAGTGTACGTGTAAGGTCGGTCCGGGCCGCTTCATCCCATGATGCCGCCGAATCAAGATAAGACTAGTAACGGCAAGTAAATTGACAACATCGACGCCCACAACTACTTTGTGTTCTACTCGTGCATAGAAACTACGCATAGACCTAGCTCATGATGCCAATGTTGGGGAACATAGCAGAAATTCAAAATTTTCTACGCATCACCAAGATCAATCTATGGAGTAATCTAGCAACAAGGGGAAGGGGAGTGCATCTACACACCCTTGTAGATCGCGAGCGGAAGCGTTCAAGAGAACGGGGTTGATGGAGTCGTACTCGTCATGATCCAAATCACCAATGATCCTAGCGCCGAACGGACGGCACCTCCGCGTTCAACACACGTACAGAGCAGCGACGTCTCCTCCTTCTTGATCCAGCAAGGGGGGAGGAGAGGTTGATGGAGATCCAGCAGCACGACGGCGTGGTGGTGGAAGTAGCGGGATCCCGGCAGGGCTTTGCCAAGCGCAAGCGGGGAGGAAGAGGTGTCACGGGAGGGAGAGGGAAGCGCCAGGGCTTAGATGTTGCTGCCCTCCCTCCCCCCACTATATATAGGGCCAAGGGAGAGGGGGGCGCAGCCTTGGCCCTTCCTCCAAGGAAGGGTGCGGCCAGGGAGGAGTCCATCCTCCCCAAGGCACCTCGGAGGTGCCTTCCCCCTTTAGGACTCTCCCTTTCCCTTATCTCTTGGCGCATGGGCCACTTGGGGCTGGTGCCCTTGGCCCATATAGGCCAAGGCGCACACCCCTACAGCCCATGTGGCCCCCCGGGGCTGGTGGACCCCCTTGGTGGACCCCCGGACCCCTTTCGGCACTCCCGGTACAATACCAATAATGCGCGAAACTTTTCCGGCGACCAAAACAAGACTTCCCATATATAAATCTTTACCTCCGGACCATTTCGGAACTCCTCGTGACATCCGGGATCTCATCCGGGACTCCGAACAACTTTTGGGTTACCGCATACTAATATCTCTACAACCCTAGCGTCACCGAACCTTAAGTGTGTAGACCACTACTGGAATCAGCTAATTTGCCATCTGCCAGATCTTTGCCGTCTGCTAGCTGACGGCAAAGAAGCTCTTTGCCATCAGCTACACATAAACAGACGGCAAAGAAAAGGCTGACGGCAAAGAAGCTCTTTGCCATCTGCCAGGTCTTTGCCGTCTGCCAGCGGACGGCAAAGAATCTTTGCCGTCCGCTGGCGGACGGCAAAGAGTGTGGTGGCCCCCACCCCTCGCTCGTTTGAAAAAATCCTAACAGCCCACCTCTTTGCCGTCCGCTAGCGGACGGCAAAGAGGCAGAAAGGCGGACGGCAAA
Source organism: Aegilops tauschii subsp. strangulata (assembly GCF_002575655.3). NCBI lineage: Eukaryota > Viridiplantae > Streptophyta > Magnoliopsida > Poales > Poaceae > Aegilops > Aegilops tauschii. Next base: position 299,188,664 of record NC_053035.3, on the reverse strand, counting down.
GGCTGGCGGACGGCAAAGAGGGCACTTGCCTAACGGCAGGTACCCCCCGCCCGTTACTCACTTCGTCCTCGCCTCGCCCTTCTCCTCCCACCCCGCCGCCGCCGCCGCCCGCCGCGCGCCGCCGCCCCATCGCCCCCGCCGCCCCATCGCCCCGTCGCCCCCCCCCCCCCCCGCCCCGGCCCCCCGCCGCCCCGCGCCCCACCGCCGCCCCGCGCCCCACCGCCGCCACGGCCCCCCGCCGTCCCGGCCCCCCCGCCGCCTCCTCCACTGCCCCGCCCCGGCCCCCCGCCCCCCATCCCCCCCGCCGCCCCGGCCCCCCGCCGGCCGGGCCCCCGCCGCCCCGCCTCCTCCACCGCCCCGCCCCGGCCCCCCGCCGGCCGGGCCCCCGCCGCTCCGCCCCGGCCCTCCGTCGCCGGCCCCGCCCCGGCCCTCCGTCGCCGGCCCCGCCCCGGCCCTCCCCCACAGTGAGCCCCTCCTCCCTTTTTTTCTGTTTTTTTGTTTTTTTCTGTTTTTTTGTTTTTTTCGGTTTAAGTTTAGGTTTAATTAGTTTAAATAGTTTAGTTTTAATTAGTTTAGGTTTTTAGTTTAGGTTTAGGTTAAGTAGAAGGGGGGAGAAGAAGAAGAAGAAGAAGAAGAAGAGGAGGAGGAGGAGGAGAAGGAGAAGGAGAAGGAGAAGGAGAAGAAGAAGAAGAAGAAGAAGAAGAAGAAGAGGAGGAGGAGGAGGAGCAGAAAGAAGAAGAAGAAGAAGAAGAAGAAGAAGAAGAAGAAGAAGAAGAAGAAGAAGAAGAAGAAGAAGAAGAAGAAGAAGAAGAAGAAGAAGAAGAAGAAGAAGAGGAGGAGGAGGAGGAGGAGGAGGAGGAGGAGGAGGAGGAGGAGAAGGAGAAGAAGAAGAAGAAGAAGAAGAAGAAGAAGAAGAAGAAGAAGAAGAAGAAGAAGAAGAAGAAGAAGAAGAAGAAGAAGAAGAAGAAGAAGAAGAAGAAGAAGAAGAGGAGGAGGAGGAGGAGGAGGAGGAGGAGGAGGAGGAGGAGGAGGAGAAAGAAGAAGAAGAAGAAGAAGAAGAAGAAGAAGAAGAAGAAGAAGAAGAAGAGGAGGAGGAGGAGACACCCCGAAGCCCCGACCCCGAAACAGCACCCCGACCCCGACACGGCACCCCGACACCGACACGGCACCCCGACACCTACACGACACCCCGACCCCCGACACGACACCCCCGACACCCCGACCCCGAGAACCCGACCCCGACCCCGACCCCGACCCCGACACCCTGACCCCGAGCCTGACCCGACACCCCGACACCGACACGGCACCCCGACCCCGACCCGGCACCCCGACCCCCGACACCGACACGACACCCCGACCCCGAGACCCCGACCCCGACCCCGACACCCCGACCCCGAGCCTGACCCGACACCCCGACCCCGACACCGACACGGCACCCCGACCCCGACCCGGCACCCCGACCCGACACCCCGACCCCGAGACCCCGACCCCGACACGGCACCCCGAGACCGACACGACACCCCGACCCCGACACGGCACCCCGAGACCGACACGACACCCCGACCCCCGACACGACACCCCCGACACCCCGACCCCGACCTCGACCCCGACCCCGACACCCCGACCCCGAGCCTGACCCGACACCCCGACCCCGACACCGACACGGCACCCCGACCCCGACCCGGCACCCCGACCCGACACCCCGACCCTGAAAAGGTGTTCTTTGGCCTTCCAGAAGCCGACGGGGTCATATATTTGTGAATTATTAGTTAGGTCATATATCTTTCGATTTTGTTATGAAAAACATCATATATAATTGTGTTGATCGGGTAGTTTTAAATGTGCAGTTGTTTCATCGCTGCGAGGTTTGGTGTTCGACGACCTCGCCGTGCGTTTGACGAGCTCTGCCCCTTCGTTCGTGGGTGAGCACAAATGACATGTCCTCCTCCCCCATTAATTATTTGATCTATTCCGATGAAACTTGATAGCTAGATATATATGTGTCTTGAATCATCAGTATGCGTAACCAATATGTGTCTCCCGTTCGAAAGCGTCATAGTTATAAATATGCATGCATTTGCATATTTATAACCTTGATTCTTTCGAATTGTCCAACGCTATCCATGGACAGCCCGAGTATGTTTAGATTGGGTTCGTTTTCCCATAAGCTTTGCTCCGGATCCGACGCATAAATTTTGTCAGTGCCTCCCCTGTTGTTCTCCGGGTACACATCCTCTCTGTTTATTGCAGAGACGTGTATCAGGAGAACAGCGGGGAGGTGCTGCCGAAATTTTGCGTAGGATCCGGGGCATAGCAAGGGAAAATGAACCCAATCTAAACATACTCGGGTGGGATTAGGACCTATCATTACCTATTAGAGTGTAGGTTGCATGGACGTAATAAAATTGACAAAGTAGATCAACTGATGAATACATACATGGTGAATTATATATATATATATATTTGTTGTGTGTCTAGTAGCTCTGAAAGTCAAGATGAGTGATCGTGCGTGGATGTACACCGGTCACACTGGTCAGAACAAATGGAGCACTGAATGGTTCACAAAAACCAAGGGGTTTGTGCGAGCCGCATTTGCAAATGGCCAGAGGAAAACCTGGTGCCCCTGTTTACGGTGCGGCAATTGGGAAAAGAGGACAGAGGCTGAAATGGGCAAACACCTGCAGAAGAGTGGTTTTACGCCCGATTATACGGTGTGGACATTTCATGGTGAGTCTGCCCAACGTGACCGAGCTGAGGTGGATCGTCGTCGCACCGACGAGCATGGTACCGGTATGGAAAACATGGTGCAAGACTTTGATGATGCTCGGGATTCGGACGAGGAGATGGAGGAATCTGCAAAGGCCTTCAATGAAATGTTGGAGTCTTCAAAACGTCCACTCCATGAGCACACTGAGCTTTGTCAGTTGGATGCCATCTCACAAGTAATGGCTCTGAAGGCTCAGTTCAACTTGGGCAGAGAATGCTACGATGCAATGATGACAGTATTTGGACGCTTTCTACCCAAAGGCCATGTAATGCCTGCAAACCTGTACCAGTCGGACAAAATCCTCCGTGCACTGAAGATGCCCTATGATAAGATACATGCCTGTGAGAAAGGATGTGTCTTGTTTAGGCTTGACTATGCGGACTTGAACTGTTGTCCCATTTGCAAGTCTTCCAGGTATGTTGTGGTAGACAACGGTATGGGTGAGAAGACACAGACCAAAATCCCCGTTAGTGTTCTTCGGTATATGCCAATCGTACCAAGACTTCAACGTCTTTTCATGGTCGAAGAGACGGCCAGACAGATGACATGGCACAAAACGGGCAAAAGAACCGAACTAGATGCAGATGGGAATCTGATGATTGTACACACATCGGATGGTGTTGCGTGGAAAAAGTTTGATGAATTACATGGTGACAAAGCGGCAGATCCGAGGCATCCTCGAGTCGGCATCAGCACGGATGGGTTCAGTGTGTTTGGTATGACGGCAGCCCAATACAGTTGTTGGCCCGTATTTGTCTTTCCACTCAATCTCCCCCCCGGACAGATTATGCAAAGAAAGAACATTTTCCTGACGTTGATAATTCCAGGGCCCAACTATCCGGGGAAAAATATGAATGTGTACATGCAACCGCTTAAGGACGAATTGCAAGAAGCCTGGGATAATGGGTTCAAGACATACGATGCCTATAGCAAACGGAACTTCATAATGCGTGTCTGGTACATGTACTCGACGCATGACTTGCCGGCGTATGCTCTATTCGTTGGCTGGTGTGTGCATGGAAGGTTCCCGTGCCCCACATGCAAGGGAGCTCTTGAGTTTCGTTGGCTTCAGGCCGGTCGCAAGTTTTCTTGCTTCGACATGCATAGAGAGTTCCTGAATCCTCGCCATAAGTTCAGGAAAGACAAGAAGAACTTCATCAGAGGTAGAGTTGTCAAAAACTCTGCACCACATGCATTGACAGGCCAACAGACCCTGGATCAGTTAAACGCTCTCGAGCCAGATCCCGAGCGTCCAGGGTACTTCAAGGGGTATAATTTTAGCACGCCTGGACTCACAAAACATGCTTATGGGATCTGCCTTACTTCAAAGACCTCCTTTGCCCACACAACATCGACGTGATGCACACTGAGAAGAATATCGCCGAGGCACTTTTTGGTACATTGTTCGGCATAGATGGGAAGTCAAAGGATAATACTAAGGCTAGAGTCGATCTGGAGGCGCTATGTGATAGGCCGTTACAAAACATGAAAGAACCGAAAGGAAAGCAGAACTGGACGAAGCCAAAGGCATGGTTCAATCTTGGAAGGCCGGCTATGAGGGAAATTATCTTGTGGGTGAAAATGCAGTTGATGTTCCCCGATGGGTATGCAGCGAATCTACAGAGGGGAGCCAGTCTTGATAAATTGAAGATATTTGGTCTCAAGAGTCATGATTGGCACATATGGATTGAGCGGGTAATGCCGGTGATGTTGCGTGGCTTCATCCCTGAGGATGAATGGCTAGTACTGGCAGAACTCAGCTATTTCTTCCGTGTTCTTTGTGCGAAAGAACTATCGCCTAGCGTGCTAGAAGAAATGGAAGAGTTGGCGCCGGAGTTGATCTGCAAGTTAGAGAAGATCTTTCCACCGGGCTTCTTTAATCCAATGCAACATTTGATTTTGCATCTCCCGACCGAGGCAAGATTGGGGGGGCCCGTGCAAAATCGTTGGTGCTACCCAACTGAGAGGATGCAGAAGACGCTTCGACAAAAATGTAAAAATAAACGTAGAATTGAAGCATCGATGGCTGAGGCATTCATCACTGAGGAGGCGGCAAACTTCGTGACAGCACACTACGAAGCCAAAAATCGTCATTTGCATAATCCGAAGCCTCGGTACAATGCTGACGACCCTAAAAAGGGTGGATCCAACCTCAGCCTATTCAAAGGGAATCTCGCACCAGCCAGTGTTTCAAATCCAGTATCTTTGGATAACGAACAATGGCGGACCATTTCGTTGTATATCTTCAACAACCTGATAGAAGTGCGGCCGTACATCGAGTAAGTTCTCGGTACATAGTTTCGCAACTTCTATTTCCTTTGAACTGCTCTTATTCCTGGATATTTCATACAGTCGATACGTCGCCTTATTCTCGTATGGAGCGGTGATCCAAAAGGATTCTGTCGAAGAGTATGAGCTTCTCGCAAAGCAAGGTGGCGGCTATCCCGGTTTCATCTCTTGGTTCAAACAAACGGTAATTTCTATTAGACTTGTAGGCTAATTTGTAGGCGGCTATCCCGGTTTCATTCGCTAATTTGTGCGTAATGCAACAATCCTTTCATATTAAACTTGTAGGCTAATTCAGAGTCTATGGACGCCGAATTGAGACAAGTCGCTAATGGTTTTGACTATAAGGTCCGTTCATTTGACAAATACGACATCAACGGGTATCGCTTTCGTACCTATGGCAAAGAGCTATATGGCCGACTGAAAGTCTACAAATTGTTGTGTATCTGCTATCGGCGAAGGAGGTACCGAGTATTATGGGAGAGTTGAAGCAATTTATGAACTTCTATTCTATGGTGAAAACCCACCGAATGTCGTAGTCTTCAAATGTTATTGGTTTCAGCCGAAGGAGACTAGAAGAACTCATGAACATATAGGGCTAGTTGAAATCAACCAAAGCACCCATTTAGATGTTCCTGATGTCTATATTACGGCTCAACAGGCGACCCAAGTATTCTATCTACCGTGGGCCTGCCAAACTAATCCAAATCTGAAAGGTTGGGATGTCGTTTATGAAGTGCCGCCACGTGCTAGACTATCTCCCCCAAAGGAAGAGGATTATGAACCTCACATTAACCCAGACACATATGAAGGAGAATTCTTCCAAGAGACACGTCTTTCCAAAAAGCGTTTCAAGAACCGCTATACTTCACCCCAAAACATTGAAGTAGACAGTGACAGTGAATCCGACATCACCCCAGAGGAGGAACAAGAAGAGCCGGAACAAGAAGAGGTTACTGCTGCGGATGACCTGTCATTGCTTGACCGATTACGTCAAGGTGGCCTTGCACATGTTGATGCCACTGAACCCTATGAGCCCGTCATTGATTATAGTGATGATGATGATTATGCATTTATTGATGATACTGATCGAGATTATTAGTAGTGTCAGGTATTAAATTTTTTAATGTTGTACTTGATGATGATACACTTAAGTGATACACATATTATTATTCATGTCGGTCTTTTTTTTATGTTGTACTAATTTCGTTTACTGTTTGTCATGGCAGGTGTTGAAAGATGGTGGGCGCTGGTCGGGAGCGCGCCAAGGCCCCTTCTTCCTCGGCGCGTGGTCTGAGGTCTTCGATTCCAGACGTACCTCTTCGCCGAGCGTTGCTGGACAGTATGTCCACACCGCCGGGCCCTTCTTCGTCCACCGCGGTGCCCAGCAGGGGACGAGGTAGGAAGAGAGGAGGTGGGGCACGTGGTCGCGGGAGAGGAGGTAGGGTGACTGCTAGGGAGCCTTCCTCGCCGCCACCCCCAGCTGTTTCACCCGAGCACGTGACTGCTAGGGTGGACTCGTCCGAGGAGGAGGCTACACGGACTCCGGTCCACGAGCCTCCGGTCCACGGGTCTTGGGCCCACGAGCCTCGGGTCGACTGGCCTTCGGCCCACGAGAGTTCGGCCCACGAGACCCCGGAGGAGCACACGTCCGGATGGGGTACCTGGCCGGATCAGCCCGAGGAGCCGAGTGGCCATGCTGATGATGGCGGGGAGCCGACTGATCTTGAGGAGGAGGGTGGCACCGTCTACCAGCGTGGTGCTACACGGCTCCCGTCCGTGCCGGCGACCCGCGAGCAGAGGTGGTTGATCTTCCCTGATGGGGAGAGGTACGTAAGTGCATTTAATATTTTTGTACCTTCTGCATTCACATTTCTTCAAATAACTAATGCGTTGGCCTTGTCATGCTGCAGGGGTTGGGACCACCATCATAGTGTCCGCCGGCCCAACTCCGTCCTTGGAGTTCTTTGCCGGCAAAACTTCCCGGGGTTTGTCACGTTGCCTGGTGAGTGTCGGCTTCCAGAGCTTGGGTTGAGCTGGGAGCACTACGTGGCTGCCCCGGCCCCGCCGGATGTCATTATCGACGGTGTCGTGTGCGACACGAGGGCAGACATGGTGATCAGGACGTTCTGGGTAATTTCTCCTTTACACATTTCAAAATCTTCAACTAGCTAGTTATTAATTGTACTAATCAATATTGTCTCATTTGATTGCAGACATTCTACAGGTGTGAGGAGGGATACGAGGAGGAGTGCGCAAATGTTATCGAGAACGTCTGCAAGCGCCTACTCCAGAACTTACGGCACGAGGCTCGGGTGCAGGCTGTTCGAGACTACTACGCCTTGCGTGGTATCAAGAAGACCAAGCCGGCGTGCCGCGATAAGTTCCTGAGTAAGGAGCAGTACATGAAGGTAATTCTTAAGGCCTTCTACTTAAGTTCCTTCATTTAGTAATTCTTAGCCGTAGCGCTCAAGTTTCTATTTGCTAACTTAGGCGCCTCCGAGATGGTGTGCGGATCGGATGGATTGTTGGGAGGTGTTGGTCGATGAGTGGTGCTCACAAGAATGGCTAGCCCTCCACAACCAGGCCAAGGACAAACGTGCCCAAATGGAAGGTGTGCCACACCATCAAGGCAGCTCCAACTTATATCAGTTCGGGCGCAACTGGGTATGTGGTTTGCTTCATGATTCATGCAATTCATTCATCATGCTAGCTTGAGCCCTTTAGTTACTAATTTTCATTGTTTCTCTCTTTCAGGCACGCCACAATAAGGCGGATAAGGTGCCAGAGGTGTATGACCTGTATGCCATGGCCCACACTGGCTCTTACAAGAAAGTCAAGGCTTTCTCTCAGTCTGACCTCGATGATGCAAACAACTTCACCAACATCTCCTCCCACAACAAGCTCGTGAGATATAGAGATGAGGGGAAGGCGAGGAAAGAGGAGGACTTTAACCCGAGCCAGGGTCCCATTGATCCAGAGCTGGTGATGATATCTGGTGGCGGGAGGTCCCATGGCTCCATAGCCATTGGAGATGGACTTATCCGTTGTCCTAGCACTCTCCCGGAGATCAAGGCGCGCCAGTCGAGCTCCGCTCCTGAGATAAGGCCTCGTGAACGGCCAGTGCAACTCGCCATCAAGGTTAGTGATACGTACTCAGCTATCTTTCTCCATTACATTGTGTGCGCTTCCATCAATGATTACAAATGGTCATGTGAGTGGTGTTGCAGGCTGCTATACAGAGTGAGAGAGATAGAACGGAGAAACTTCTGGCGGAGGCGGCGGAGAGGCAGCGGGAGTTGGAGGAGAGGACGACAAAGATGATGGAGGAGGAGAGGGCACGGAATGACATGCAGGCAAGGGCCATGTACGAGCTCCTTGTGGTAAGTTTCTTCTGCAGATTAGCCAAAACATTCATGTAGTGTTTGTCTCATTACTAACTAGTATGACTGAGTCGTCAAAACCAAATGTGTAGTCTATGTGCGAGAAGACCGGTCAGACCGCTCCGCCGATGCCAGTGATTGCTCCTGGGACCACGGTGAGTTTAATTTGAATGGACATTACTTGCTAGTCTTAACATTTGAGTGTCATAATGCTAACGAGACATTGGAAATGATCTTTGGTGCAGCTTAACTCCAGAAACGCATCGCATGATCCTTCTCCAGCTACCGGCACTAGCCAGCCCGCTCCTACACCTCCCTGATCACGGTAAGTTTCTCTAGTGTTTTGCTTAACAAATGCATAAAGACCTAGACTTAGCTTTATTTCCTCCAATATGCTTACCATAATGACCTAGAGTTAGCTTCTTTTCCTCCAAAATGACTTAATAAGCTTACTGACCTCATAAACCATCCATTTTACCTAAGTTAGCTCTAAAACGATATGTACTTAGCTTACTTATGTCAAAAATTGCATAATTAGCTCATAAACGACCATTTCACCTAGGTTAACTCATAAACGACCCATTTCACCTAGGTTAGCTCATAAACGACCCATTTCACCTAGGTTAGCTCATAAACGACCCATTTCACCTAGGTTAGCTCATAAATGACCCATTTCACCTAAGTTAGCTCAAAAAGATCCATTTCAACTAAATTAGCTCATAAATGATCCATTTCACCTAAGTTAGCTCAAAAACGATCCATTTCAACTAAATTAGCTCAAAAATGATCCATTTCAACAAAGTTAGCTCAAAAACGATCCATTTCAACTAAGTTAGCTCAAAAACGATCCATTTGACCTAAGTGAGCTAAAAAACGATCCATTTCACCTTAGTTACCTCAAAAACGATCCATTTCAACTAAGTTAGCTCAAAAACGATCCATTTCAACTAGGTTAGCTCCAAAATGACCCATTTCACCTTACTTAGCTCAAAAACGATGCCCTTCACCTTAGTTAGCTCATAAACGACCCATTTCAACTAAGTTAGCTCATAAATGATCCATTTCAACTAAGTTAGCTCATAAACAACCCATTTCAACTTAGTTAGCTCATATATGATCCATTTCACCTAAGTTAGCTCATAAATGACATATACTTCTTGTTCTAGTCTTCTTCTTGTTCTAGTCACCTATTTCTAACTTTCTTATTTACCATTTTGCAGATTTCATTCACTTGATGGAAGCTAGCTTGCTATGATGGAGTGCTTGCTTTTCCTTTGATGAAACTTTGCATTGTATCTAGCTTGCTATCTTCATGACACTTTGCATTGTAATATATATATGGATGGAACAATGTGTATGGATGGAACTTCCTTATGTATGAACAATGTGTATGGATGAAACTGATGTGATATGTGATATGAAACTTATGTGCTAGATATGTGTTGGATATGTGCTGGATATGAAACTTATATATGTGATATGTGCTGCAAATTGTGGGATTTAATAAAAAACAGAAAAAACAGACAATATGCAGGCTCTTTGCCGTCTGCCACCGACGGCAAAGAGCCTTTGCCGTCTGCCGCGGACGGCAAAGAAGCCACGTGGCAGCCAACTGTGCTTCCTGGGAGCTGACCCATTTGGTCAGTTTGCCTACAGTGGCAGACGGCAAAGACTTTGCCGTCCGTGGCAGATGGCAAAGAACCTGCACTTTGCCATCAGTGGCAGACGGCAAAGAACCTGCCATCTAGTGACGTGTAGATGACATCATAAGGCGGACGGCAAAGACCAAAGGCTCTTTGCCGTCTGCGGCGGACGGCAAAGGTCTGCCGTTAGCCACTTAACGGACTGACAGCGCAAATATTGCCGTCCGCCCTCTTTGCCGTCTGCGGCGGACGGCAAAGAGCCTTTGCCGTCCGCCGCCAGGAAGCAGACGGCAAAGCAGCTGTTTACCGTAGCCTTCTTTGCCGGAGCCTTTTGCCGTCCGCGGCTGACGGCAAAGGTCTTTGCCGTCCGCCTTTCGAGCCTTTGCCGTCCGCCATGGCAGACGGCAAAGTAGCTGTTTCCTGTAGTGGACCCTACGGGTTCGGGAGACACGCAGACATGACCGAGACGACTCTCCGGTCAATAACCAACAGCGGGATCTGGATACCCATGTTGGCTCCCACATGCTCCTCGATGATCTCATCGGATGAACCATGATGTCGAGGATTCAATCAATCCCGTACCCAATTCCCTTTGTCAATCGGTATGGTACTTGCCCGAGATTCGATCGTCGGTATCCCGATACCTTGTTCAATCTCGTTACCGGCAAGTCTCTTTACTCGTTCCGTAACTCACATCATCCCGTGATCAATTCCTTGGTCACATTGTGCACATTATGATGATGTCCTACTGAGTGGGCCCAGAGATACCTCTCCGTTTACACGGAGTGACAAATCCCAGTCTCGATTCGTCCCAACCCAACAGACACTTTCGGAGATACCTGTAGTGCACCTTTATAGCCACCCAGTTACGTTGTGACGTTTGGTACACCCAAAGCATTCCTACGGTATCCGGGAGTTGCACAATCTCATGGTCTAAGGAACTGATACTTGACATTAGAAAAGCTCTGAGCAAACGAACTACACGATCTTGTGCTAGGCTTAGGATTGGGTCTCGTCCATCACATCATTCTCCTAATGATGTGATCCCGTTATCAACGACATCCAATGTCCATGGTCAGGAAACCGTAACCATCTATTCATCAACGAGCTAGTCAACTAGAGGCTTACTAGGGACATGGTGTTGTCTATGTATCCACACATGTATCTGAGTTTCCTATCAATACAATTCTAGCATGGATAATAAACGATTATCATGAACAAGGAAATATAATAATAACCAATTTATTATTGCCTCTAGGGCATATTTCCAACAGTCTCCCACTTGCACTAGAGTCAATAATCTAGTCCACATCACCATGTGATTAACACTCACAGGTCACATCACCATGTGACCAACATCCAAAGAGTTTGCTAGAGTCAACAATCTAGTTCACATCTCTATGTGATTAACACTCAATGAGTTCTGGTTTGATCATGTTATGCTTGTGAGAGAGGTTATTTAGTCAACGGGTCTGAACCTTTCAGATCCGTGTGTGCTTTACGAATATCTATGTCATCTTGTGGATGCTACCACGCGCTACTTGGAGCCATTTCAAATAACTGCTCTACTATACGAATTCGGTTTACTACTCAGAGTTATCCGGATTAGTGTCAAAGTTTGCATCGACGTAACCCTTTACGACGAACTCCTTTTCACCTCCATAATCGAGAAAATTCCTTAGTCCACTAGATACTAAGGATAAGTTCGACTGCTGTCATGTGATCCATTCCCGGATCACTATTGTACCCCTTGACCGACTCATGGCAAGGCACACTTCATGTGCAGTACACAGCATAGCATACTGTAGAGCCTATGTCTAAAGCATAGGGGACGACCTTCATCCTTTCTCTCTCTTCTGCTGTGGTCAGGTCTTGAGTCTTACTCAATACTCACACCTTGTAACACAGCCAAGAACTCCTTCTTTGCTGATCTATTTTGAACTCTTTCAAAATCATGTCAAGGTGTGCGTTCTTTGAAAGTATCATCAGGCGTCTTGATCTATCTCTATAGATCTTGATGCCCAATATGTAAGCAGCTTTATCCAGGTCTTCCTTTGAAAAACTCCTTTCAAACAACCCTTTATGCTTTCCAGAAATTCTACATCATTTCGGATCAACAATATGTCATTCACATATACTTATCAGAAATGTTGTAGCGCTCCCACTCACTTTATTGTAAATACAAGTTTCTAACAAACTTTGTATAAACCCAAAAACTTTCATCACTCCATCAAAGCGTATATTCTGACTCCGAGATGCTTGCTCTAGTCCATGGAAGGATCGCTGGAGCTAGCATACCTTTTAGCATCCTTAGGATCGACAAAACCTTTCTGATTGTATCACATACAACCTTTCCTTACGAAAACTGGTAAGGAAACTTGTTTTGACATCCATCTGCCAGATTTCATAAATGCAGCTAATGCTAACATGATTCCGACGGACTTAAGCATCGCTACGGATGAGAAAATCTCATCGTAGTCAACTCCTTGAACTTGTGAAAATACTCTTTGCCACAAGTCGAGCTTCATAGACGGTAACATTACCGTCCATGTCCGTCTTCTTCTTAAAGATCCATTTATCTCAATGGCTTGCCGATCATCGGGCAAGTTCACCAAAGTCCATGCTTTGTTCTGATACATGGATCCTATCTCGGATTTCATGGCTTCTAACCATTTGTCGGAATATGGGCCCACCATCGCTTCTCCATAGCTCGTAGGTTCATTGTTGTCTAGCAACATGACTTCCAAGACAGGATCACGTGCCACTCTGAAGTAGCACGCATCCTCGTCGTCCTACGAGGTTTTTGGTAGTGACTTGATCCAAAGTTTCATGATCACTATCATGAGCTTCCACTTCAATTGGTGTAGGTGCCACAGGAACAACTTCCTGTGCCCTGCTACACACTAGTTGAAGTGTCGGTTCAATAACCTTATCAAGTCTCCACCATCCTCCCACTCAATTCTTTCGAGAGAAACTTTTCCTTGAGAAAGGAACTGTTTCTAGAAGCAATTACCTTTGCTTCCAGATCTAAAATAGGAGGTATACCCAACTGTTTTTGGGTATTCTATGAAGACGCATTTATCCGCTTTGGGTTCGAGCTTATCAGCCTGAAACTTTTTCACATAAGCATCGCAGCCCCAAACTTTTAAGAAACGACAACTTAGGTTTCTCTAAACGGTGTCGTCTCAACGGAATTGCGTGGTGCCCTATTTAAAGTGAATGCGGTTGTCTCTAATGCTTAACCCATAAACGATAGTGGTAATTCGATAAGAGACATCATGGTATGCACCATATCCAATAGGGTGCAGTTATGATGTTCGGACACACCATCACACTATGGTGTTCCAGGCGGTATTCGCGACATCCATGGCTCTCTGGGACCGGCCGCCACGATCGAGTACTTTGATCTTTGGCGGCGTATTCAGCAGGTCCAACTCTCTGACGCGCCCGACAAAATCTCCTGGAAGTGGACTCAAAGCGGGAAATATTCAGCTTCTTCGGCCTACAAAGGCCTCTTCCTAGGCTCCACCACCGCGCCTAGCTAGCGGCCCATTTGGCGGTGCTGGGCGCCGATGAACGCCAAGTTCTTTCTATGGCTAGTTTCCCTGGACCGCTGCTGGTCTGCGGAACGAAGAGCGCGCCACGGTCTGCCTCACGATCCCCATTGCAAGCTGTGTGACCAAGAGTTCGAGACCATGGATCACTTGCTTGTTCAATGCGTCTTCTCGAGGATCACTTGGCACGAGATCTTATCCTGGTGTCGCCTCCCGGTGCCCCTGCCCGATGCCAACTCGTCCTTCTTCGCGTGGTGGTCCGCCTTGTTGGCTGCTTCTCCGGCAAGCCCGAGGAAAGGCCTCAACTCCCTCGTAGCTCTCACCGCTTGGAGCATCTGGAAGCATCGCAATGCCGCTCTCTTCGATGACCTCCGACCATCTACCGACGCCCTTGTCCACACCATCAAGGAGGAAGCCCGACTCTGGTCCAGAGCCGGTGCCCTAGGCTTAGCATTTATTATCCCTATAACCTAGATCGTGTGTACAAAGGCTGAGCATCCTTCCTCATGCTCGCGCCGCACTCCTGGGGACGCCGTTGAGTGTACGCCCCCCCCGAGTGCTACCATGTACTTCTCCTTTCCACCTATCAATGAAATGATACGCAACCTTGCATATTCACGAAAAAAGTATCCATACCATACTATGCCCCAGCATACGTGCACTAGAAACATACCAATGGGGATTCTGGACTCCCTGAGAACGCCTTACTCCTCTGCTATTCCATCAGTCACTTCAACTATTGTTTACTTATTACCTTTATGTTTTTTATTTTAAAGCTTTGTTCACAACTCCATTATAATTTAATTTTGCCCTCACTTTGTTTGGAGTCTATAATTATCTACAGACACAAATCCATAATTCATTACAAGAGGCAAAAGTTTGATTCATGTGCTCTCCGTGGGATTAAAATTCTTACTTTGAAACGACTACAATTGAACCCTGTGCACTTGCGGACTATCAATGATCTACCACGAGATCATTGTGTGTTGTCTACAAGCCCTACCCTCGGTTTATGTAGGTACCGGGGGTCTACGGTTAAAATTAGGTCAGCTACATAGAAGGTAAAACGTGTTGTAGACGACTTCTAAGTTTTGGAGTATGCGCCAAGTCTTAGAAATGTTCCTTCTACGCTCCGTGGGCCGTCTTGAGATTGTCTGCTGGTGAACTGGTATGGGGTCATTGGTCCGGCCCACCTGGCCAGGAGACAACGTGGTGAGTGACCCCTAATCTAGGACACCATCAATACCGCCTGTCACAATTGAATGTGCTCAGGCCCACGTGAAGTTCATACCAAATACATGCCGAATACATATTCAGATACTAACAAAGAAGAGTACTAAATCCCTTCGCCACTCCTCCTAGCGAACAAGGCGGTTAGGGTTTTTGCCCCCATTGGCTGTGGCGCCGATCTGTCTCGTTTACTGTGGCTTTAGGGCCATGGGGTGTGGTGGATCCCGACCCTTGTCGGGAGGAGACTTCATTTTATATGTTTCTTTGAGTTGTGCTAAGGTTGGTGTCCTGCTCAGTAAGACGAGACGACAACGGCTGCCTACAGAGGAAATAAGGTTGTTCCCGCCTAGCCCCCGTCCCGGTGGTGCGTCTAGCATCGTCGGATGGCATGTGGAGGTGTGTCTCCGGCAGATCTCGCACGATTCGGTCGGTGGTTGTCTTTGGTGGATCTACTCGGATCCGGTGTTCGTTCATCCACGTGAGTGTGTCTTCAAGTTGGATCCTTTTGAACAACGTTTCTCCTCAACGGCGATGGTTAATATTTTGGTGCGCTAGTCATATGAGGCCTTAGCATGATGACTTCCTGACTGTCCACTATAATAAGTTTTGCCCAACTCCAGCGAGGAAGGATGATGACAGCGGCGCGCCTTCGGCTCACTGTAGTGCTTGTAGTCATCGCTAGGCGGTTTACGAATCTAGATGTATTTTTTTTATTTCTGGTGTTCATTGTACTACCATGATTAATGACAAACCTATTGCAAGTTTCTCGAAGAAAATAGTACATCTTCAAATACAAGGGAGGCACTGATCTAAATGCGAGCGGGCGGCTGAGATTTGAGGAGCAACTGAGCCTGGGCTAGAATCGAATTTTCGGGAGAAAAGAGATTTCGCTGGGAAAAAGAGAAGAAAAGAGATAAAAGGGAAAAGAAGAACTAAGAGGGTGCTTGGATACGTTTTAGTCTCATGACTAAAAGTAGTGAGACTAAAACTTGCTAGCCTCACCCATGCTTGGACCCAAATACTAAAGAGACTAAAATCAAGTTAATGAGCATTTATTATTCTCCAAACCCTCCAATCCAGAACTCGCCTGTGTTAAAGGAGAAGAGTTAAATGAGGAGAGAGATGACTAATCCACATTTTAGTAAGGGTACCCTTGACTAAAAAAATTTAGCCCCTCTTTAGTCAGGGGTGCTTGGAATTTTAGCCTCTTAAAGAGACTATTTTTAGTACTAAAATAAGTCTGCTGATCCAAGCACCCTCTAACGCATCGTCATCTGCGCAGACTCCGAAACCCAAACCCCAGACTCAGCGACAGAGAGCAGCCAGCAGCCTCCTCCGCCGCCGCCCATGTCAGGAGGAGGGATCGCGCGGGGCCGCCTCGCGGAGGAGCGCAAGGCCTGGCGCAAGAACCACCCCCATGTCCGTATCACCCCCCTCCCCCTTCGCGTCTCACCCCCCGCCCCTCCTACCGGCGATTCGGGTCTTGATCTGGTCCTTCTGGTTCGCAGGGATTCGTCGCGAAGCCGGAGACGGTGGCCGACGGGTCGGTGAATCTCATGATCTGGAACTGCACCATCCCCGGAAAGCAGGGGGTAAGTACCTGAGTAACTGTGGAGCGCCCGAACCCACCCCCCCTCGATTCGATCTGGTTTGGTCTGTGAGGCAAAGGGCTTGTCTTTGATAGTTATATATTGCGCAATCGCCTATTGCGCGTGTGTGAAAATTGAGGGTTTCTGGACTTTCGTGGTATTATTACAGTAGTAGACTACTAAAACTAGGTTCGATTGGTGCTTTGGTCTATGTCTGGTGGTTCATCTATGGATTATGTTACCTATTTGTTGGATTGGGTATTAGGAACTGTGATGTTATTCGTGACAAATTACTAATCTTCAGTTCTTCCTCATCGCGTATCTGTTACCCTAACCTAGGAGCTATAGAACTAATGTGCCTTTTGTCCATACTTTACGTACAACAAAACTGTAATACAACATCAGTGGCAACAAAGCCTTGATTCCCAAGCATGTTTATGCACGCTAGAGATGAAACACACAACATGAGCCACAGGAACCCAAGCAAAAAGTTAATAATTTTGGCCACATGAGGATAGATACTTTTCTGTAACACGATTTGCCTTTACCCATTCTGATGTGACCAGGGAACTCAAGTTATCTGGCCATGCCTTTTTTTTTGGAATCAGGCAGGTGTACTGCCAATGCATTTAAGAAGAAAATAAGTTTTTACATATCAAACAATCAGGTCCAAAAAGATCAGACCTCAATAAAAGAAAATTAATAACGACTACTCGTGTCTAGTAGTAGTGGGCGCTGTGAAACAAACCCATCGAAACCCAAACTGCACCGAGCTTTAGAAGATAAACATTATGCTTAATGCGCTCAGCTAGACGTTTCTGTAGATGTGCATTGCTCAAAAACGCGTCTGTTGTGTTCCTTAATATGTGCCAACTGCAGTAGCTATATGCTACAGCTGAGTGTAGACAAGCCGTAGGAGTATGCAATGCACCTTATGGTGCTGCTCATCCATTCATGTGTATATATGGTACACTTTACAAAAGAGGCATAGAGCGCAGTCCGCAGTTTTCACAAGGCACGACGTGCGCGAGAAGTGGTGATCTTGTGCGGCGTGCGTGGCCACGTGAGACCAGAATGTGCAGCTTGGGTGATTGCTGCTTGCACTGAGAGTCTGAGATCAAAGAGTCGTCAACTCGTCACTGATAGCTGCTGAAAAAGAAAACCTCCAGGCTGCTGGCAAAGTGACCTGATGATGAGCAAGGTGTAACGTTAGCTTATCAAACCAGTTTTGGCCATGAGAGTCCAGATGCCAAAAGAGTATGGTCACACTAGGATCAGGCATGTAGAGTTTTCAGGAAGCTCATCACATAGGGTGATAGGGAGCACATGGTGTTGTTTGGGATGCCGTGGTTAGAAATATTTTTATTGGTGAGAAGCCTTTCCTGAAGCCAAAGCCAAATAAAGTATCGGTACTTATGTTCCATTTTCATAGTCCAGACCTTGGTGAGGTTGACGCTACAATAGGATCCCTAAAATGGCAAATGTAGGCAGGAGAGGCTGAGTACGACCTGTTAGCAGATCCATGCTTTCCTGCTGCCGTTTTTGAGACCAGTGGGAAAGGATTCACAACAATGCCACAGACATGCAAAGTTGTTGAATCAACAGGGGGAGGAGTAGGACGGAATTGCTGTATAGATAGATAATGTGCAGTCAAACCATTCTGCCTTGCATCTGGTGGACTTTGCTAATCTCTTGCATATGTTTTCCCAGTTCTGTGATATGACTGTTGTGGTGAATATATGTTCTTCACTTCGTATTTCTCTTTCTTGTTTTGTCATGCTGTTAACTCATTGCTCACTTGGTAATTGGTATATCTCTTTCTTGTTTTGTCGTCCCTGTTAATTCATTCCAAAAGGTCTGGATTTTTTGACTGAAGTGTCTTAACTACTCCTTCGTCATTTGCGCAGACTGATTGGGAAAGTGGATACTACCCACTTACTCTCCATTTCAGTGAGGACTACCCTAGCAAACCTCCCAAGTGCAAGTTCCCGCAGGGTTTTTTCCACCCAAATGTCTATCCTTCAGGGACGGTCTGCCTCTCGATTCTCAATGAAGATAGTGTAAGCCCAGCAAAGCTATTTTCTTAGGTTTTATTGAAATGGCACACCACCAAATTTACAGTTCAAGTTGCATATTCTCAGGGTTGGAGACCTGCCATCACTGTTAAGCAGATTCTAGTTGGAATACAGGATTTGCTTGATCAACCTAATCCAGCTGATCCTGCCCAGACTGATGGTTATCACCTCTTTATCCAGGTTAGAATTAAAAACTGAGCAAGATTCTTTCATCCGTTAGTCCTTCAGTATCATCCGTTCACATTGTTTCTTTTGCTTTGCAGGATCCAGCAGAGTACAAGAGACGCATTCGGCTGCAGGCCAAGCAGTACCCTGCTCTGGTTTGAGGATCCAACGTAGCAGTCTAAAATCATAAATTACCGCACCTGAAAATATGAAGTATGACTAAATATAACCGAAAGCGGGGTATTGTGGAGAGCTTTCCATTGTGACCGTGGACATTTGTGACGTGTGGTCTGGTGTTGACCAAACAAAACTCAGGTCCTTCTGCTTGAATGATGGATGTGTGGATACTTTTGAACTTAACTCCTTGATTGTGTCTTCTCGACTTTTTTTGTGTGATTGTTTCGGTGATCTCTTCAAAAATAATTTGATGTGAACACTTCCTTTTAAAGGAAGATGTAAAAGAAGGGGTAAGGCAACCCAGTTGAACCCTAAATACAGTAGGACTTTAAAAAGGGGACGCGTCTTCAACAAAGTTTTATTGTCTGTAAGCGATTTCTTGTCAGGAGAATTGATCTTTGCTTGTTTATTTTTACAAATCAGTATTCTTGTGGCTTGGTGTTATTAGGGTTGTAGCAACTTTAGTCTGTCCACCAGCCACCTCTGATTGCACGGAAAATTCTTAATTGAACTAGGGTGTTTTTAGGCACAATACAAGCTGCAAACATTTTGCTTTGATCGTGCTGCAGAGTTTTTCACTATCAGTGCGTGCGTCAAACCCCCCGTGGTTCACATGGACAGGGGCAACGCGCGACGGTGTCCTAGAGAAAGTAAGGAACGAAGTAACGAAAAACGGTAGAGGGCAGCAATCACCCAAGTGTGCTGTGCCTCAGACCTTCGCTTCGACTCCTATTTGAAGTTGGCGCGAGCCTGGTACGTGAGCCCGATGCTCCAGCTCGCCGGCGCGGCGTCGGCGGCGACGATGGTCAGCCCGGTGGTGTAGGAGGTGAGCTTGAAGCTGAGCGCCTGGCCGCCGAGCTGCCCGAACGCCTGGTACGAGGCGCCCCAGTTATGGCTCATGCGCAGCCACCCCATGCCGCCACCGCCCTTCACCCACATCTCCCCGACGTCGCCGGCGCCGCCGACGTTGGTGACGTACACCAGCAGCCAGTGCGGGTTCCCCTGGAACGCGAACCGGATCCCGCCCTTGCGCATGCACGGCACCCTTCGGTACATGACGGGGACGATGCCCGCATGCCAGTCGGCCATCTTCTTGAAGGCCGGGATGGCGAGGTCGAAGTGGGTGCGCGGCGGGTTGCACCAGCCGCCGTTGTTGGTGTCCTGCGCCCAGTTGGGCGGGCACAGGTTGGTCGCGGTCACCGTGATCACCGGCGAGCCCCTGTAGCAAGCCGTGGCTTTCACGCACCGGATCTGGTAGCACGTCCCGCACCCGTAGCCGTCCAGGAACAGCGTCGAGCTCAGCGCCGCCGTGTCCGCGCCGTACCCCGCCGTGATGTCGTACCCGCACGCCCCGCCTGCGAGAACACAAGCACGATACATCAGCATAACAAGGAATAAGCATGCATGGTCATTGATCAATGTAGTACGTGTGCAGTGCAGGCGACGTACCCATCGTCTCGGCCGTAGCCTCGTCGCCGTAGAACGTGGCGTGGGCGGGAGTCCACTGCATGGCCCGGAACCTGGCGTCCACGGTGGTGGCCACGCCGGCAAGGGAGACGAGGAGGACCAAGACGGCCGCGGACTTGGACGCAGCAGAAGCCATTGCCTTCGCTTCGCTTTCCCTTGTAGTAGTGCTCTCTTCTTGGCTGAGTTCTGTCAGAAGATGGCATGGGGCGAGTGGATTTATAGTGTGCACTACGTCGGATTGGATCAATCAGTGTGGTGGTTAGATCAGCCGGTGATGATTGAGGAGGAACATATATCGTTCAATCTTCGGGCCAAGTCGTGCCTGCACGCACTCGCGAAATCGTGGAGATTTGTACGGCGTGGCATACGTGCGGGCAAGGAACCGAGCTGTACTCTGTTATTCTGCCGTTTTGCTGGTAGGCCGGATTTTGTACGTTTTTCTCCTTCGAAAAGGAATTTCGCATGTTGGAACTGTGTCTTTCAATTTCTAATCACGATATGTTATTTTTCTGGGAGAGATCGGATAGGTTAACATTCTTATTCTAGGTTGGACAGAGTTACATATACAATGAACAGGCCGGGTGTCTTCCCTTTCCGGAGAAGCAGTTGATCTTGGCCATCGGATCAATGATTTAGCCACGGGCACGGAAGACAGGACCTCACTCAAATAAAAGCATTTTTTTTCAAGCTTATTTGCTTGAGCTGTAAAGAAAAGAGCAAAGCAATTCCAACATAAATTGTCTACCGTAAAAAAACATAAATTCTCTATGCCTTTCTATAGACCCCCTAGTAGATAATGTACTTAAAACAAACTCAAAACTAGCACTACTAACACAGGCTGAAGAGAATGACCTCGAAAAATAATAAGGTCTTAAAAATGACTTTTTAAGGTCGTTGATACCTGTCCAAGAAGGCAAATGTCTCTAAATCTAATCGTGATTCATCATGAGAGGTATGTTTTGGAATAACAGATGTTTAGTGACTTGGCTAAACATAACAATATCACCGATTTTGTGAGGGGTACCATTACAAAGTCCGGTAAATGTGACTTTCCGACAAATGTTCTAGACCATTTTTCATGTGGTTACAATTGTGTGTTGTGCATTTTACCCTACTCCGTGAGGTCCAATGCAATCTTGCCTCGCATCCACTCAACATACATGTTACTTCTGGCTATGTTGAAGGTTCAATATCATATTAAGTTTCACCGTTGGAGCAAGTGTAATAACTTTTTGAGTTTAGTAGTCATGTATGGCGCATCTTAAGAGGAGTTTTGTTTTGTTTTCCTTCAGAAATTTGTTAGCACATGTCGTGATAACCAACATCCAATGTTCATTTGGGGGTGGGGGGATATTTTGTTATCAACGTGAGAAGAACAGTGACCAGTTGGACAAGCGATGACCTTTCATGTTCAGTGATATCATCCATAGCTTGGACCTACGGAAGATCATTGTGTTTGGTCGCCAGTTCACTTGGCTGGATAGTCAACCGGTTCCCACTTATGAAAAACTTGACCGGGTTCTAGCAACCACTAACAAGGAAAATAAGTTTCCCCTAGCTTCGTTACGGGCATTGCAAAGAATAAATGCCTGATCGGGTCATGCTCAACCGCTAACCGATTTTGATCAAACTTCCCAATCAAGTAAACATCCTAAGTTCAAACTCGAGTTGAGATGGCTTACTAGTGAGGGCTTTGCCGATCTGGTTAGGAAAGTTTGGGCTAGACAACGATGAGGTAATACACCCATTCAATGATGGAATTCTAGGATCCATGAATGCGACGATTCCTACATGGATGGGCTAAGCATATCGTCGATCTGTAAAAGGGAAACGTCGATGTTGCCTTCCATGATTGACAAGCTCGATAATATCACGGAGGTACGGCCACTATCCTATCTAGATATTGAGAGAGAAAAGCCAATTAGACAAGTGGATATCCCGTCTCTTGCACGAGGAAGAAATTAAATGGTATCAACATACAATTACAGTTTCTGGCTCACGGAAATGATAATACGAAATACTTTAATATGCTCGCTAATGAGAGGTATAGGAAGAAACATATCTTTGTGCTCGACCAGGATGAGGGTCGTATCGCGCGAGGGGGGGGGGGTTCGCTATAGAATTTCATTATAAAATATTACGAATATCTTTATGGACCACGTTGGGAGCAATTTCTCGCTGGATGAGTCCATAACAGATGACATCTCTCGAGTCTAAGAGGCGGAAAAATGTGTTTTTAGTGCTTCGTTTTCTGAAGGAAAATTTGATGATGAAGTGTTTTAGATGCAACACATAAAGCTCCCGAGTCAGCTGAGTTACGACGAAACATACTCGATGGGGTTGTTGTGCTGCATGAAACCATACACAAGCTTCAACAGAATTCTTTTACTATAAAGTCAAGTAACCATTTCTTCTACAAATTATCTGTGTGAAGGGGCTCTCGCCGTAGTAGCGGAGGTCGACTGAGAGTTTTATCTTTCGTGGTAGTGTCGCCATCAAGGTCAATGATAACGTCGACAACTACTTTCAAACTTGAAAGGGTCTCTGCCAAGGGTACCCCTTGTCCCCTATCTTGTTCAATATTATGGCAAGCATGCTTGCTATTATCATTGAATGGGATAAAGTGGCCGCACGTAATAGAGATGTGATTTTATGGACCATTACTTGGATAAAGTAAGAAATCTTAAGTTGTTTTTATGCCCTTTCGAGGAGTTTTCGGGTCTGAAAATAAATTTCCACAAGAGCATTTTTTTTGCTTTGCTGAGGTTGTAGATTCAACGTCTGAGTATGCTGAGATCTTCGGTTTCCATCTTGGATTGTTTCCGATCCGATAAATTGGTATTCCTATCCACTACTGGTGACTTACTATAGCCGGGTGGAAATACGTGGAAGAGCGACTAAGAAACACCTTGCATCTATAAGGGAAAACCTCATTCATATGGGAGACGCTTGGTTTTAATCAACTCCTTCCTCAGCAACATGGTCTTGTACAGGTTGTTGTTCTTTCACGTACCCGAGGGGGAACTGCAGAGGCTGAACTACTTTAGGTTCAGAATTTTCTATAAAATATTACAAATATCTTTATGGATCACCAGTTGGGAGCAATTTCTCGTTCGATGAGTCCATAACAGATGACATCTCTCGAGTCGCAGAGGCGGAAAAATGTGTTTTTAGTGCTCCGTTTTCAGAAGGGAAATTTGATGATGAGGTGTTTTAGATGGAACACATAAAGCTCCCGAGCCGGCTGAGTCATCTTTAAGACGGAACATACTTGATGGGGTTGTTGTGCTGCATGAAACCGTACACAAGCTTCACAAGAAAAAATTACTATAAAGTCAAGTAACCATTTCTGAAGGAAATATGCCCTAGAGGCAATAATAAAGTTGTTATTTTATATTTCCTTATTCATGATAAAGGTTTGTTATTCATGCTAGAATTGTATTGATCGGAAACCTAAATACATGTGTGAATACATAAACAAACACCGTGTCCCTAGTGAGCCTCTACTTGACTAGCTCGTTGATCAAAGATGGTTATGGTTTCCTAACCATGGACATGTCTTGTCATTTGATAATGTGATCACATCATTAGGAGAATGATGTGATGGACAAGACCCATCTGTTAGCTTAGCATATTGATCGTTCAGTTTTATTGCTATTGCTTTCTTCATGTCAAACACATATTCCTTCGACTATGAGATTATGCAACTCCCGGATACAAGAGGAATGCCTTGTGTGCTATCAAACATCACAACGTAACTGGGTGATTATAAAGATGCTCTACAGGTATCTGCGAAGGTGTTTGTTGAGTTGGCATAGATCGATATTAGGATTTGTCACTCCGAGTATCGGAGAGGTATCTCGGGGCCCTCTCAGTAATACACATCATAAGCTTGCGAGCAAACGACTAAGGAGTTAGTCACAAGGTGATGTATTACGGAACGAGTAAAGAGACTTGTCGGTAATGAGATTGAACTAGGTATGCAGATACGACGATCGACTCTCGGGCAAGTAACATACCGATGGACAAAGGGAATTACGTATGTTGTCATAACGGTTCGACCGATAAAGATCTTCGTAGAATATGTATGAGCCAATATGGGCATCCAGGTTCCGCTATTAGTTATTGACCGGAGAGGTGTCTCGGTCATGTCTACATAGTTCTCGAACCCGTAGGGTCCCTACGCTTAACGTTCGATGACGATATAGTATTATATGAGTTATGTGATTTTGTACCCAAATGTTGTTTGGAGTCCCGGATCAGATCACAGACATGACCAGGAGTCTCGAAATGGTCGAGAGGTAAAGATTGATATATAGGACGATGGTATTCGGACACTAGAAGTGTTTTGGGGGGTACCAGGTACTTATCGGGTCACCGGAAGGGGTTCCGGGCACCCCCGGCAAAAGATATGGGCCTTATGGGCCAAGAGGGGAAACGCACCAGCCATAAGATACTGGTGCGCCCCACATATGCACCGGCCTAAGAGGAGAAGGAAAGAGGGGAAAGGGATGAAGGAAATATGCCCTAGAGGCAATAATAAAGTTGTTATTTATATTAAGGGGAAAGGGATGCTCTACAGGTGTCTCCGATGGTGTTTGTTGAGTTGGCATAGATCGAGATTAGGATTTGTCACTCCGAGTATAGGAGAGGTATCTCCGGGCCCTCTCGGTAATGCACATCACTATAATCCTTGCAAGCAATGTGACTAATGAGTTAGTTACGGGATGATGCATTACGGAACGAGTAAATAGACTTGCCGGTAATGAGATTGAACTAGGTATGATGATACCGACGATCGAATCTCGGGCAAGTAACATACCGATGACAAAGGGAATGATGTATGTTGTTATGCGGTTTAACCGATAAAGATCTGCGTAGAATACGTAGGAGCCAATATGAGCATCCAGGTTCCGCAATTGGTTATTGACCGGAGATGTGTCTCGGTCATGTCTACATAGTTCTTGAACCCCTAGGGTCCGCACGCTTAACGTTCGATGACGATTTGTATTAGAGTTATGTGATTTGATGACCGAAGTTTGTTCGGAGTCCCGGATGAGATCACGGACATGACGAGGAGTCTCGAAATGGTCAAGAGGTAAAGATTCATATATTGGAAGGTTACATTCGGACACCAGAATGGTTCGGGAAGTTTCGGAGAACCGGGGGTTACCGGACCCCCCCCGGGAAGGTAATGGGCCAACATGGGCCTTAGTGGAGGAGAGAGGGCCGGCCATAGGAGGAGGCGCCCCCCCCTTGCCAACCGTATTGGACAAGGGGTGGGGGCGGTGCCCCCACCCCCTTTCCCTCTCATACTCCTTCTCTCTTTCCCCCTTTGCTACTCCGGAAAAGGAAAAAGGAAGGGGAATCCTACTAGGACTTGGGAGTCCTAGTAGGACTCCCCACACTTGGCGCGCCCCTAGGGGGCTGGCCTCCTCCTCCTTTATATACGGGGGCAGGGGGCCACCCCAAAGGCACAACAGACAATCCCTTAGCCATGGGCAGTGCCCTCCTCCATAGTTCAACACCTCGGTCATATTGTCGTAGTGCTTAGGTGAAGCCCTGCACCGGTAACTTCATCATCACCGTCGCCACGCCGTCGTGCTGACGGAACTCTCCCTCATCCTCAATTGGATCAAGAGCTCGAGGGACGTCATCGTGCTGAACGTGTGCTGAACACGGAGGTGCCGTACGTTCGGTACTTGGATCGGTTGGATCGTGAAGACGTTCGACCACATCAACCACGTTACTAAACGCTTCCGCTTTCGGTCTACGAGGGTATGTGGACACACTCTCCCGTCTCGTTGCTATGCATCTCCTAGATAGATCTTGCGTGATCGTAGGAAAATTTTGAAATACTGCGTTCTCCAACAGTGGCATCCGAGCCAGGTCTATGCATAGATGTTATATGCACGAGTAGAACATAAAGAGTTGTGGGCGATAATAGTCATACTGCTTACCACCAATGTCTTACTTTGATTTGGCGGTATTGTTGGATGAAGCGGCCCGGACCGACATTACATGACTGCGTTCATGAGATTGGTTCTACCGACGTGCTTCGCACACAGGTGGCTGGTGGGTGTCTGTTTCTCCAACTTCAGTTGAATCGAGTTTGACTACGGCCGGTCCTTGTTGAAGGTTAAAACAACACACTTGACGAAAAATCGTTGTGGTTTTGATGCGTAGGTAAGAACGGTTCTTGCTAGAAGCCCGTAGCAGCCACGTAAAACTTGCAATAACAAAGTAGAGGACGTCTAACTTGTTTTTGCAGGGCATTTTGTGATGTGATATGGTCAAGACGTGATGAGATATAAATTGTTGTATGAGATGATCATGTTTTGTAAAAGTTATCGGCAACTGGCAGGAGCCTTATGGTTGTCTCTTTATTGTATGAAATGCAATCGCCATCTAATTTCTTTACTTTATCACTAAGCGGTAGCGATACTCGTAGAAGCAATAGTTGGCGAGACGACAACGATGCTACGATGGAGATCAAGGTGTCAAGCCGGTGACGATGGAGATCATGACGGTGCTTTGGAGATGGAGATCAAAGGCACAAGATGATGATGGCCATATCATGTCACATATTTTGATTGCATGTGATGTTTATCCTTTATGCATCTTATTTTGCTTAGTACGGCGGTAGCATTATAAGATGATCCCTCACTAAATTTCAAGGTATAAGTGTTCTCCCTGAGTATGCACCGTTGCTATAGTTCGTCGTGACGAGACACCACGTGATGATAGGGTGTGATAAGCTCTACGTTCACATACAACGGGTGCAAGCCAGCTATGCACATGCAGAATACTCGGGTTAAACTTGACGACCTAGCATATGCAGATATGGCCTCGGAACACTGAGACCAAAAGGTCGAACGTGAATCATATAGTAGATATGATCAACATAGTGATGTTCACCATTGAAAACTACTCCATCTCACGTGATGATCGGACATGGTTTAGTTGATATGGATCATGTGATCATTTAGATGACTAGAGGGATGTCTATCTAAGTGGGAGTTCTTAAGTAATATGATTAATTGAACTTTAATTTATCATGAACTTAGTATCTGATAGTATTTGCATGTCTATGTCGTTGTAGATCAATGGCCCGTGCTACCGTTCCCTTGAATTTTAATGCGTTCCTAAAGAAAGTTAAGTTGAAAGATGATGGTAGCAACTACACGGACTGGGTCCGTAACTTGAGGATTATCCTCATTGCTGCACAGAAGAATTATGTCCTGAAAGCACCGCTAGGTGCAAGACCCGTTGCAGGAGAAACTGCAGACGTTATGAACGTCTGGTAGAGAAAAGCTGATGACTACTCGATAGTTCAGTGTGCCATGCTTTACGGCTTAGAATCGGGAGTTCAAAGACGTTTTGAACGTCATGGAGCATATAAGATGTTCCAGGAGTTGAATTTAATATTTCAAGCAAATGCCCGAGTTGAGATATGAAGTCTCCAACAAGTACTATAGCTGCAAAAGGAGGAGAATAGTTCTGTCAATGAACACATACTCAGAATGTCTGGGTACCACAACCACTTGACGCAGCTGGGAGTTAATCTTCCTGATGATAGTGTCATTGACAGAGTTCTTCAATCACTGCCACCAAGCTATAAAGGCTTCGTGATGAACTATAATATGCAAGGGATGGAGAAATCTATTCCCGAGCTCTTCACGATGCTAAAGGCTGCGGAGGTAGAAATCAAGAACGAGCATCAAGTGTTGATGGTTAACAAGATCACTAGTTTCAAGAAAAAGGGCAAAGGGAAGCAGGGTAACTTCAAGAAGAACAGCAAGCCAGTTGCTGCTCAAGGGAAGAAGCCCAAGTCTGGACCTAAGACTGAGACGGAGTGCTTCTACTGCAAAGGGACTGGTCACTGGAAGCGGAACTGCCCCAAGTATTTGGTGGATAAGAAGGATGGCAAAGTGAAAGGTATATTTGATATACATGTTATTGATGTGTACAATACTAATGCTCGTAGTAGCGCCTGGGTATTTGATACTGGTTCTGTTGCTCATATTTGCAACTTGAAACAGGGGCTACAGATTAAACGAAGATTGGCTAAGGACGAGGTGACAATGCGCGCGGGAAATGGTTCCAAAGTCGATGTGATCGCCGTCGGCACGCTACCTCTACATCTACCATCGGGATTAGTTTTAGACCTGAATAGTTGTTATTTGGTGCCAGCGCTGAGCATGAACATTATATCTGGATCTTGTTTGATGCGAGACGGTTATTCATTTAAATTAGAGAATAATGGTTGTTCTATTTATATGAGTAATATCTTTTATGGTCATGCACCCTTGAAGAGTGGTCTATTTTTGTTGAATCTTGATTGTAGTGATACACATGTTCATAATATTGAAGCCAAAAGATGCAAAGTTAATAATGATAGTGCAACTTATTTGTGGCACTGCCGTTTAGGTCATATTGGTGTAAAGCGCATGAAAAAACTCCATGCTGATGGGCTTTTGGAATCACTTGATTATGAATCACTTGATGCTTGCGAACCATGCCTCATGGGCAAGATGACTAAGACTTCGTTCTCCAGAACAATGAGCAAGCAACTGACTTGTTGGAAATAATACATACTCATGTATGCGGTCCGATGAGTGTTGAGGCTCGCGGCGGGTATCGTTGTTTTCCGACCTTCACAGATGATTTGAGCATATATGGGTATTTCTACTTGATGAAACATAAGTCTGAAACATTTGAAAAGTTCAAAGAATTTCAGAGTGAAGTAGAAAATCATCGTAACAAGAAAATAAAGTTTCTACGATCTGATCGTGGAGGAGAATATTTGAGTTATGAGTTTGGTCTTCATTTGAAACAATGTGGAATAGTTTCGCAACTCATGCCACCTGGAACACCACAGCGTAATGGTGTGTCCGAACGTCATAACCGTACTTTATTAGATATGGTGCGATCTATGATGTCTCTTACTGATTTACCGCTATCGTTTTGGGGTTATGCTTTAGAGACAGTTGCATTCACGTTAAATAGGGCACCATCTAAATCCGTTGAGATGACACCATATGAACTGTGGTTTTTGACAAGAAACCTAAGCTGTCGTTTCTTAGAGTTTGGGGCTGCGATGCTTATGTGAAAAAGCTTCAACCTGATAAGCTCGAACCCAAATCGGAGAAATGTGTCTTCATAGGATACCCAAAAGAGACTGTTGGGTACACCTTCTGTCACAGATCCTAAGGCAAGATATTCGTTGCTAAGAATGGATCCTTTCTAGGGAAGGAGTTTCTCTCGAAAGAAGTGAGTGGGAGGAAAGTAGAACTTGATGAGGTAATTGTACCTTATCCCGAATTGGAAAGTACTTCATCACAGAAATCGGTTCCAGTGATTCCTACACCAATTAGTGAGGAAGCTAATGCAACCAGAAGGTTTTGTCGATCCTAAAGGTGCTAACAAAGTGTGCAAGCTCCAGCGATCCATTTATGGACTGGTGCAAGCCTCTCGGAGTTGGAATATACGTTTTGATAGTGTGATCAAAGCATATGGTTTTATACAGACTTTTGGAGATATTTGTATTTACAAGAAAGTGAGTGGGAGCTCTGTAGAATTTCTAATATTATATATGGATGACATATTGTTGATTGGAAATAATACAAAATTTATGGATAGCATAAAAGGATACTTGAATAAGAATTTTTCAATGAAAGACCTCGGTGAAGCTGCTTATATATTGGGCATCAA
Source organism: Aegilops tauschii subsp. strangulata (assembly GCF_002575655.3). Classification (NCBI taxonomy): domain Eukaryota; kingdom Viridiplantae; phylum Streptophyta; class Magnoliopsida; order Poales; family Poaceae; genus Aegilops; species Aegilops tauschii. The sequence goes on along the minus strand of NC_053035.3, from coordinate 299,158,614 downwards.
GATCTATAGAGATAGATAAAGACGCTTAATTGGACTTTCACAAAGCACATACCTTGATAAAGTTTTGAAGAAGTTCAAAATGGATCAGTCAATGAAAGGGTTCTTGCTTGTGTTACAAGGTGTGAAGTTGAGTCAGACTCAATGCCCGACCACTGCAGAAGATAGAGGGAAAATGAAAGTCATTCCCTATACTTCAGCCATAGGTTCTATCATGTATGCAATGCTGTGTACCAGACCTGATGTGTGCCTTGCTATAAGTTTAGCAGGGAGGTACCAAAGTAATCCAGGAGTGGATCACTGGACAGCGGTCAAGAACATCCTGAAATACCTGAAAAGGACTAAGATATGTTTCTCGTTTATGGAGGTGACAAAGAGCTCGTCGTAAATGGTTACATCGATGCAAGCTTTGACACTGATCCGGATGACTCTAAGTCACAAACCGGATACGTATTTATATTGAATGGTGGAGCTGTCAGTTGGTGCAGTTCCAAGCAGAGCCTCGTGGCGGGATCTACGTGTGAAGCAGAGTACATAGCTGCTTCGGAAGCAGCAAATGAAGGAGTCTGGATGAAGGAGTTCATATCTGATCTAGGTGTAATACCTAGTGCATCGGGTCCAATGAAAATCTTTTGTGACAATACTGGAGCAATAGCCTTGGCGAAGGAATCCAGATTTCACAAGAGAACCAAACACATTAAGAGACGCTTCAATTCCATCCGCAATCAAGTCAAGGAGGGAGACATAGAGATTTGCAAAATACATATGGATCTGAATGTTGCAGACCCGTTGACTAAGCCTCTCTCACGAGCAAAACATGACCAGCACCAAGACTCCATGGGTGTTAGAATCATTACTATGTAATCTAGATTATTGACTCTAGTGCAAGTGGGAGACTGAAGGAAATATGCCCTAGAGGCAATAATAAAGTTGTTATTTATATTTCCTTATATCATGATAAATGTTTATTATTCATGCTAGAATTGTATTAACCGGAAACTGAGTACATGTGTGAATACATAGACAAACAGAGTGTCCCTAGTATGCCTCTACTTGACTAGCTCGTTAATCAAAGATGGTTAAGTTTCCTTACCACAGACATGTGTTGTCATTTGATGAACGGGATCACATCATTAGAGAATGATGTGATGGACAAGACCCATCCGTCAGCTTAGCATATTGATCGTTTAGTTTTATTGCTATTGCTTTCTTTATGACTTATACATATTCCTCTGACTATGAGATTAGGCAACTCCCGAATACCGGAGGAACACTTTATGTGCTATCAAATGTCACAACGTAACTGGGTGATTATAAAGATGCTCTACAGGTGTCTCCGATGGTGTTTGTCGAGTTGGCATAGGTCAATATTAGGATTTGTCACTCCGAGTATCGGAGAGGTATCTCTGGGCCCTCTCGGTAATGCACATCACTATAAGCCTTGCAAGCAATGCGACTAATGAGTTAGTTGCAGGATGATGCATTACGAAACGAGTAAAGAGACTTGCCGGTAACGAGATTGAACTAGGTACGATGATGCCGACGATTGAATCTCGGGCAAGTAACATACCGATGACAAAGGGAATGACGTATGTTGTTATGCGGTTTGACCGATAAAGATCTTCGTAGAATATGTAGGAGCCAATATGAGCATCCAGGTTCCGCTATTGGTTATTGACCGGAGATGTGTCTCAGTCATGTCTACATAGTTCTCAAACCCGTAGGGTCTGCACGCTTAACGTTCGATGACTATTTGTATTACGAGTTATGTTATTTGATGACCGAAGTTTGTTCGGAGTCCCGGATGAGATCACGGACATGATGAGGAGTCTCGAAATGGTCAAGAGGTAAAGATTCATATATTGGAAGGTTACATTCCGAATGGTTCGGGAAGTTTCGGATAAGTTTCGGAGTACCGGGGGTTACCGGAACCCCCTCCCCTGGAAGGTAATGGGCCAACATGGGCCTTAGTGGAGGAGAGAGGGCCGGCCATAGGAGGAGGTGCGCTCCCCCCTTGCCAATCCATATTGGACAAGGAGTGGGGGTGGCGCCCCCCTTTCCCTCTCGTACTCCTTCTCTCTTTCCCCCTTTGCTACTCCGGAAAAGGAAAAAGGAAGGGGAATCCTACTAGGACTTGGGACTCGTAGTAGGACTCCCCACACTTGGCGCACCCCTAGGGGTCCGGCCTCCTCCTCCCTCCTTTATATACGGGGGCAGGGGCCACCCCAAAGGCACAACAGACAATCTCTTTTCCGTGCGCGGTGCCCCCCTCCACAGTTCAACACCTCGGTCATTAGTGCTTAGGTGAAGCCCTACGCCGGTAACTTCATCATCACCGTCGCCACGCCGTCTGATACATCTCCAACGTATCTATAATTTTTGATTGTTCCATGCTGTTTTATTATCAATCTTGGATGTTTTATAATCATTTTATATCATTTTTGGTACTAACCTATTGACATAGTGCCAAGTGCTAGTTGCTGCTTTTTCCATGTTTTTTATTCGCAGGAAATCAATATCAAACGGAGTCCAAATGCCACGAAACTTCACGATGATTTTTATGGGCCAGAAGGAAGGCAATGGGCCCTGGTTGCACCTGGGGGGTGCCCCAAGGGGGGCACAACCCACCAGGGCACGCCAGGAGGCCCAGGCACGCCCTGGTGGGTTGTGCCCACCTCGGGTGCCCCCGGACCGCCTCTTTTCTCTATAAATACCCCAATATTCCAGAAACCCTGGGGGAGTCGACGAAATATTCATCTAGCCTCTGCAGAGTCCGGAACCACCAGATCCAATCTAGACACCATCACAGAGGGGTTCACCACTTGCATTGGTGCCTCTCCGATGATGCGTGAGTAGTTCTTTGTAGACCTTCGGGTCCGTAGTTAGTAGCTAGATGGCTTTCTCTCTCTCGCTGAATTCTCAATACAATGGTCTCTTGGAGATCCATATGATGTAACTCTTTTGCGGTGTGTTTGTTGGGATCTGATGAACTTCGAGTTTATGATCAGTTATATCTTTTTATATCCATGAAAGTTATTTGAGTTTCTTTGATCTCTTATATGCATGATCTCTTATAGCCCCGTATTTCTTCTCCGATATTTGGGTTTTGTTTGGCCAACTTGATCTATTTATCTTGCAATGGGAAGAGGTGCCCGGTAGTGGGTTCGATCTTACGGTGCTCGATCCCAGTGACAGAAAGGGAATCGACACGTATGTATCGTTGTTACTAAGGATAAAAAGACGAGATCTATATCTACCGCCATATAGATAAACGGATCTTGTCTACATCATGTCATCGTTCGTATTGCATTACTCCGTTTTCCATGAACTTAATACACTAGATGCATGCTGGATAGCAGTCGATGTGTGGAGTAATAGTAGTAGATGCAGGCAGGAGTCGGTCTACTAATCTTGGACGTGATGCCTATGTAATGATCATTGCCTGGATATCGTCATAATTGTTTGAAATTCTATCAATTTCCCAACAGTAATTTGTTTACCCACCGTTTGCTATTTTTCTCGAGAGAAGCCACTAGTGAAACCTACGGCCTCCGGGTCTCCTTTCTCATATATTTGCCTTGCGATCTACTTTTCCTTTGCATTTTATCCAGATCTATTAAACCAAAAAATACAAAAATACCTTGCTGTGTTTTATCTTTATTTATTTTATTTGGCATTCGATCTATCAATCTACTATAATTTACCTCACGTCCGCTTGCCTATCTTGAGGCGCCGTACCCCGGAAGGGATTGACAACCCCTTTAACTCATCGGGTTGCGAGGTGTTGTTGTTTGTGTGCAGGTGTTGTTTATGTTGTGTTGGTTGGTCCTCCTACTGGTTCGATACCTTGGTTTCATAACTGAGGGAAATACCTACCGTCGCTGTGCTACATCATCCCTCCCTCTCCGGGGAAATACTGACGTAGTTGCAGCTACCATCACCGTCGTGCTGACGAAACTGTCCCTCGTCCTCAACTGGATCAAGAGCTCGAGGGACGTCATCGTGCTGAACGTGTGCTGAACACAGAGGTGCCGTACGTTCAGTACTTGGATCGGTTGGATCGTTAACACGTTCGACTACATCAACCGTGTTACTAAACGCTTCCGCTTTCGGTCTACGAGGGTACGTGGACACACTCTCCCGTCTTGTTGCTATGCATCTCCTAGATAGATCTTGCATGATCGTAGGAAAATTTTGAAATACTGCATTCTCCAACAAGGGAAAGGAAAGAGTGGAATAGGATTCCCCCTATCCTTCCCTCTCTCTCCCCCCTCTTTCCTTCTTCCCCCGACAAATATGGCAGGGGGGCGCGTGGCTTGGGAGGAGCCCAAATAGGATTCAGTCCTACTTGGGGCGCCCCTTGGCCTCTCCCCTTCCTCTCCCACCTATATACATGTGGCAGGGGGGCGCCTAGCACACACCAGACAATTGCCTAGCCGTGTGCGGCGCCCCCCTCCACCGTTTACACCCCGGTCATATTTTCGTAGTGCTTAGGTAAAGCCCCGCGGAGATCACTTCACCATCACCGTCACCACGCCGTCGTGCTGACGGAACTCATCTACTACCTCGAGGTCTTGCTGGATCAAGAAGGCGAGGGACGTCACCGAGCTGAACGTGTGCAGAACGCGGAGGTGCCATGTGTTCGGTACTTGATCGGTTGACGTGGGAAGAAGTTTGACTACATCAATTGCGTTGTGAAATGCTTCCGCTTACGGTCTACGAGGATACGTAGAAACACTCTCCCCCTCGTTGATATGCATCTCCATGGATAGATCCTTGCGTGTGCGTAGAATTTTTTTGTTTTCCATGCAACGATTCCCAACAGTGGCATCCGAGCCAGGTCTATGCATAGATGATATGCACGAGTAGAACACAAGGAGTTGTGGGCGGTGATAGTCATACTGCTTACCACCAACGTCTTATTTTGATTCCACGGTATTGTGGGATGAAGCGGCCCCGACCAACCTTACATGTCCACGCACATGAGACCGGTTCCACCGACAGACATGCAACTAGCTTTGCATAAAGGTGGCCGGTGGGTGTCTGTTTCTCCTACTTTAGTTGAATCGAATTTGACTGCGGCCTGTCCTTCTATGACAAAAAATCATGACAGAAAATGGGCTCCTACTTCTATGACAAAAAATCATGACAGAAAATGGGCTTTTCGTCCTGGGCGGGCCGGAGATGCAGCTGCATGACATTCTTTGGGCCGCCCATGATGGAAAAACCGTGGTAGAAGCGAGGGCGCGGAAAATATCGGGGAGTTCCAGGTACGGTGGGTGGTAGGGGGCCGAGCGATGCGCGTTTCTCTCGTACACGTATGCGCGTGGGTGCGAGGCGTTGGGCTCTAACTGAACCCGAGCGAGGCGTTCGCCTACTGAACCCGAGCGATTGCACTACAGGCTACGCGTTACTGAACCCGAGCGATCGATCGATGGCTGTTAACTGAACCCGATCGAGCGATTCCTTCGTTTGCTACTACTACTAACTGAAGCCGATCGAACACTGCTGCCTCCTTCCCTTGATGAACAGTGAGCGTTGTTGGGGGGTTTGGATGAACAGTTCCCGGTGGGGGGTTGGATGAACAGGACCCCGTGTTGCCGTTGGATGAACAGGACCCCGATCGATCGAGCCGGTTGGGCATGGATGAATAGGAGCCCGTGGAGGGCTGGATGAACAGGACCCCATGGAGGGAAGGTTTAACAGTAGCCGGTGGAGGGCTGGTTGAACAGTAGCCGGTGGAGGGCTGGATGAACAGTAGCCCGTGGAGGGGTGGTTGAACAGGACCCCGTGGAGAGGGCTGGCTGAACAGTAGCCGGTGGAGGAGCACGCGGTGGAGGCTGGATGAACAGTCGCAGGTGGAGGCTGGAGGAGGTCGACGGTGGATGAACAGTGCCCCGTGGAGGCTGGAGGAGGTCGACGGTGGAGATGAACAGTATCCCATGGAGTCCCGTTTTGTGGTACGCCACACCCATCCCGATGAACAGGACCCCCGTTTCAACCGTAGCGCTCCAACACAAGTCCGTTTCCTCCGTTTTGTGGTACGCCACACCCCTCCCAGTCAACAGGACCCCGTTTCGACCGTAGGAGGTCCAACGGAAGTTCGTTTCCTCTGTTTTGCGGTACGCCCGGCCCCTCCCGATGAACAGGATCCCGTTTCGACCATGGCCGGTCGAACACAAGGCCGTTTCCTCCGTTCTGCGGTACGCCAGGCCTCGTTTCCATCGGCTGTTCCGTCCAAGCCGGTTGGCTCCCGATGAACAGCACGTGTTCCGTTGCCTCCCGATGAACAAGACGCATTCCGTTGCCTCCCCATGAACACGACGACGGTGCAGCTTCTCCGTTCCGACCCAGCCATGTACACGAGCCCTGGCCGTACGTATGCGCGATATAGGCGTTCGAGACCCCGCCCGTATGTATGTACGTGGCCGTATTTTCTTTCTTGCACCCTGGCCGCTGTACGTACGTGTACATGCTACGGGCGCGCCTCTACTACGACACATGTGCGCCTCTACTACGACACGTGCGCGCCTCTACATCGACCAGTATATACGTACACGTTCGCTACCAGAATGACAAAGCTACGTACACTTCGACCCGGTGGGTCCCAACTGTCAGGCACTTCCTTGCGTGCGAATATGTAGCTGGTGGATCCCAGCAGTCAGGGGGGCGAATCATTTTTTGCCCATAATATGGACGCACTTCCTTGCATGCGAAGATGTAGCTGGTGGGTCCCAGCAGTTAGGGGGGAAACGTTTTTTTTTCACGAAATACGGTGGCCCGTCCGGTGGGTCCCTGCTATCAGGTGGAGGAATAATTATTTTGCGCGTAATAAGGAGGCACTTCCTTGCTGCGGCCGTGGACCCAGCTGTCAGCCTCTCCACGTACAGTACTCTTCCGACGGAAGTCGTTCGTTGACCACATTGACCACGCCGCGCCGAGAGCACCAGGGCGGTGGACAACGACGAGGCCTAGGAAGGGGACGACGCGGAGCCGGGGAAGACGCGACAGTGGATGCCCACACGGAGGGGAGTACGTGGGTTGACTGCTTCGGCTGCGGTGTGAGGCCGCCGCCACCGGAGAATAACAGGAGGTGTGGGTGAGTATAGAGGATGGCATGGCCAGCGGTGGCAGCACAGCCGGACACGGGAGGCAGGAGCAGGCGGCACGGCCGACGCTTGTTTGGGCGGCTGGAGCAAGAAGACCAGAGGTTGAAGAAGCACTATGGCCGTTGGATGGACATCGTACGGTCACTAGAGCTAGAATCGTTCATATTGACTAAGTTGACAAAGCCCTCCGTCCCCGTCAACTTAGTAGGCCCACAAGTCAGCCTCCCACGCATGGGGTATTCATTTTTTTGTGCGTAATAAGGAGGCACTTCCTTGCATGCGAATATATAGCTGGTGGGTCCGAGCTGTCAGCGAGGGGAACATTTTTTTCATGAAATACAGAGGCCCTTCCGGTGGGTCCCAGATGTCAGGTGGAGGAATCATTATTTTGCGCGTAATAAGTGTTGGGGAACGTAGTAATTTCAAAAAAAATTCCTATGCACACGCAAGATCATGGTGATGCATAGCAACGAGAGGGTAGAGTGTTGTCCACGTACCCTCGTAGACCGAAAGCGGAAGCGTTATGACAACGCGGTTGATGTAGTCGTACGTCTTCACGATCGACCGATCCTAGTACCGAACGTACGACACCTCCGCGATCTGCACACGTTCAGCTCGGTGACGTCCCACGAACTCACGATGCAGCAGACTGTCGAGGGAGAGCTTCGTCAGCACGACGGCATGATGACGGTGATGATGAAGCTACTGGCGCAGGGCTTCGCCTAAGCACTACGACGATATGACCGAGGTGGGGGCACCGCACACGCCCAAAAGATCAATGATCAACTTGTGTGTCTATGGGGTGCCCCTGGCCACGTATATAAAGGATGGAGGGAGGAGGAGGCCGACCCTCATAGGGCGCGCCCAAAGTGTGGAGTCCTACTAGGACTCCCTAGTCCTAGTAGGATTCCACCTCCCACATGGAATAGGAAAAAGGGAAGGGAGAAGGAGAAGGAAGGAAGGGGCGCCCCCTTTCCCTAGTCCAATTCGGACCAGTCCATGGGGAAGGGGCGCGGCCACCTTGAGGCCTTTCTCTCCTTTCCCGTATGGCCCATTAAGGCCCAACACGAATTCCCGTAACTCTCCGGTACTCCGAAAAATACCCGAATCACTCGGAACCTTTCCGACGTCCGAATATAGCCTTCCAATATATTGATCTTTACGTCTCGACCATTTCGAGACTCCTCGTCATGTCCCCGATCTCATCCCGGACTCCGAACAAACTTTGTTCATCAAATCACATAACTCATAATACAAATCGTCACAGAACGTTATGCGTGCGGACCCTACGGGTTCGAGAACTATGTAGACATGACCGAGACATGTCTCCGGTCGATAACCAATAGCGGAACCCGGATGCTCATATTGGCTCCTACATATTCTATGAAGATCTTTATCGGTCAAACCGCATAACAGCATACGTTGTTCCCTTAGTCATCGGTATGTTACTTGCCCGAGATTTGATCGTCGGTATCTCAATACCTATTTCAATCTCGTTACCGGCAAGTCTCTTTACTCGTTCCGTAATGCATCATCCCGCAAATAACTCATTAGTCACATTTCTTGCAAGGCTTATAGTGATGTGCATTACCGAGAGGGCCCAGAGATACCTCTCCAACAATCGGAGTGACAAATCTTAATCTCGATCTATGCCAACTCAACAAGTACCATCAGAGACACCTGTAGAGCACCTTTATAATCACCCAGTTACGTTGTGACGTTTGGTAGCACACAAAGTGTTCCTCCGGTATCCGAGAGTTGCATAATCTCATAGTCATAGGAACATGTATAAGTCATGAAGAAAGCAATATCAATATACTAAACGATCAAGTGCTAAGCTAACGGAATGGGTCAAGTCAATCACATCATTCTCTAATGATGTGATTTCGTTAATCAAATGACAACTCATGTCTATGGCTAGGAAACTTAACGATCTTTGATTCAACGAGCTAGTCAAGTAGAGGCATACTAGTGACACTCTGTTTGTCTATGTATCCACACATGTACTAAGTTTCTGGTTAATACAATTCTAGCATGAATAATAAACATTTATCATGAAATAAGGAAATAAATAATAACTTTATTATTGCCTCTAGGGCATATTTCCTTCAGTCTCCCACTTGCACTAGAGTCAATAATCTAGTTCCCATCGCCATGTGATTTAACACCAATAGTTAACATCACCATGTGATTAACACCCATAGTTCACATCGCCATGTGACCAACACTCAAAGGGTTTACTAGAGTCAGTAATCTTAGTTCACATCGCCATGTGATTAACACCCAAAGAGTACTAAGGTGTGATCATGTTTTGCTTGTGAGAGAAGTTTAGTCAACGGGTCTGCCATATTCAGATCCGTATGTATTTTGCAAATTTCTATGTCAACAATGCTCTGCAGGGAGCTACTCTAGCTAATTGCTCCCACTTTCAATATGTATCCAGATTGAGACTTAGAGTCATCTGGATCAGTGTCAAAACTTGCATCGACGTAATCCTTTACGACGAACCTTTTATCACCTCCATAATCGAGAAACATATCCTTATTCCACTAAGGATAATTTTGACTGTTGTCCAGTGACCTACTCCTAGATCACTATTGTACTCCCATGCCAAACTCAGTGTAGGGTATACAATAGATCTGATACACAGCATGGCATACTTTATAGAACCTATGGCTGAGGCATAGGGAATGACTTTCATTCTCTTTCTATCTTCTGTCGTGGTCGGGCTTTGAGTCTTACTCAATTTCACACCTTGTAACACAGGCAAGAGCTCTTTCTTTGACTGTTCCATTTTGAACTACTTCAAAATCTTGTCAAGGTATGTACTCATTGAAAAAAACTTATCAAGCGTCTTGATCTATCTCTATAGATCTTGATGCTCAATATGTAAGCAGCTTCATTGAGGTCTTTCTTTGTAAAAACTCCTTTCAAATACTCCTTTATGCTTTCACATATACTTATCAGAAATGATGTAGTGCTCTCACTCACTTTCTTGTAAATACAGGCTTCACCGCAAGTACGTATAAAACTATATGCTTTGATCAACTCATCAAAGCGTATATTCCAACTCCGAGATGCTCGCACCAGTCCATAGATGGATCGGTGGAGCTTGCACATTTTGTTAGCACCTTTAGGATCGACAAAACCTTCTGGTTGCATCATATACGACTCTTCTTTAAGAAATCCACTAAGGAATGTAGTTTAGACATCCATTTGCCAGGTTTCATAAAATGTGGCAATTTGCTAACATGATTCGGACAGACTTAAGCATCGCTACGAGTGAGAAAATCTCATCGTAGTCAACACCTTGAACTTTGTCAAAAACCTATTTCGACAAGTCTAGCTTTGTAGATAGTAACACTACTATCAGCGTCCTTCTTCCTCTTGAAGATCCATTTATTTTCTATGGCTTGCCGATCATCGGGCAAGTCAACCAAAATCCACACTTTGTTCTCATACATGGATCCCATCTCAGATTTCATGGCCTCAAGCCATTTCGCGGAATCTGGGCTCATCATCGCTTCCTCATAGTTCGTAGGTTCGTCATGGTCAAGTAACATGACCTCCAGAACAGGATTACCGTACCACTCTGGTGCGGATCTCACTCTGGTTGACATACGAGGTTCGGTAGTAACTTGATCTGAAGTTACATGACCATCATCATTAGCTTCCTCACTAATTGGTGTAGGAGTCACAGGAACAAATTTTTGTGATGAACTACCTTCCAATAAGGGAGCAGGTACAGTTACCTCATCAAGTTCTACTTTCCTCCCACTCACTTCTTTCGAGAGAAACTCCTTCTCTAGAAAGGATCCATTCTTAGCAACGAATGTTTTTCCTTCGGATCTGTGATAGAAGGTGTACCCAACTGTCTCCTTTGGGTATCCTATGAAGACACATTTCTCCGATGTGCGTTTGAGCTTATCAGGATGAAACTTTTTCACATAAGCATCGCAACCCCAAACTTTAAGAAATGACAACTTTGGTTTCTTGCCAAACCACAGTTCATATGGTGTCGTCTCAACGGATTTAGATGGTGCCCTATTTAACGTGAATGCAGCTGTCTCTAATGCATAACCCCAAAACGATAGTGGTAAATCGGTAGGAGACATCATAGATTGCACCATATCTAATAAAGTACGGTTACGATGTTCGGACACACCATTACGCTTTGGTGTTCCAGGTGGTGTGAGTTGCGAAACTATTCCGCATTGTTTCAAATGAAGACCAAACTCGTAACTCAAGTACTCTCCTCCACGATCAGATCATAGAAACTTGATTTTCTTGTTACGATGATTTTCCACTTCACTCTGAAATTATTTGAACTTGTCAAATGTTTCAGATTTATGTTTCATCATGTAGATATACCCATATCTGCTCAAATCATCTATGAAGGTCAGAAAATAACGATACCTGCCGCGAGCCTCAACACTCATCGGACTGCATACTTCAGTATGTATTATTTCCAACAAGTCTATTGCTCGCTCCGTTGTTCCGGAGAACGGAGTCTTAGTCATCTTGCCCATGAGGCATGGTTCACAAGCATCAACTGATTCATAATCAAGTGATTCCAAAAGCCCATCAGCATGGATTTTCTTCATGCGCTTTACACCAATATGACCTAAACGGTAGTGCCACAAATAAGTTGCACTATCATTATTAACTTTACATCTTTTGGCTTCAATATTATGAATGTGTGTATCTCTACGATCGAGATTCAATAAACCATTCACCTTGGGTGTATGACAATTGAAGGTTTTATTCATGTAAACAGAACAACAATTATTCTCTGACTTTAAATGAATAACCATATTGCAATAAACATGATCAAATCATATTCATGCTTAACGCAAACACTAAATAACATTTATTTAGGTTCAACACTAATCCCGAAAGTATAGGGAGTGTGCGATGATGATCATATCAATCTTGGAACCACTTCCAACACACATCGTCACTTCACCCTTAACTAGTCTCTGTTCATTCTGCAACTCTCGTTTCGAGTTACTAATCTTAGCAACTGAACTAGTATCAAATACTGAGGGGTTGCTATAAACACTAGTAAAGTACACATCAATAACATGTATATCAAATATACCTTTGTTCACTTTGCCATCCTTCTTATCCGCCAAATACTTGGGGCAGTTTTGCTTCCAGTGACCAGTCCCTTTGCAGTAGAAACACTTAGTCTCAGGCTTAGGTCCATACTTGGGCTTTTTCACTTGAGCAGCAACTTGCTTGCCGTTCTTCCTGAAGTTCCCCTTCTTCCCTTTGCCCTTTTCTTGAAACTAGTGGTCTTGTCAACCATCAACACTTGATTCTTTTCTTGATTTCTACCTTCGTCGATTTCAGCACCACGAAGAGCTTGGGAATCGTTTTCGTTATCCCTTGCATATTATAGTTCATCACGAAGTTCTAGTAACTTGGTGATAGTGACTAGAGAACTCTTTCAATCACTATCTTATCTGGAAGATTAACTCCCACTTGATTCAAGTGATTGTAGTACTCAGACATTCCGAGCACATGCTCACTAGCTGAGCTATTCTCCTCCATCTTGTAGGCAAAGTGCTTGTCAAAGGTCTCATACCTTTCGACATGGGCATGAGTCTGAAATACTAATGTCAACTCTTGGAACATCTCATATGCTCCGTGGCGTTCAAAACGTCTTTGAAGCCCCGATTCTAAGCCGTAAAGCATGGTGCACTAAACTATCAAGTAGTCATCATATCGAGCTTGCCAAACGTTCATAACGTCTGCATCGGCTCCTGCAATCGGTCTATCACCTAGCGGTGCATCAAGGACATAATTCTTCTGTGCAGCAATGAGGATAATCCTCAGATCACGGATCCAATCCGCATCATTGCTACTAACATCTTTCAACTTAGTTTTCTCTAGGAACATATCAAAAATAAAATAGGGGAGGTAAACGCGAGCTATTGATCTACAACATAGATATGCTAATACTACCAGGACTAAGTTCATGATAAATTTAAAGTTCAATTAATCATATTACTTAAGAACTCCCACTTAGATAGACATCCCTCTGATCATCTAAGTGATCACGTGATCCATGTCAACTAAACCATGTCCGATCATCACGTGAGATGGAGTAGTTTTCAATGGTGAACATCACTATGTTGATCATACCTACTATATGATTCACGCTCGACCTTTCGGTCTCAGTGTTCCGAGGCCATATCTGCATATGCTAGGCTCGTCAAGTTTAACCCGAGTATTCTGCGTGTGCAAAACTGGCTTGCACCCGTTGTATGTGAACGTAGAGCTTATCACACCCGATCATCACGTGGTGTCTCGGCACGACGAACTTTCGCAATGGTGCATACTCAGGGAGAACACTTATACCTTGAAATTTAGTGAGAGATCATCTTGCACCCGTTATATCACTAAGCAAAATAAGATGCATAAAGGATAAACATCACATGCAATCAATATAAGTGATATGATATGGCCATCATCATCTTGTGCCTTTGATCTCCATCTCCAAAGCACCGTCATGATCACCATCGTCACTGGCGCGACACCTTGATCTCCATCGTAGCATCGTTGTCGTCTCGCCAACTATTGCTTCTACGACTATCGCTACCGCTTAGTGATAAAGTAAATCAATTACATGGCGATTGCATTTCATACAATAAAGCGACAACCATATGGCTCCTGCCAGTTGCCGATAACTCTGTTACAAAACATGATCATCTCATACAATAAAATTTAGCATCATGTCTTTACCATATCACATCACAACATGCCCTGCAAAAACAAGTTAGATGTCCTCTACTGTCGGATGTGGGGTTCCGGCAAACCCTTAAGGTTCGAACATTGGGGTGCGCGCGAAGTCTCTCCCTCCTACCGATCTACGCTCTAGCTCGCTAAGATCTTGCGGACGAACTCGACGAACTCGCAACACAGAAAGACACGAGGTTTATACTGGTTCAGGCCACCATTGTGGTGTAATACCCTACTCCAGTGTGGTGGTGGTGGATTGCCTCTTGGGCCGATGATGAACAGTACAAGGGAAGAACAACCTCCTGAGGTTGAGGTGGTCTTGTGCGTATGAACTTGTGGCGTGAGGATTCCATGCCTCTACTGTGGTGGCTAGCTCTACTTATATAGGCCCTGGTCCTCTTCCCAAATATCGAGCGGGAAGGGAGCCTACAACGGCGGGCAAATTTGAAGGGGGATAGCTAGTACAAGCTATCCTGACAAAAGCGGTCTTCGCCTGTGAAAAGCTCTGGGGTGACGCCGTCTTGGGCTCCACGATGACCTCCGCCTTGCCATCCTCCTGGTCTTGGTCTCGTTGCACCAATATGGCAACCTTTGCCTGATGCCTCGGTACTCTTCGCCTGCGCTGGCCTCCTTAGCACCAAAGAGGAAATAGGGACGCTGCGCGCACTGGCGCCCGCCTAGTACCGTTCCTCATGGCTCACGTCACAAAAGCCTCGTGAGGCTTGCCTCGCCTTGATATCTCCGCTCCTCGTGAGCCTGCTTGGCTAGGCCACTCCAGAGGAGGTCTTGCGTCGTCCCCCTCGCGAGGCTTGGACCCTCGCGAGGGTCTTGGGTGCCTTGTTGACGAAGATGGGCCATACGGCCTGCTGCTTAGCCACGCTGTGGGCTGCAGGCAGGCAAGTCTGGGGACCCCCGTTCCCAGAACGCCGACAGTAGCCCCCGGGCCCAAGGTGCGCTCGGGCTTGGCTTCGCGGCGAAGCCAAGGGTCAAGTTCGGAGCACCGCGGGCCGCAAAAGCCTACGGCCTCGGTCGATGCGTGGCGGTTGATTGGACGTGGGCGTCTCCGCTTCCCTACGCTGCCTCGGCAACTGCTTCCCTGACAAAGGCTGGCGCGGGCAGTTCTTTCCTTCATTGCCTCTTCCTTGCCTTGCTCCAGATCCCCTTTCTCGCTCTTTGCCGCCGCTATCTCCAGATCTGCTCCATCCTCGCTCTGCATCTGCCGCCCATGGCGCCGCACAAGGTCAAGACTTCCTCATTACCGGCTTGGTATGAGCCGGCCCTCGAGGCGCCCACCGTCACGGAGAAGAGCCTTGCCTCCGTGCGCCTTCTTCCCCTTCTTCTCGAGCTCCGGCTCGCGTCCGACTCGCGTGGGCAATGAGTGGGGGAAGATGGAGCTCCGGCTCGCGTCCGACGAGCCAGAGCCATAGGGGAGCACCTTCTTCCCCTTCTTCTCGAGCAGCGTCGCTGTCGCGTTGGTTCCTCCCTTCTCTGATTTCTTTTATGAAGTCCTCGACCACTACGGGCTGCAGGCGTTGCATCTCCATCCCAACTCTGTCCTCCTCCTGTCCATCTTCGCCTACTACTGCGAGGCGTACCTGGGCGTTATGCCGTCCGTGGCGCTCCTTCACCATTTCTTCTTCCTCCGCGTCAGCGGCGAGCACACCTCCGGGTGTGCTAATTTCGTTGCGTGCGGCAAGGCCAACTCGATCTCGAGCACCGGGAAGAGGGCCGACAACATACGATCCAAATGGGTCATGATGGATGCTCAGCGCGCCGACCCGCGTCTGGCGTTGCGAACAGCGGCGCCGCTCCCAACGGGGGGTGGCCCAAGGCGGAGCTTGTCGATGAGCGGGCATTGCTGGTGTTGGGGCAGATGATGACCGACCTGAGGCCGGGCAACGCGAGGGCGGCCAAGGTAATGGGGGCGATGCTCCTGAGGGAGTTCTTGATGCTGCGGGTTGCGCCACTCTAGGCGCGCCCGCCTGAGGCCAGGGGACCTGCCTGGCGATGAATTGGACGCCGTCCTGCGCCTCATAGTCGGGGACAACCAGGAGTATCCACCTAGTGCTTTCGTTCCCCTGTTCCAGCGCAGGGACCGGGAGGAATTTGTCGCCTCCAGGCCGACCTTTGATGCACGTGGGCTGGTGCCGCCGGCGCTTCCGGAAGCTCCTATGGGGCAGAACCCGATGGAGGTGTCTTCCGGCGAGTCCCGCGGAGAGGCGGAAGAGGAGGAGGACTCGGAGAAGACCCTGGAAGAGGTGGGGGAGACTTCCCCCCTGAGCAAGGCCGAGATTCTCCGCGCCCTTCCTGATGACGCCGAGGCCGACGCCTTCCAAGGGGAGAGGGAGCAACCCCTCATCCCGAGAAAGGGTAGGTCGTTGCTGGTAGCCCGTGGTGCCGCCTCCGCCCTGGCACCTCCTGGGGCTGGCTCTGGCTCTGCCTCTGCTCCGCCTGGTGCCACCGGAGCCCGAACGCCTGCTCCTTAGGTCTCGAAGCTGTCAGGCTTCAAGCCTCTCAAGCGGTCAGTGGAATACGTCGCAGTGGATCAGTAAGTGTCTCAAGCTTCGCCTTGCCCTCGCTTGTACTCGTCGTTTCCTGATATTCACCCTTGGTTGATCAGGCCGACATCTTCGGTGAAGAAGAGGAAAGAAGACGCAGCGACCGTGCCCTCCGCGGAGAAAGGAGGCAACAGCGCCCGCATCTCCCCGGCCCAATCTTCCTCGCGAGGCCAAGAGGGGCATCACCGCGTGGAATCAGCCCCCATGGCCCTGCTGGCTCCGGAGGTGCCGGTACTTGGCGCAGCTGACGAGGTCCCAGCTGCTCCGGAACCCGCGGTCTCCCAAGCCCTGGTGATGATGTCGCTTCCTCCCACTGCTGCATCTCCACTCCCTGGTCCTTCTGCTCCTGCTGCCGTCTTGGAGCGTGCCCTTGCGGAGATGACCCAGCTGCAGGCGGATGTCCTGAGCACGGACCCGCGCCTGGTGGCCGGGCGTCTGGAGCTGGCCTCTGGCTGGCTTCACTCCGACCTGGCAGTTCACGCGGCGCTGAGCCAGGCTGCTGCGGCTTCCGAGAAGGAGAAGCAAGGAGCCGCCAACGCTTTAGCCGATCGTGAGGCGGCGCTAAAGGACGCCAAGGCCGCTCGCGACCACTGCCAAGTGCTGGAGGGCGAGCTGCAGAGCCTGCGCGACAAGCACGCCGAAGAGGTGCGCTGCCGCCAAGCGAAGGAGGAGGAGATGAAGGCCCGGGAGGAAGCCGTCAAGAACCGTGATGCAGAGTTGGCGGAGCTGGGGAAGAAGCAGGCCGCCGAGCGCAACCAGTTGGAAGAGTTGGAGCGGAAGATGAGGACGAGGGAGGCCGATCTTGACGCCAAGGCGCGGGTCCTGGCAGAAGACCGCGTGGCCTTTGCCGATCTCGAGAAGAGGTCTCGCAAGGTGCTGAAGATGCTCTACGAGCACGGCCTGGAGAAGCCTCTGGACACCGACGAGGACGGCCCCGCCCAGCTGCTTCCTCTCGTGGTGAAGGCGCTTGAGGAGGTCGTTGATGGTCTCGGTCCCATGGCGGAGGCAGAAGCTCGCGTCCTGTCTTCAGCCGCGCTGACTCGCGTCTTTAGCCACCTGCACCTTCGCGACCCCAAAGTTTGCTTGACGAGCTACTGGAGCCTGTAGCTGAAGATCAGTACGAGGCGGCTGCCGCGGCCGTGCAGGATCAGGTGGGGGCCTTGCTGAGGAGGTTCCGCGGCTTCGTCTCCGCCCCTCTGTCCGGCGTCGTCGACCTTGCAGCTGGTGGTGAAGGTGAAGACAAGATTACTCACGAGGGAGCACCTTCCGCGGGCGATGGCGACGTCTAGAGGTGACCTGCGGCCATTCTTCTCGTTCCGTTCCCGCGACATGTATCAGGCCTCGTGGAGGCGTTTAGACTTTTCATTTGGTATCGTGAGGACAATATGCTTGTAATATTTGCTTCGAGATTTTGCGATTTCCTTCCTACTTTCTTTGCGTTCTGCGTCGGCAGAGCCTGGCCCCGCGCATACCTCAACCGCCATTGGGCCGACCGGAGACCAGGACGGACCAAGGAGTGAGGGGCTACGTGACCAGTTAGGCTCCTGAGTCGCGATGCTCAGGAGTCCCCCTTGACACGCAAACAGCATATAGGGAGAGTTCGTGGGGATAGGTTAATGTTCTACGTCGGCAGAGCCCGGCCCCGCGCATACCTCAACCGCCATTGGGCCGACCGGAGACCAGGACAGACCAAGGAGTGAGGGGCTACGTGACCAGTTAGGCTCCTGAGTCGCGATGCTCAGGAGTCCCCCTTGACGTGCAAACAATTTCCATACCTGCCCTCGCCGAGGCCTCGGGAGGGGCGCGCGATGCCCAGGTCCGTGGGACCTGGTTAGGTGGCGTGCGCTTGGGCGTGACCCGAGTGCAGCCCCCGTGCCCAGCCCCCATGCGCGGCTTTCCCGAGGGGAGGCATTGCGGTAAGGCTGGGCGCTGAGCTCTGGGCTCCCTAAGGTTGGTACGACCGGGGGGTCGCCCTCAGTTGTTTATCACCAGCGCGGAGCATAGTGCTTCCGCTTGTGCACGGGCATAGCCGCTCCTCGGCAGTGTCGTCAGCCAGCGCAGAGCATGGTGCTTCCACTTGGGCGGGGGATGGGGGCCCCCCTCCGGGAGGAGCCCCCGGGGCGTGTACAGCCCCGCCCTGACACGTGGCTTGCACGGCAGGGCTGCAAGGTGTATCTGGGCACTCGTGAGCCAGCGCGGGACTCACGAGGGCCTACCTCAAGGCGGGTTGCGCCTGGTCTTGAGTCTTGGTGACTGTATGTTCCTGCAAGGCGGTTAGATGCAAGCACTCTACGTCCTCAGGTCCCGGCCCTCGACCGAGCTCAGCCGCCGCTGGTATGGCAGGTCGCGATGCCGTGGTCAAGGCCAGGGGGTGAGAGCTGGAGAGCCAGTAAGAGCTCTTGAGTCGTGATGCTCAGGAGCCCCCTTTTTAACGTGCAAGTGGATTTCATGGGATAAACAGACCCGCGGCGGGCGGCAATCAAGCAGGCGATAGCCGTTGGCAGGTTAAGCATGAAGAGCAGATCAACTTGGATAAATGCAGGAAGATACATGCCACTGGGTCTGGCCCGAGCGGCTTGGGGATGATGCAGCCCAAGGGGCGCCCCCTGCAAGGTAAGCTAAAGACTTAAGAAAAAGAGATACATGCCGCAGGGACGGACCCATGTGGCCTGGGAATAATGTAGCCCGAGGGGCGCTCCCAGCTTAAACGAATTTGGAAGATGTCACCTGGTTCTATAGACGAAGTAGAGTTGGTGCAGCTGAAGCTGTGCGCTGAAGGAATGGCTCCTAATGAGCCACCGGGACCCTGAGCCTCGGGAGGCTCTGGAGGTTCAGGAGGTTCCCTGAAGACCGTCTCCATCTCCTCCAGGACGGCGTGGAACCTGGCCTCCTGAGCCGCCAGGACTTGCCGCATGTTGCGCTGATAGGCCGACGCCACGCTCGTCAAGCCGAAGGGCATGTGAATGTAGCTGTGTGGTGGGCCCTCACAGCGGCCCACACGCGATGGCCAGAAGCGCTCCTGAGATGCGGCCCCGTTGAGCCCTGGGACGTCGACGCAGACACGCAGCCCGACATCCTCGCCTGGATGGGGAGCTGCGCCTTGTGAGCGGCTGTGGCCGCGCATGGCTCTTGCTTCTGGCAGTTCCTGGGTGGTCTTGGTGATGAACTCCTGGGTGGTGGGCACTCCTTGCCCTGTGCTCTCCTAAGGAAGGTGTGCCGTGAGGCACGCTTCCAAGTGGTGCCCAAGCGCCTCCCTCGTGAGGTTGGCAAGGTCTGAGGCCCTCCAGAAGAGAGCCCCCGAGCCCTGCCTGAGGAGGGCGCTGGGCGCGCCTTCCTATGCGATGGAGGGAGGCGCCCTCGAAGCGGGCGCTGATCCTGACGAGGCTCCTGCCGCGACGCCATCCTCCTGAGGTCCTGTGCAGCGTGGCAGCTTCTTCTTGGGGATGGTCTCCGGAGGGCCTTCACTTCTGCTGTCGGGGTCGTCGATTGCTGCGGCTTGAAAGGCGCGCTCAAGGGAGCACACCGCATCCCTCTCCTCACACGGGACCGTGATGATTCCTCCATTTCCTGGCATCTTGAGAACGTTGTAGCCATGATGAGTGACCGCCATGAACTTGGCCAGGGCTGGATACCCGAGGATGGCATTATACGGCAGGCGGATGTGCGCGACGTCGAAGTCGATGAGCTCGGTGCGATAGTTCGACTCTTTCAGGGAAAGGAGGGAGATCGAATGCGAGATGGAGTCCCTGCCGAATGGAATGGGGACCTTCCCTATCGGTGTGGTGGAGCCGTCGGTCACTCCTGAGAAAGGCTTGGTTGGCTAGAGCTGCTCATATGGCACTTGGAGGTTGTCGAACGTGTCGACGGATAGGACGTTGAGCCCTGCGTCGCCATCGATGAGAGTCTTGGTGACTTGCACATTGCTGATGACTGGGGAGCACGGCATAGGAAGGGCGCCACGGTGGCTGCGCACTTGAGCCGGTCTACCGAGTTGAAGGTGATGGCACATTGCGACCACCTGAGCGGGCGTGTGGCCTCGGGCTTGGGGAGCACCGCGTTCACCTCGCGAGCGAACTGTTTGAAGATGCGCTAAGAGGCTGGGGCCTGGGCACCGCCCAAGATGCAGGCGATCGCACGCGGCTCCTGAAAGCCCCCAGCCCCCTCGTCCTGGTGGTGGTCGTCGTTCCTTCTTGGTGGCGGCAGCGGAGGAAGACCGGCGTTGCCCTGGGGGCGATCCTCACGAGGCGGGTCTCTCCAGGCGCCCTCGCGAGGTTGGTCCTGCCAGCGGTCCTCACGAGGCCGGTCGTCCCAGTGTCCCCCTCCGCGGCCGTAGCCCCCGGTCGTTGCGCTCGGGGCGTCGACCTTAGCGTCCTCCCCGTATGGCTCTAAGCTCTTGGCAGTCGCTGGTGTTGTGGGTGTTCAGGTTGTGGAAGGCGCAGAACGGTCGGCCGTTCTTGGATGACTCGGGCTGATCTCTGCCTCGCTTGGTGTCGGGCTCCGCAGCGAGCACTACTGCCTCTTTGCGCTTCATGTCCTTGGCCTTGGCCTTCTTCTGCTCCGCTCCTGCAGCTGGCAGCTCAAGGAGAGAGAGGCGCCCCTCCTCAGCTCTTGCGCACTTGGTCGCCAGGTTGAACAGCTCCTGAGATGTGCAAAGCTCTTCGTGGATGGCGAGCTCTTCCTTCATCTTGATGTCACGGACGCCGTCCGAGAACGCGGAGATGATGGCTTCGTCCGTGACCTTGGGGATCTTGAGGCGGGTGTTGTTGAAGCGCTGGATGTACTTCTGGAGGGTCTCTCCTGGCTGTTGCTTGATGCGGCACAGATCACCCGCGGCCGGTGGGCGGTCGCGAGTGCCCTGGAAGTTGGCGACGAAGCGGTCGCGCATCTCGTCCCAGGAGGAGATCGAGCCGTGCTGCAGGTTCAGGAGCCAGGAGCGGGCCCCATCCTTGAGAGCCATGGGAAACCAGTTCGCCATGACTTTTTCGTCGCCGTTGGCCGCTTCGATGCTCAGCTCATAGAGCTGCAGGAACTCTACGGGGTCGGCGGTGCCGTCGTAGCGAGGAGGCGGATATGGCTTGAACTTGCCTGGCCAGGCGACGCTACGCAGTTCGGGGGTGAAGGCGCGGCAGCCGGCCGTGGTCACCGGGGCCCACTTCTGAGGTGGAGCTTGGTCTTGGCGAGGCCGCGCTGCGCCACTGCAAGCGGCACACGGTCTTGACGAGGTGGCGTGGGGAGCGCCGGTGCAGCTTCTCGCGGCCGCGGGATTTCCTGACAGCTTCTTTCTTCACGCGCGGGCGCCGGGCGCGGTGGATCACGCCGCGGAGGCGCGTGCCTTGGTGCTAAGGCACCGTCTTGGGGTTGAGGTGGAGGAGGCATGCCATGAGCCCCGTCGCCCGCGGCTGGTTGAGGGGGAGGCTGAGAGTGGGACGGCGCCGGAGAGCCCCCTGCGGCGCAGACGAGCTCGGCGATGCGGTCGAGCCACTCCTCGTAGAGGTCGTCAACGGGGCGGTAGCGCAGGAGCTCGTTCGCCGCGATGAGCGCGGCCCGTGCCTCCATGGGAGCGCGGTGCGCGTGAGACGAAGAACCAGCAGGGGTCAGCGACGGAGTAGCGGTGCAGCCGTCCTGCCACACCAAAGGATGGAGCGAGGACGCCTGCTGCTCGTTCCCCGCCGGGCCGGTGGCAGCGTTGGCGGCGGGAGACGGAGAACGACGAGGTGGCCCGCCTACGGGAGCCGTCTGAGCGACGCGGGCGGAGAGGGCAGCCCGACGCTCAGCTCGAGCACGGCGAGCGTCCGCCATGGAAATGACGGAGCGATGGAGCAACGAACCGATGGAAGGAAAACTACGGCGCACCCCTACCTGGCG
Source organism: Aegilops tauschii subsp. strangulata (assembly GCF_002575655.3). Classification (NCBI taxonomy): domain Eukaryota; kingdom Viridiplantae; phylum Streptophyta; class Magnoliopsida; order Poales; family Poaceae; genus Aegilops; species Aegilops tauschii. The sequence goes on along the minus strand of NC_053035.3, from coordinate 299,136,338 downwards.
CGCCAAATGTCGGATGTGGGGTTCCGGCAAACCCTTAAGGTTCGAACACTGGGGTGCGCGCGAAGTCTCTCCCTCCTACCGATCTACGCTCTAGCTCGCTAAGATCTTGCGGACGAACTCGACGAACTCGCAACACAGAAAGACATGAGGTTTATACTGGTTCGGGCCATCGTTGTGGTGTAATACCCTACTCCAGTGTGGTGGTGGTGGATTGCCTCTTGGGCTGATGATGAACAGTACAAGGGAAGAACAGCCTCCTGAGGTTGAGGTGTTCTTGTGCGTATGAACTTGTGGCGTGAGGATTCCATGCCTCTATTGTGGTGGCTAGCTCTACTTATATAGGCCCTGGTCCTCTTCCCAAATATCGAGCGGGAAGGGAGCCAACAACGGCGGGCAAATTTGAAGGGGGACAGCTAGTACAAGCTATCCTGACAAAAGCGGTCTTCGCCTGCGAAAAGCTCTGGGGTGACGCCGTCTTGGGCTCCACGATGACCTCCGCCTTGCCGTCCTCCTGGTCTTGGTCTCGTTGCACCAATATGGAAACCTTTGCCTGTTGCCTCGGTACTCTTCGCCTGCGCTGGCCTCCTTAGCACCAAAGAGGAAATGGGACGCTGCGCGCACTAGCGCCCGCCTGGTACTGTTCGTCATGGCTCACGTCACGAAAGCCTCGTGAGGTTTGCCTCGCCTTCATATCTCCGCTCCTCGTGAGCCTGCTTGGCTAGGCCACTCCAGAGGAGGTCTTGCGTCGTCCCCCTCGCGAGGCTTGGACCCTCGCGAGGGTCTTGGGCGCCTTGTTGACGAAGATGGACCGTACGGCCTGCTGCTTAGCCACGTTGTGGGCCGCAGGCAGGCAAGTCTGGGGACCCCCATTCCCAGAACGCCGACATCTATGTTGTTGTTGCAAGTTTTACGTGGCTGCTAGGGGCTGAGCAAGAACCGTTCTTACCTACGCATCAAAATCACAATGATTTTTCGTCAAGTATGTGATGTTTTAACCTTCAACAAGGACCGGGCGTAGGCACACTCGATTCAACTAAAGTTGGAGAAACTGACACCCGCCAGCCACCTGTGTGTGAAGCGCGTTTGTAGAACCAGTCTCGCGTAAGCGTACGCGTAATGTCGGTCCGGGCCGCTTCATCCAACAATACCGCCGAATCAAAGTATGACATGCTGGTAAGCAGTATGACTATTATCGCCCACAACTCACTTGTGTTCTACTCGTGTATATAACATCTACGCATAAACCTGGCTCGGATGCCACTGTTGGGGAACGTAGTAATTTCAAAAAAATTCCTACGCACACGCAAGATCATGGTGATGCATAGCAACGAGAGGGGAGAGTGTTGTCCACGTACCCTCGTAGACCGAAAGCGGAAGCGTTATGCAACGCGGTTGATGTAGTCGTACGTCTTCACGATCGACCGATCCTAGTACCGAACGTACGGCACCTCCGTGATCTGCACACGTTCAGCTTGGTGACGTCCCACGAACTCACGATCTAGCAGAGTGTCGAGGGAGAGCTTCGTCAGCACGGTGGCGTGATGACGGTGATGATGAAGCTACCGGCGCAGGGCTTCGCCTAAGCACTACGACGATATGACCGAGGTGGATTATGGTGGAGGGGGCACCTCACACGGCTAAGAGATCAATGATCAACTTGTGTGTCTATGGGGTGCCCCCTGGTCACGTATATAAAGGATGGAGGGAGGAGGAGGCCGACCCTCATAGGGCGCGCCCAAAGTGTGGAGTCCTACTAGGACTCCCTAGTCCTAGTAGGATTCCACCTCCCACATGGAATAGGAAAAAGGGAAGGGAGAAGGAGAAGGAAGGAAGGGGTGCCCCCTTTCCCTAGTCCAATTCAGACCAGTTCATGGGGAAGGGGCGCGGCCACCTTGAGGCCTTTCTCTCCTTTCCCGTATGGCCCATTAAGGCCCAATACGATCCCGTAACTCTCCGGTACTCCGAAAAATACCCGAATCACTCGGAACCTTTCCGACGTCCGAATATAGCCTTCCAATATATCGATCTTTACGTCTCGACCATTTCGAGACTCCTCGTCATGTCCCCGATCTCATCCGGGACTCCGAACAAAATTCGGTCATCAAATCACATAACTCATAATACAAATCGTCACAGAACGTTATGCGTGCGGACCCTACGGGTTCGAGAACTATGTAGACATGACCGAGACATGTCTCCGGTCAATAACCAATAGCGGAACCTGGATGCTCATATTGGCTCCTACATATTCTACGAAGATCTTTATCGGTCAAACCGCATAACAACATACGTTGTTCCCTTTGTCATCGGTATGTTACTTGCCTGAGATTCGATCGTCGGTATCTCAATACCTAGTTCAATCTCGTTACCGGCAAGTCTCTTTACTCGTTCCGTAATGCATCATCCCGCAACTAACTCATTAGTCACCTTGCTTGCAATGCTTATAGTGATGTGTATTACCCAGAGGGGCCAGAGATACCTCTCCGACAATCGGAGTGACAAATCCAAATCTCGATCCATGCCAACTCAACAAGTACCATCGGAGACACCTGTAGAGCACCTTTATAATCACTCAGTTACGTTCTGACGTTTGGTAGAACACAAAGTGTTCCTCCGGTATCCGGGAGTTGCATAATCTCATAGTCAGAGGAACATGTATAAGTCATGAAGAAAGCAATAACAATATACTAAACGATCAAGTGCTAAGCTAACGGAATGGGTCAAGTCAATCACATCATTCTCTAATGATGTGATCCCGTTAATCAAATGACAACTCATGGCTATGGCTAGGAAACTTAACCATCTTTGATTCAATGAGCTAGTCAAGTAGAGGCATACTAGCGAGACTCTGTTTCTCTATGTATCCAGACATGTACTAAGTTTCTGGTTAATACAATTCTAGTATGAATAATAAACATTTATCATGAAATAAGGAAATAGATAATAACTTTATTATTTCCTCTAGGGAATATTTCCTTCAATAAGGAGGCATTTCCTTGTGTGCGGCCGTGGAGCCAGCTGTCAGCCTCTCCACGTACAGTCCACTTCCGATGGATGTCGTTCGTTGACCACGTTGACCACGCCGTGCCGAGAGCACCAGGGCGGTGGACGACAGCGAGGCCTACGAAGGGAATGACACGGAGCCGGGGAAGACACGGCAGTGGCTGCCCATGCGGTGGGGAGTACGAGGGTTGACTGGTTCGGCTGCCATCGCCGGAAAATAATAGGAGGTGTGGGTGAGTAGAGGGATAGACAGGCCAGGGATGCGAGTATGGTGGGGCCGTGAGGCCTGCCCGGCAGCACAGCCGGCCACGGGAGGCGGGAGCAGGCAGTTCCGCCGGCGCTGGTTTGGGCGGCTGGTGCAGGAAGATCAGAGACTGAAGAAGCACGATTGCTGTTAGATTGACATGTAATGGTCTGACGCTGGTAGAGTCGATTGTTGACTAAGTTTCTTCTTTTGAGAAACCTTGTGTACGCATGAACTTAGTAGGCCCACAAGTCAGCCTCCAAATCTGTGGCAGACAACATAGAGCCCATTTGCTAAAAAAGTATAATTTGCAGCCCATCTATTAATTCTTAAGTAATTTATTACAGACCATTTTCTGCCCAGGACCACGGTCAAAAAGTTCAACCTTATTTTGCATATTTCGGTGGAGTCTGAACTGTTGTAATCCCGAAATGATAATTTTTTTAAGAACTTATTGATTTGCCAAAAAAATCGTTTTGTTTTTGTAAGCAAATAAGACGTGGGACAATTGAGTTGGTTTAAGGGAAAACCAGTGGTAAAAAGTTCAGCGCTGGGAGGGAAAATAACAAAAAAAATATAATGATTCAGTAAAAAAATCAGCGCTGGGAGGGAACTTTATGTATTTTCAATATAATGATACGTGTATACGAACTAGTAAAACTATAGGTAGAGATTAGAAAACGGATGTAGGACATGGCGTTTCAAGAGGAAAATAGAACTGGGATGTGTGTTTGATTCAGTAAAAAAACTGCCTGCGGATGTTGTAAGACAAAATATAACTAACGCTGGCGGGCCAGAGGCCAGTAGATACCTGCTGGATCTTTGTGCCCGTTGTCGTTATGGGTTAGGCCTGTTAAAAACAAAACCAAGCCTGGGCAGTCTATAGCCCAGTTGAAACTTGCTTGACCTGAAAAAACAATATACCTGCTCAACAAATGAGAGAATTCTGCAAGTACAGACTGATAACTGGGTGCAGCAGGTATATTGTTTTTTCATCATGATAATAAGTGCATGCACTTGTTTTGAAAAATTTGGAGAACTGGGAATTCGAACGACAGGTGCTTATGCTACCCATCAAATAAAAATCAGGTGCCTGAAAATTCGTTTCGAAACAAATGATTCAGCTTTATATCCACGTCGACCCTCGGCATGATGGTTGGAAGCAAATGCCAAGTTCATACCGAAAGATCGTTAACAACAATACCAACTTGCGGACGACAAGGTAGTACAAGTACCAATACCAAACTAACTTATAATCTTTTTACTCCTGGCCCTAGTGTTCGTCTGGTAGAAAATCTTGCAGGGGACCAGCTCCCGCTCCTTCTCTTACTCCAGGTCCCCGAGGTGGTACTGGTGCATCACCCAGTTGGTCCTCTGCTGGTCGAAGTTCTTGTTGGTGTGCAGCACCAGAACCTTTTTGCTGCATGTCTGCCGGCCGTTGACCACCACCGGCAAGGTATTGCCGGTCTTGTGCCACATCGCATGCATGCGACACTTCAACTGTATCTTGCGACGCATCCACGTGCCCCTTTTGAATGCCCTGGAATTGCGCTGGAAGAAATGCTTGCTTAGGCCACTCAGTGTGATACCTGTAGTATTGTCGAATACAGGTTCTAGTGTACGTGGTTGGCATTTTCATAACATCTTTGGCATGTTGCAGTCACTTGTTTTACTTTTTTATTAACTATCAAATTGTAATTGCTTCACTAGGTCTGCGTCTAAAAAGAAAAATAGAGCTATAAACAAAGGAATATGTTTGTGCAAGTAGATGGCCGATCGGTCTCTTACCTGGAAGTTTCTCAGGATGGGTGTAGCATATGTCGTGCTCGCTGTCGATGGTTGGTATGAACAAATCGATGAGAGGGTGAGATCTCACGCTGCCAGCAGTCACTTTGGCCTCAAGGTGCTCGATCAGCTCCTGATCCGTGGGATTGAACTTGACGCCAGCCGGTAGCACCGGCCAATCCTTCTTGGACTTGCATCGGTTAATTCTAGTTTTATGGTACTAAATGAATGATCAATCGACTGTTTTAAGTGAATGATGAAAGATTTCGACAGATAAGTGGTACTCCAAATCTGAAGTCCACAATACCTGAAGACGCCGCCGGGATTCTTGTGTCACCTCACGCGCAGCGTGTTGTCACGTCAATTCAATGTGTGGACATGATGAATAATTTGACCGACGCATACTAGTACTGCTACTGTACTACTTACTAGTCGTATTTAGTATCACATTTTAACCATAGGTTTAACTAACAAGTATGCACTTGAAGCCTAATTGATACAGTATATATATATGGCTTCTGCACAGCATCTCCATCATCATTATCAGTACATCCTACGCAGGTGAGTTAGGATGCACTTGATCCCAGAAAGGTATCTATCCTTCAAACCAGAGGAGTGCTTCAAACTAACAACAGTACATAATATCCAACAAAAGAGGGTCATGCTATAGCATCAGAATACATGGATCAGTCTAGATATCAGTACGAATCAAGTTGTGCATATTTGTTGTTGGCATGAACCACATCGTCGCATGTCGGGTTTGCAAAAGCCATCCATCGCATGGAAGCTTGATGCCTTTCACACACTGAAGATTATCTGGCAACAAGCTGTGTCGGCGAATCTCTGGATATGGTGATTCATGAAACCCATGGTATGATGTGTAAACACAGTCCCCCCTGGCGAATGGAAGTTGCATAGCACAGTAATCATCATCGGTGATATGATCGATGATTGGTTGGATGATCGGATAATTGAGCCCAGGGAACATGGAGTGGTTGCCGAGGCTGTAAACCTGCCTCTAGTTGAATACGCCTGGCCCAACGGAGCTGGGATCTTTCTTGAACACGAAGCAGCCATAGCCATCAATGTGATGAACGCCCCATGCATTGTACTGCGTGTGGTTGGATGTAATGGTTTGGTCAATTTGGTACGTGCGAATGAGCATCAAATGACCGCCGTCAGCTGAACGAGCGATAAACCACCACCCATCAGCTGGTATGATTCCAGGTCCTGGAATCATGAAGACCAGCGCATTTGCATCTGCTGCAACAATTCAAATTGGAGACCAAAAGGACAAAAATAAACAATCATGTTCAGAGTATGTGTGGAATTAAGATTATTATAACAATGAGACATATCATAGACAGAGAATTGCAATGCCGTGGTCATAATCATACCCCAAGTAAAAAAACTAAGCCAATGGCTTTCATATTCGAGCAATATGTCATGGTTCAAACATCATGTAACAATGAGAGGAAAACAGCTATGATAGGGCCTACTCATATTCTACCGTAGCACTTACTACTGTTTTGATATCAACTCTAAGCAATAACATGCGTTGTTATAAAAATCTTGGAAATGAGAGTAACATATAGCAATCATGAGGTTATGCTCATAATATATATTCTAACAATCATTAGATGCCAATTGTTCCCATATCAACTCTAACAATAACATGTGTGGTCATAAAAATCTAGGAAATGAGAGGAACATATAGCAATGATGTGGTTATAGACATACTATCTATTCTAAATTTGTAACAATGAACAGACAGTCATATTCATAAGGTGAAGATGAGATGAGATAGAACAATTACACGACGATAGATTCCACCAGTATAGGTAGCCAATCTATGCGTCGACCGCGTAAACGATGCCATCATGCACTATAGCATCAGACAGAAATGTTGCCTCAACAGGATTGACGATGAGCCATAACCATGTATGGCGACCGGATTCGAGATAGACTAATCCCATGTTGAACAAGGCAATGAGCTTGTAATCCATGTAGTCTTCTGATGGTGTGGGCACTTCGCAGATTACAACTTTCAGCAAATAGAGGTCGAGCCAAAAGCTTGACGCGTCTCGTGCATAGTAGGCAGGAGTGTCCGGCGGGCGGCGAGGCTCGATGGCGGCGGTATCCAACGATGGAAGGGTGATCTCTTGCTGGGTGTAGATATCCACGAGATGCCACGGACTACCGGATTGGTGGATGAGGATGATCCAGTTGGCCTTCATGCCCGCCCAGTAGTGGCCGCGCATGAAGGACAGGTGGACGGGTAGTGGTAGCATGTCGAGGGGCACCACGGCAACCTCCGTAGGATCATCAAGTCGGTGTCTGGGCCAACTGCGAGGATAGGGCATCAGCAAGCAGGGTGTCTTGAAAAGAGCCGGCCGGTTGCAGATGAGTAGACGGTACAAAGACACCGAGCATGCGGCCAGACGGACGGTGCTGAGTAGGTCCATACGATTACAGATCTGCTCCAAGAGAACATCGGGGAGGGAATTTCAATCGCAGTGCGTGTCAGCCGGTTCTGCCATAGGTTTTTTAGGGCGCTGAGTGATTGGGGTTTTCGGTGCTTGCGAGCCAGCGGGGAAGTGGATTCGGGCGGGCGAGCGAAGAAGATGGCATGTGTGGCCGAGCAGTGAGCGGGGGGATATGGTACGCGTGAGCAACCAAGGAAGATGGCGCGGGCGGGCGAGCAGTGAGCAGGGGGAAATGGTGTGCGGCCGACGATGGGGAAGAGAGGAGGAAGAAGAAGAGAGGGGGAAGAAGAGTGAAAGACGGGGAAGAAAGTGCATTAAATCTCAATTCTACTAGTACTGTTACCAGGATATACCGTCCTTCGGAGTGTAAATAGTTACGCCGATGACATGTGGGTCTACCTCAAGAGGGCCCATATGTCAGTTAATGGAGGAGAGAGGTGCGTAGGCATATTTGACGAAGCATGCTCTACTGGCAAACATGATGGCAGTACTGGGTAAGGTTGATTTAGTAACACCAACACGCGTGTGTCCCATCTGCTGCAGCGTGTATTGTCACTTCACTGCGAAGACTAGTTGAATAGTTCTCTCTGACCGAGATGGGGAATAATGGATCGCGAAGACTTCCTATCTACAGTATCCGTATGCCTCTACGCTCACTTCACTCATTTTGCTTCATAGGTAGTCACTTGTTGAAATCTCTAGAAAGACAAATACTCCGTATTTGGGAACAGAGGGAGGCTTTTACTCTGTATTTGGGAACAGAGGGAGTATCACCATATGGAGGGAACAGAGGAAGCTTGAAATATGAACATGTCAATGGGAGGGAGTAAAAGCCTCATGCATGCATGCAACATGCAACACTCACACGTACACATGGACGCACGCAACACTCATGCACCCATGCGGCACACAACACACGACGCAACACACACGCTCACGCTCAAGTGCTCAACCTACTCCCTATGCATGTGAAAGACTGTACATTTAGAGATTTACACATTGACCAGGGCATAATTAACGCCCAAAAGTAGCAGACTTATGTGTGCATGCGACCATTGAGAGAAGAAGATTAAATGAAGGTTGTTGCATGCTGTAATTAAGGATAGACATGTAGCCTATACCTAGAGCACAAGTTGGTGCATTAGTCAATCAATATCGATTTAGATTAGGCTAGTCATAGTGGGGAGTAACTTAGACTAGTAACATGCATATGTTACTAGTCTATGTTACTACATTCATAGTGGGAAGTAACATATAGTTGGTATCATGCAAGCCAGCATTTATTAAGATGTAGACTCATTTTGCCTTGGTAAGTGTTATGTTACAGTAACATATTATGTTACTCCAACCATCTCTCCCCTCATTAACTACATGCCATGTAAGCAAATTTTTCTTGGGATGTGTTATGTTACTTGCTATAAGTTACTCCCACTATGACCAGGCTTAAAGGCTAAATGCATTGGAAGTATAGATGTACACTCTTTGTTTTTTAGCTGTACACTCTTTGTTGGAAGACCGAGGGAGTACACGTGGATGCACTCACATACACAGCCAGGGTGGTTCGCGCGCAAGGGTTGGACTCCTGTCGTCTGCGTAAAGTTTTGTTTAACTGATTTCTTTGCTCTGCCAACTGACAGGTTGGACCCAGAAACCAAGTGACAATTTAACCAGTCAACAAAGTGCCACGTCGACTATGTGGCCAGTCAGTAGGGTGCAATACGGTGCTCTACGATGACCGCAAAACTATATATAGTGACCGTAAAGAGCGTATTGTTACATACGTTGACCGCCAATGTATTTTTCTTCTTTCAAATTAAGCCATAATAACCGGAAAGGATGCAGTATGGACTAGTACTAGTACTGCTTTGATGTGTCGCGTCAACTCACCGAACGAGGAGAAGCTTGCTTACTACGCCTCTCCCTCGCCCACGCGCGCGGTGGCTCGCAGTACGAGGAGAGGGTTTTGAGTCCCTCTCCCTCGCCCTCGCCCTCGTGGTGGACGTGCATCAGTTCAATCAGTGTCAGATTGCCAGAAGCATATTGTACTGTAGTATCATCATTGTTGGACCTTCCGAGAGGTGAAGAGCCAAGTGCAAGGTTCACACGAGTACGAACTGTTGAACCTCCCGAAGAGGCAAAGAGCCAAGCGCAAGGTTTTATAGGAGTCGTCGTCCTAGTAGGAGTATACTACTCCCTCCGTTCCTTAATATAAGTCTTTTTAGACATTTCAAATTGACTACAACATACGGATGTATGTAGACATATTTTAAAGTGTAGGTTCACTCATTTTGGTCCGTATGTAGTCACTTGTTGGAATATCTAGAAAGACATATATTTAGGAACGGAGGGAGTACAACTATAGCGAACGATGCTACTGTATGATGCCGCCACGTCACCTGTATCCAAAGCTGTGCCACCTTTTTTTTTCTCAAAGAGCATGTTGGAGCCCGTGCAACAACCACACAAGTTGCACGTACACATAACACATTTACTACTTCCTCCGTCCCATAATATAAGAGCGTTTTTGACACTACACTAGTGTCAAAAACGCTCTTATATTATGGGACGGAGGGAGTAGTAATAAATTCTAAAGGACAAATGCCAGTATGTCACACAAGTTCATCTCCAATTCATGTGATAAATTTGTGCACGACTAGTCTACAGATATTCACAGCGCTACCGTTCACAATTTACCATACTCCACTTACACGTTATAGATGGGCTACATGTCCTCCTCCAGGTTCCAGTCCCAGGTGTTCTTCATGGATGGCACGATCCATAGTGGTGGGCAATGGGAATCATTGTCGCAGCTTTCTAGTCCGGTTCCACACGATGGAGACTCATTCAAGCTGAAGCGGCATAAATCAGGGATAGTGTGTCCCAGCATGTCGTTCATCCGGCGGTGCGCACTAAAGACACAACCATGCTTCATGAACGGCAGGCCTTCGGTGTCGTGCACGGAAGGTGGCATCCGCTTCATAATGGGGTAGCTATCCCCAATGAAAAGCGAGTACTCTCCAAGAGTGTTCCTCGGCACCCACGTAGCATTACGGGGGTCGAACTCGGCGCCGTTCATCTGGTACACGCGGCATCTCAGATCTGGACACATGGTGACGTACATAGTCAAGGTCCATCCATAATAATGTGGTGCTCAAATATGGCGGTCAGTAATACCGTGCAGCAAATAGTACTACTCCGGTATAGAGGAAGTAAAATAACCGAATTATTATATATAGCCACTCTTGGCTACATGGATGAGATAGTAAGACATGGAAAAACAAAAATGGTGGTAGCTAGTGGGTTCAAGTCTTCAAGGGCCTAGCTAGCTACCCCAAGGTAAAAAGTACTCCTACTAGTACTAGTAAGTAGTACAACAATGAAAGAGAAGGTGAGAGGGTTAAAACATATAATACTAAATGGAATACCTGGGTAGATGGTGACGGTCCGATCGTGGTAGATTGTGTGACCATGTTGCACATCAGTGGTACCATGGGTAACGACTGCTAAGATAGTTGATCCCAATATGTCAAAGTTAGCTACAAGGTTCCAAGTTAGACCGAATCGCGGATGCAAATGCACATCCAGGATCGGCGATCTTATTTTGATCGGGGGATGACTGGTCCCTACAAAATAATGGAGTACCGTTAGGGATGCAAATGATGGTTTGTGGCTTTGTGCATTCCATTTGTAATCTCCCGTACCGTAGGATGGCAACCAGATGAAACAAGTCCCCTGGCTTGTCACCACGAAGTTGCGGCCTAGATGGCGCATGGCGTCTTCGAACGTGTAGGGGGTACAAATCTGCCGCGACCAACATGCGCCAGCCTCTGTCGTTACTGCCTCTTGCATTGATGGAAATCCTTATGTCGAACACCGCGATGAGATAGTAATCGTCGTAGCCGTGTCGCTTTGTCGGCGGGTCCGCAATTGCTATCTTCTTCAACCTCATGTAGGTATGATCATATGTATTCAAGCCCAGCCAGTCCGGAAGGCCGATCCCAATGGTGGAGAAGGGGTCTACGGGAACGGCCGCACATGTGGATGTTGTGCAAAATGATGGTGGTATCCGGCTGGAGATATGCAAGCCAATCTTCATTGGCACCGACCCAGACCTATATATAAGGCGATGGGCAGCGGAGAAATTACGGGATGGAAATGGAATAAGTAAGTACTACATGATCAAACTCCATGATTGACCTGCTAATCGGACAAAATCCGACTACCTCTCAATGTCGGCAACTCTAGCGGAGTCAACGTGCAACCATGGCCAGGGAGCGGTGGACTGTTCGAAGGATTGTCCCATAGAAGAACCATCTCCTCGAGGACGCATGGAAGACCAACAAGCATGGCCTTTTCCCAAGCCTGTTTAAGCACCGTCTTGAAAAAGTTGGTGCAGGAAGCACCGAGTCTTGCGGCGGCGAGGACGTCGGAGCGACGTGCGATTTCTCCCAGTGGATCACCGTCCAAGGTCTCCCAGCCCCGACGAGGAGGAGAACCGCCTGGCGAATCCATGGGAGCAGCGACGAAGTGCCTTCTCTTCGGGGGGAGGGGAACTGGCGAGGAGGAGATAAGAGCGTAGTAACCATAGGGCCTCATCCCTTCCAACTGTAGCTCCTCGATCGTTCCTTAGCTCAACTAGTAGTGCGATGTAAAGTACTTCTAGTATAGTGCACCAGTTTTGAACTCTTGAATCTCAGGGCCATGGAGCTACAGTTGGAAGTGGAGGGTACTACTGTTCTCTAGAACCATCATTGTACTATCAATGCAGGGAAAGTACACCTGCGTAGTGGGTACTCTCAGTGCTCTATTCAAGCGCGTAGCTGGCCTACTCAGCTGCTCCTCTCTCACACACACACACTAGCAGCCTGTTTATCAGTGATGGTTACTGCGGGGGCAGAACATTTGAGTTATTTGATACAGCGAGACTAGGCTTTTTGCTTCCATTTGTGGAGGTGTAATGGATCTCGTCGAACTTTGTTAGTAGTTCCTTCTTTATGAATGAGATGAGGCAAAGCTTTTGCCTCCGTTTAAAAAAACACGTCAAGAGGAATTTCTTTTATAGAGCCGATAATGGAGTGAAGTCCATGCGTGCAACACCACAAGCTACAGAGTAGTAGAGTACTAGTAGCACTTTACGTACAGAGCCATATTGCACAGTTCCCAATGCCGCGCCAGGTTTTTCCGGCTCCTCAGGCTTAATTGGGAGGTGCTAGTTTAAATATGCTACTAGCTGACGAGGAAGCTGCAAGCGAGGTGCGGCTAGGGCGAGCACGCGAGCCACGAGATGATGGGAAGGAAAACCCATTCACGTGGCTAGGCTATCCAGTGCACCTAGATTGTGGTGCGGCATGTCCGTTCGACTTTAAAACTCAAACTACCCGTGTACAATATTGGCTCGCAGCGAAGTTACTATTTAAAAAAAAGGCCGATGTGCGTTCGGCCGGGATCGAACCCACAAAATGAGGCATACACTCCCGCGACCACTAGTAGTACTCGTTGGAGTACAATGCAACCTAGAATCGCCTTTTATCGCTAGTAGTACATTGTTCCTTACAAGAAACCACTAATAATGCCAAGAAACTACTACCACTTGCATACGTGGTAGACTTAAGATAAGACTACCTTATCAACCATTGTACATGCCCTTACCAACCAGCCCTACCAAGAAACAACTACTCTAAAAGTGCCATTATAGGCATGTTTCAACCCATGTCGCCCCTTAAGTCAACGCCTTCTATTCGACCGGCAAGTTTCGTGTTATGACTTGTGGGACCTACATGTCAGTCTGCACAAAAATCCCCGAGTGACCTCCTACCTCCAGCCCATCCACCTAGTCATCCTTGGCCATGGGACGCAGCTACCGCCGCCGGCAGAAGGCGAGGTCAAAACCGCTGGTGGTGCGGACCCATCTTGCGGCAGCCCGGATGCCAGCTCCGTCCGGCGCTCGCGACCGCTAGCTAGCCAAGATAGCTCCGTCCAGCTACTTGTCTGCAAGGTTTGCTAGCTAGATTGGAACAGCGGCGCGGCAGCTTGCTCGCGTGCACCGCGCTAAGGCCAGCCATCTGGCTCGAGCGAAGGCCAGCGCGGCGGCTTGCTCACTCGTGAGTCACGCTCGGGCCAACCTGCCAACCCGCGCGGAGGCCAGCGCGGTGTCCGGCCCGTCTGGCGGAGCGGCGGCCAACATGCTCATCACCGGCGCCACCGACGAAGAACACGCATCAGTACTGTTTCAAGTAATGTTCAGGAAAAATAATGATTTGAGGGGGAATAACAGGATAGAAGGTCAGATGTGGGTCCCTCGTGTCAACGGTCAAACAAAATGTGTTGGTTTAAGCTGCCTTGTCAGCACGGACGTGTGGGCCAACGCTGTCATAAACGGGTTTAAACGAGCCTAATCGGCACTAGGTAGTAGTTTTTGGCGCGGATTAAGAAATTTTGGGTATGTTTTTACTATTTTTTGTACAATAGTTTCTTCGTAGGGCTGGTTGAAAGTGGTAGTTTTTTGTTAAATACTCTACATATTGTAAGTAGGAGTGAAAGTTAAGCTTTGGAAGCCAATAAGCAAGGCTAGTTACATAGTGCATATGTGTACGTGATTGAAAGTAAATATCAACCATGAGTAACCAATATCTTGATGGAAAACTCGAAACTATGGAAATACTAGCATTTTTTGCATGGTTGGAAATACTAGCAATGTTCACGTGCGTTGCAACGGATCATAATTAGAATAATACTTATTCACAAACTTGATACAAAACACTCTAATTTTGATATACATATAGATATATTATGTTTCAATCAGAATATATTCCTTGGGCTGTTTTGATGAGGTGAGGGAGGGATGTGGTTGGTTTTAAGATACTAATTATGGGTTTTTCTGCAAATTGGTAGAGAAGTGGGATGTTGGTGAGAAAAGGCAACAACTTACCTCACAGTTGTTAGATGTATATCTAATGGTCAGAAGTGACGGATGGCAGACACATGATCATCACCAACTTAGTCTTCTGTAGGAGTACCAGCAAGATGTCCGTGCATTGCACGGAACATCAAGATGCATTTTTTTATAAAACACTTGTTGTGATTGACCCATGCGGGAGTAATCCCATGTGTAAAAACTAATGATATCTCGAGAAATAGGAGATAAGGTGGTGAGGAGTGGGGCGTGATGGTGATTGGTGGTCGGACTGAGCGGAGGCATGGGGATGGACGACGCCGGCAGCGGCCACCAGGCCAGTTTCTTCCAAAGGCTTCCTTTTTTAATTGCTCAACAATGAGGTTGTTGGAGATAAGGATGAACGAGGGAAGGCATTGTCTGCAAGTGTGGAGAGAGGTGTGGGTATCTTTTAGTTTAATTTCCATCCGTCAGATATAGATCGAACGATCTATATTGTAAGATGGCACGCGTACCATCATCACCAACTCGGTTTTTATAAGAGAAGAAATATAAGTATGGAGATACAAACGTATTATCGATACTTGTTTCCGTAAACTAGGATCTACATTCTATTCAATGCCTCAGCATGTGGGGCCTTAGCACAACGACTTCTCGACTATGTAAAACAAAGGTTTTCCCGTCGCCGATAAGGAGGGGGTGACGGCGGCGCATTTTCGGCTTGCTCTAGTCCTAGTAGTCATACTAGGTGGTCTACGCACGTGTAGATTTATTCTTTTTCACGTCTCATGTTCGTTGTACTGCCACGATCGTTGATGAATAGACGGTAAGTTATTCACGGGGAAACCCTTGTTTGGCGTGTTTGCGAGAGAGAGAGAGAGACGGTGTGCGTGTGTGATATGTCTAGAGACTGAGGCAATGATAAGAGATTCTTGTGTCTATGTGTGTGGAGGATAGAGAGAGACATGTACATGGGGCTTTGTGTTGTGTAACATGGAGACACATAGACATAATCAGAGAGTGAGTGTGTGATATACACATGCGGGCATGGGGAGAGATGAGGATCCAGATAAATGGGTGTTTGTGCGTGTCTATGTGTGTTTGTGTGTGCGTTTGTGTGTGAGAGGGAGTGTGTGTATGTGGAGTAGAGAGACCACTAATGATGTAAACCTAGTATAAGGGAAGGGGGAATGGCGTGACATGTGTGTCAGAGAGAGACAAAGGCATGTGTAGTAGCGGGATAGCATGGGTGCGGGCGGGGAGCAGACTATTTGGAAGAGACATCGAGTGTGTGTGGGAGAGGGCTGTGAGAGCGAGCGAAAGAGAGAGAGAGAGAGAGAGAGAGAGAGAGAGCAACGGAGAGAGAGAGAGACGAAGAGAGGGGGGAGAGGGGTCGTTTGTGTCCATAAATGGCGTATAGATAGGGTAACAATGTTGATGTTGTTCGAAATTGGCCTATGTACGGAGACGCAAGGGAAGCGAGTCATCGTGTGTGTGATAGAGACTTCATGAGAGATCTAGAATAGATGGTGTAGAGAACAACGTGCGAGATTGAGAATGATGATACATTAGGGAGCTATGGAAAGAGTCATGGCATATATGTATACAGGGAAGGAGCTGGGACGGGTCCGCATGTGGGAGAGATAGAAAGAGGAGAGTGGTGCACAAGGAGACAAACTGTGCTTGTTTGCAGTGGGGGTGGTGTGTGAGGTGAGTGTGCGAGAACCACATAACTAGGGAGATAGATGTTTGGGGGCGACGTTTTGTGTGTATGGGAAAGATACACTCTACATAGTGCGTGTGCTTGGCAAAGAGTGATGCCGGGAGACCTAGAGAGTGGGGGAAGAGATGTGTGCATGCTCGAGAGACAAAGTGATAGAGACCTATATTGGGGTCCGGACTTTAGAAGAGAGGGGGGTGTTAATGTGCTCGTGTGTTCGTGTCTGGGGGAGAGAACAACTTGTGTCTGTGTGTGTGTGTGGGGGGGGGGGTTGGCTTCAGATAAAGAGTGGGGTGTCTATATTTGAGGGACTTTAGCGTAATTGAGATATATATGGTCAATAGTGTGTGCACTCATGGTTGATCAATTTGTTTCACAGTTTGGACTATGAGATAACGATACTTTTGAACATGCGTGATATACCTTGATGTACCAAAATTACAAACCTAAGATTGGAATTTTGGAATTCGACTCCATCATTAGCTTTTGTAATTCATTTAAACGGAGGTACATTTTTTAAGCCGGGATTTCGTTTTCAAATTCATATATCAAACCTAGAGATATACACATACGGGTATGTTCAAACTTTATAATCATCCACTTTATTCATACACATACACATTTTTGCTTTTGTCATCATATTTAGGATAAACACATTTGGAATTTTATTTGAATTGGACTGTATGATGGTATTTTCTTGTACTAGCTCAATGATCCATATTTGAATTGAATGGACAATCTAAGTTTCGAGTTGGAGACATTGATTTTCAAAACTTGCACTTTTTTT
Organism: Aegilops tauschii subsp. strangulata; assembly: GCF_002575655.3. Lineage (NCBI taxonomy): Eukaryota > Viridiplantae > Streptophyta > Magnoliopsida > Poales > Poaceae > Aegilops > Aegilops tauschii. The sequence continues at coordinate 299,119,421 of NC_053035.3, read as the reverse complement.
GTGTGTAAAACAAATAAATTCTCGGCCATGATATCATAGTCGGCCGTACAAGAGCAGAACACTTATAATTTCAGGTGCCAAAAGCTTTGAAACTTCCCGCTCATGTCGAAATATCTCGCGCCCGAAAGTTTAGCCCTGCGATATTCCTGTTTTACCCCTGCCACATGAACGGAAAAGGGCTGCTTTGGTAACTCCATTGTTTTCCCCTCTCTGCCCCCAACATTCTTCCCCAGAGCCCCTCCCCTTCCCCTCCCTGACCCCCCAACCACGGCAAGCCGCCGAATCTAGTCCTCCGCTGCAGCGGTGGACCTCACACCCCGCCGGATCTACCTTCCGCACCTTGGAACCCCTAACTGCCAACTCACCACTTCATCGGAGCCGCTTCAGCGACTGGCTTGTCCACCGCTCCAGATCTCCTTGACCGCCATCATGGTCCACCGCACGGGATCTGCTTAACCGGCGCCCTCGTCTACCACAGTGTAGGCCCTTCACTGACTCCCCCGTCCGCCCCATCGCTGGCCCTTCATACAAGCCCTCGTCCGCCGCAACAGATCCGCCTCACTGAAAGCACTGTACACCGCGCCCGCCAAAGCCTTCGTCCACTGCACTGGACCCGCTCCACGGACGCCATATTCAACTCCACCGGCCCTGCTTTACTGACGCCGCAGCCTCATCAGGTTATTTCGATTTGTACTCCTTAGGTTTTTCTCTTCTTGATCGTGCAACTGTTCACTTACCACAGATGAGCTTTCTTGCATGTCGACAGGCGCCGCAACCGAAGAACTGGAGCCGCTTGAGCGACGGCAACAGCCGGCCCAAACTCAACCGCAACACGAGCACCATTGAAGATCCTTAGCTATCAAGTATGACAACGATACCCATACGCCGCCGAGAATCGGGTACTATTATCCAACGGCCGGCGCCTACGTTCACTTTCTTAGCATAAGCACCGCACCTTTGAATTTCTTCAGGACATCATTCAATTTTTCATGAGACGCGTTATCCTGCTTGCCCCTGTAGGGCCATACTTCTGGCAGTGAACATGTTACATGTGCTAAATTACATACCAGTGCACATATAGTTAATATGCTTTAGTTTTGTCCTAAGTATTACTATACTTCCTAGATATCACTGCCTACTATTTTACTTCTTGCATGCTATATTTATGATAATGGTGTTGTTCTGATGCCACCTGTTGGTTCCATCAGACTGCTTCATGTTCTCTATGCTTAATTACACACTAGCAAACTAGCATGTGGTTCCGCTGCTTTTTGTTTGTTTTACCCTACATTTTCTGATGCTAGCTATTACATCACTGCTCTGAGCCTCTGCTCATTACTTTTTTGTGTGTTCTTGATCTTCCCAAGTTGCTTGACTAATTTGATGCTTCTATTAATTATGGAGCTGCCAACCCCATCAAGCAAAATATTTGTTCTTTGGGGCTGGCACCTCAAACAAGCATAAAAATAGAGGGAAGCAGATATATTGTCGTGTATGCACACACCCTTCTTTCATTAGTTTAGATGAACCATTGATGATCAATTCAAACCAGTGCATGCAATTAAAATTAATTTTACCTAAATAGAGGGTGCAGAATAAACTACAGCAAGTAGTTGCAACCACGGGATGCTGACGATATCTTCAAAGAACATTGCAACAGCAGCGAGGCTTCACAGCAACATATGGTAAGCCAGTGTGTTTTAGATGTGAAATGTAATGCGTGTGGGCTGCTTTCTTGGCTTGTGCCCTCAACCTGTAATCCTACAGAATTACAAATAGTTCAGTTGTCTGCTGTGCTATATTGCTTGATTCGAATGCTTGTTTGTTACTTGTTACGCTATACCTGAGTTGGCCAATATGTCTGTAGTGCCAGCTGTACTATCTGATAATCCCCAAGTGCAGGGAATCATCGTAGCAATTCCCAAAGGTGGAAGTGATAAGTATGGAGTGTCGAACCCACAAGGAGCTAAAGGTAAGATCAATATTCTCTCAAGTCCTATCTGCCACTGATACGACTCTACGTACATCGAACGTTTGCTTCCAACTAGAAACGTGAAATAAAACTACGTTGTGGGTATGAAGAGGATAACTTTGCATGATATCAGAGAGCTAAAATATAAAAGTAGGTGCTATTATCATAAAGTTAGAATATATTACTAAATATTATAAATAGCAAGTGTGGAATAATGATGGATCAGTGTGCGGAATTGTCCTAGGCAATTGTTAACAAGACCGGTGGTCGTCATTGCAATTTCATATGAGGGAGAGGCATAAGCTAACATACTTCCTCTTCTTGGATCATATGCACTTATGATTGGAACTCTAGCAAGCATCCGCAACTACTAAAGATCATTAAGGTAAAACCCAACCATAGCATTAAAGCATCAAGTCCCCTTTATCCCATACGCAACAACCCCCTTACTCGGGTTTATGCTTCTTTCACTCAAGCAACCCACTACAAGAGAATCATGAACGTATTGCAACACCCTACAGTGGGAATCCCTCACGCTTGCGCGACACGGAGGGCACAATAGGACAGCACCAAAATAAACATACAACTCATACCAATCTAGATCATCAATCAACTCAAAGACAAAGGATATCTACTCAAAACATCATAGGATGGCAACACATCATTGGATCATAATATGTGGCATAAAGCACCATGTTCAAGTAGGGATTATAGCGGGGTGCGGGAGAGTCGACCGCGTAAAATAGATGAGGATGGTGATGTTGATGAAGACGATCACCACGGCGATGATTCCCCTCCCGATGGCACTCCAGCGCCACCGAGAGAGAGGAGGAGAGGTTCTTCCCCTTGTGCTTCCTCCTCCATGGCCACCCCCCTAGATGGGGAGAGGTTCCCCCTCTGGTCCTTGGCCTTCATGGCGATGATGGCCCCTCCGGGATCCTCCTCCATGGCCTCCGGTGATGATGGCCCCCTTTGGCAGGGTGCCAGAGAGGGCCTAGATTGATTTCCCGTGGCTACAGAGGCTTGCGGCGGTGTAACTTCCGATCTAGGTTATTTTCCGGGGGTTTCTATATTTATAGGAATTTTTGGCATTGGTTTCACGTCAGGGGGGGTCTCCGAGTCGTCCTTGAGATAGGGGGCGCGCCCGGGGGGTAGGGCGCGCCCTCTGTCGTGGTACTAAGACTGACAGTAGAATAGGGGGTAAGTATGGAGAGGCAAGATCCTAGCTATGGCGAAGTTGTACACACGAGTTTTACGAGTTCAGGCCCTTCTCAGAAGAAGTAACAGCCCTATGTCTCGGAGCCCGGAGGCGGTCGACTGGATTATGTATGTGTGTATTTACAGGGGTGCGAACCCTTGTCCCAGAGGAGGGGGTGGCTTATATAGAGTGCGCCAGGACCGCAGCTCCCCTCCGTTACACAGGGTTCAATGTACATAAAGAGAGAGCGTTACAGGTAACGTCTGTAATACAGTGCCATAAATGATCATTAAGTATATGAGTAAACGCCCGACCGTTGCTGCGCGAAGTGGCTTTAGGTCTTCTGCACATCGAGTGGTTTAGTGGTCGAGTGACCTAAATAAGGAGGGGTCTCCGAGTGAATGGTAGGTCGAGTGGATTGCACTCGACACCTTTGTTGGGCCCCCTTTATTTACTCTTGAACTTCTTTGCTTCTAGGACAAGGACCTTAGGTAGGACGTATAGGTCAGGCCTATTACCCTACCCCAGGTCTATGTCCTCATCATTAGCCCCCAAATGGATTGAGGTCCGAGTGAAACGAAGGTTGAAGTTGACCTTGCTTTGACTCTTGCTTTGACTCTCGCTTTCATCTCCAAATGGAGTCCAGTTGTTGGAACTTCGGCTTCGTTTCAGTCACCTTGATCGATTCAGAAATTTCTGACTAGTTTTTATAACGTCACCCATTGAGTGTTATCCTTGACATGGAATCTTTGGCGTGATCGGTTGTAGAGGGTCCCGGATTTCGCGGGATTCGAAATTTTGGTGGAAGCGCGCCAGGCGGAGCGCGCCATGGTAAGCGGAGTAGATAAATAGGACGTTTCGATTTCCGCGCCACCTTTTTCGCCATGTGTCCCGTGTGCGACTGTTAAGGGATTTGACAGGATCGCCCGGGCCCACGCGTCAATGATACGTCTCCAACGTATCTATAATTTTTGATTGCTCCATGCTATATTATCTTCTGTTTTGGACATTATTGGGCTTTATTATTCACTTTTATATTATTTTTGGGACTAACCTATTAACCGGAGGCCCAGCCCAGAATTGCTGTTTTTTGCCTATTTCAGAGTTTCGCAGAAAAAGAATATCAAACGGAATGAAACCTTCGGGAACGTGATTTTTGGAACGAACATGATCCAGAGGACTTGGACCCTACGTCAAGAAATCAAGCAGGAAGCCACGAGGTAGGGGGCGCGCCTACCCTCCTGGGCGAGCCCTCCACCCTCGTGGGCCCCACGTTGCTCCACCGATGTACTCCTTCCTCCTATATATACCTATGTACCCCCAAACGATCAGAGACGGAGCCAAAAACCTAATTCCACCACCGCAACCTTCTGTACCCACGAGATCCCATCTTGGGGCCTGTTCCGGAGCTCCACCGGAGGGGGCATCGATCACGGAGGGCTTCTACATCAACACCATAGCCTCTCCGATGAAGTGTGAGTAGTTTACCTCAGACCTTCGGGTCCATAGTTATTAGCTAGATGGCTTCTTCTCTCTTTTTGGATCTCAATACAATGTTCTCCCCCTCTCTTGTGGAGATCTATTCGATGTAATTTTCTTTTGCAGTGTGTTTGTTGAGACCGATGAATTGTGGGTTTATGATCAAGTTTATCTATGAACAATATTTGAATCTTCTGAATTCTTTTATGTATGATTGGTTATCTTTGCAAGTCTCTTTGAATTATCAGTTTGGTTTGGCCTACTAGATTGATCTTTCTTGCAATGGGAGAAGTGCTTAGCTTTGGGTTCAATCTTGCGGTGTCCTTTCCCAGTGACAGTAGGGGCAGCAAGGCACGTGTTGTATTGTTGCCATCGAGGATAACAAGATGGGGGTTTTTATCATATTGCATGAATTTATCCCTCTACATCATGTCATCTTGCTTAAAGCGTTACTCTGTTCTTATGAACTTAATACTCTAGATGCATGCTGGATAGCGGTCGATGTGTGAAGTAATAGTAGTAGATGCAGACAGGAGTCGGTCTACTTGTCTCGGACGTGATGCCTATATACATGATCATAACTAGATATTCTCATAACTATGCTCAATTCTGTCAATTGCTCAACAGTAATTTGTTTGTTCACCCACCGTAAAATACTTATGCTCTTGAGAGAAGCCACTAGTGAAACCTATGGCCCTGGGTCTATTTTCCATCATATTAATCTCCCTTCAACAAGCTATTTCTTTTGCCGTTTTTATTTTGCTTTCTTTACTTTGCATGTTTATCATAAAAATACCAAAAATATTATCCTATCATATCTATCAGATCTCACACTCGTAAGTGACCGTGTAGGGATTGACAACCCCTTATCGCGTTGGTTGCGAGGATTTATTTGTTTGTATAGGTGCGAGGGACTTGCGTGTAGCCTCCTACTGGATTGATACCTTGGTTCTCAAAAACTGAGGGAAATACTTACGCTACTTTGCTGCATCACCCTTCCCTCTTCAAGGGAAAACCAACGCAGTGCTCAAGAGGTAGCATCAAGGATTTCTGGCGCCATTGCCGGGGAGGCTTACGCAAGGTCAAGTCAAGATTTGGACTCCCGACAACGAGCCATTTCTGGCACCGTTGCCGGGGAGGTCTACGCAAAAGTCAACATACCAAGTACCCATCACAAACCCTTATCTCCCACATTACATTATTTGCCATTTGCCTATCGTTTTCCTCTCCCCCACTTCACCCTTGCCGTTTTATTCGCCCTCTCTTTTTCGTTCGCCTCTTTTCGCTTGCTTCTTGTTTGCTCGTGTGTTGGATTGCTTGCTTGTCACGATGGCTCAAGATAATACCAAATTATGTGACTTTACCAATACCAACAATAATGATTTCCTTAGCACGCCGATTGCTCCTCTTACCAATACTGAATCTTGTGAAATCAATGCTGCTTTGTTGAATCTTGTTATGAAAGATCAATTCGCCGGCCTTCCTAGTGAAGATGCCGCTACTCATCTAAATAGCTTTGTTGATTTGTGTGATATGCAAAAGAAGAAAGATGTTGACAATGATATTGTTAAATTGAAGCTATTTCCTTTTTTGCTTAGAGGTCGTGCTAAAGCTTGGTTTTCGTCTTTGCCTAAAAATAGTATTGATTCTTGTAATAAGTGCAAAGATGCTTTTATCTCTAAGTATTTTCCTCCCGCTAAGATTATCTCTCTTAGAAACGATATTATGAATTTTAAGCAACTTGATCATGAACATGTTGCACAAGCTTGGGAGAGGATGAAATTAATGATACGTAATTGCCATACACATGGTTTGAATTTGTGGATGATCATACAAAAAATTTATGCCATATTGAATTTTGCTTCTAGAAATCTTTTAGATTCGGCCGCGGGAGGCACTTTTATGGAAATCACTTTAGGAGAAGCTACTAAACTCCTAGATAATATTATGGTTAATTATTCTCAATGGCACACTGAAAGATCTACTAATAAAAAAGTGCATGCGATAGAAGAAATTAATGTTTTGAGTGGAAAGATGGATGAACTTATGAAATTATTCGCTACTAAGAGTGTTTCTTCTGATACTAATGGTATGCCTTTGTCTACTCTGATTGAGAATAATAATGAATCTATGGATGTGAATTTTGTTGGTAGGAATAATTTTGGTAACAACGCGTATAGAGGGAACTTTAATCCTAGGCCTTATCCTAGTAATTCCTCTAATAATTATGGTAATTCCTACAACAATTCTTATGGAAACTTTAATAAGATGCCCTCTGAATTTGAGACTAGCGTTAAGAAATTTATGAATTCGCAAAAGAATTTCAATGCTTTGCTTGAAGAAAAATTGCTTAAAGTTGATGAATTGGCTAGGAACGTTGATAGAATTTCTCTTGATGTTGATTCCTTGAAACTTAGATCTATTCCACCTAAGCATGATATCAATGAGTCTCTCAAAGCCATGAGAATTTCCATTGATGAGTGCAAAGAAAGAACCGCTAGGATGCGTGCTAAGAAAGATTGCTTTATAAAAGCGTGTTCTTCTAATTTTTATGAAACCAAAGATGAAGATCTAAAAGTTATTGATGTGTCCCCTATTAAATCTTTGTTTTGCAATATGAATCTTGATAATGATGGGACTGAATATGATCCACCTTTACCTAGAAGGCGTTCCAGAAATTCGGAGTTTTTAGATCTTGATGCTAAAATGGATAAAAGTGGGATTCAAGAGATCAAAACATTAGATATTAATGTACCCACTATTTTGGATTTCAAGGAATTTAATTATGATAGCTGCTCTTTGATAGATTGTATTTCCTTGTTGCAATCCGTGCTAAATTCTCCTCATGCTTATAATCAAAATAAAGCCTTTACCAAACATATCGTTGATGCTTTGATGCAATCTTACGAACAAAAACTTGAGTTGGAAGTTTCTATCCCTAGAAAGCTTTATGATGAGTGGGAACCTACTATAAAAATTAAGATTAAAGATCATGAATGCTATGCTTTGTGTGATTTGGGTGCTAGTGTTTCCACGATTCCAAAAACTTTGTGTGATTTGCTAGGTTTCCGTGATTTTGACGATTGCTCTTTAAACTTGCACCTTGCAGATTCCACCATTAAGAAACCTATGGGAAGAATTAATGATGTTTTTATTGTTGCAAATAGGAACTATGTTCCTGTATATTTTATCGTTCTTGACATAGATTGCAATCCTTCATGTCCTATTATTCTTGGTGGACCTTTCCTTAGAACGATTGGCGCAATTATTGATATGAAGGAAGGGAATATTAGATTCCAATTTACATTAAAGAAAGGCATGGAACACTTCCCTAGGAAGAAAATAAAATTACCATATGAATCTATTATGAGAGCCACTTATGGATTGCCTACTAAAGATGGCAATACCTAGATCTATCCTTGCCTTTATGCCTAGCTAGGGGCGTTAAACGATAGCGCTTGTTGGGAGGCAACCCAATTTTATTTTTAGTTTTTTGCTTTTTGCTTCTGTTTAGGAATAAATATTTGTTCTAGCCTCTGGTTAGATATGTTTTTATGTTTTAATTAGTGTTTGTGCCAAGTTAAACCTATAGGATCTTCTTGGATGATAGTTATTTGATCTTGCAGAAAATTTCAGAAACTTTCTGTTCACGAAAATAATTGTTAAAAATCACCAGAACGTGATAAAATATTGATTCCAATTGCTGCTGATAAAGAAACAAATTGTCTAGGTCGTCCTATTTTGGCTAATTTTTTGGAGTTCCAGAAGTTTGCGTTAGTTACAGATTACTACAGACTGTTCTGTTTTTCACAGATTCTGTTTTTCATGTGTTGTTTGCTTATTTTGATGAATCTATGGCTAGTAAAATAGTTTATAAACCATAGAGAAGTTGGAATACAGTAGGTTTAACACCAATATAAATAAATAATGAGTTCATTACAGTACCTTGAAGTGGTCTTCTGTTTTCTTTCGCTAACGGAGCTCACGAGATTTTCTGCTAAGTTTTGTGTTGTGAAGTTTTCAAGTTTTGGGTGAAAGATTTGATGGATTATGGAACAAGGAGTGGCAAGAGCCTAAGATTGGGGATGCCCATGGCACCCCCAAGATAATCTAAGGACACCAAAAATCCAAAGCTTGGGGATGCCCCGGAAGGCATCCCCTCTTTCGTCTACTTCCATCGGTAACTTTACTTGGAGCTATATTTTTATTCACCACATGATATGTGTTTTGCTTGGAGCGTCTTGTATGATTTGAGTATTTGCTTTTTAGTTTACCACAGTCATCCTTGCTGTACACACCTTTTTGAGAGAGACACACATGATTAGGAAATTATTAGAATACTCTATGTGCTTCACTTATATCTTTTGAGTTATATAGTTTTTGCTCTAGTACTTCACTTATATCTTTTAGAGCAAGGTGGTGGATTTGTTTTATAGAAACTATTGATCTCTCATGCTTCACTTAGATTATTTTGAGAGTCTTAAATAGCATGGTAATTTGCTTAAATAATCTTAATATGCTAGGTATTCAAGATAAGTAAAAACTTTCTTATGAGTGTGTTGAATACTAAGAGAAGTTTGATGCTCGATGATTGTTTTGAGACATGGAGGTAGTGATATCAAAGTTGTGCTAGTTGAGTAGTTGTGAATTTGAGAAATACTTGTGTTGAAGTTTGCAAGTCCCGTAGCATGCACGTATGGTAAACATTATGTAACAAATTTGAAACATGAGGTGTTCTTTGATTGTCCTCCTTATGAGTGGCGGTCCGGGACGAGCGATGGTCTTTTCCTACCAATCTATCCCCCTAGGAGCATGCGCGTAGTGCTTGGTTTTTGATGACTTGTAGATTTTTGCAATAAGTATGTGAGTTCTTTATGACTAATGTTGAGTCCATGGATTATACGCACCCTCACCTTTCCATCACTGCTAGCCTCTTTGGTACCGTGCATTGCCCTTTCTCACATTGAGAGTTGGTGCAAACTTCGCCGGTGCATCCAAACCCCGTGATATGATACGCTCTTTCACACATAAACCTCCTTATATCTTCCTCAAAACAGCCACCATACCTACCTATTATGGCATTTCCATAGCCATTCCGAGATATATTGCCATGCAACTTTCCACCATTCCGTTTATCATGACACGTTCATCATCATCATATTGCTTTGCATGCTCATGTAGTTGACATAGTACTTGTGGCAAAGCCACAATTCATAATTCTTTCATACATGTCACTCTTGGTTCATTGCATATCCCGTACACCGCCGGAGGCATTCATATAGAGTCATACTTTGTTCTAGTATCGAGTTGTAATCATTGAGTTGTAAATAAATAGAAGTGTGATGATCATCATTTTCTAGAGCATTGTCCCAAGTGAGGAATAAAAGAGAGAGAGAGAGAGAGAGAGAGAGAGAGAGAGAGAGAGAGAGAGAAAGGCCATAAAAAAAAGAGAAGGCCCCCAAAAAAAGAGAGAAAAAGAGAGAAGGGACAATGTTACTATCCTTTTACCACACTTGTGCTTCAAAGTAGCACCATAATCTTCATGATAGAGAGTGTCTTGTTTTATCACTTTCTTATACTAGTGGGAATTTTTCATTATAGAACTTGGCTTGTATATTCCAACAATGGGCCTCCTCAAGTGCCCTAGGTCTTCGTGAGCAAGCAAGTTGGATGCACACCCACTTAGTTTCTTTTGTTGAGCTTTCATATATTTATAGCTCTAGTGCATCTGTTGCATGGCAATCCCTACTCCTTGCATTAACATCAATCGATGGGCATCTCCATAGCTCATTGATTAGCCTCATTGATGTGAGACTTCCTCCTTTTTTGTCTTCTCCACAAAACCCCCATCATCATATTCTATTCCACCCATAGTGTTATATCCATGGCTCACGCTCATGTATTGCGTGAAGGTTGAAAAAGTTTGAGATGAATAAAGTATGAAACAATTGCTTGGCTTGTCATCGGGGTTGTGCATGATGAGAGCATTCTTGTGTAACGAAAATGGAGCATGACTAAACTATATGATTTTGTAGGGATGAACTTTCTTTGGCCATGTTATTTTGAGAGGACATAATTGCTTAGTTAGTATGCTTAAAGTATTATTATTTTTATGTCAATATGAACTTTTATCTTGAATCTTTCGGATCTGAATATTCATACCACAATTAAGAAGAATTACATTGAAATTATGCCAAGTAGCATTCCGCATCAAAAATTCTGTTTTTATCATTTACCTACTCGAGGACGAGCAGGAATTAAGCTTGGGGATGCTTGATACGTCTCCAACGTATCTATAATTTTTGATTGCTCCATGCTATATTATCTTCTGTTTTGGACATTATTGGGCTTTATTATTCACTTTTATATTATTTTTGGGACTAACCTATTAACCGGAGGCCCAGCCCAGAATTGTTGTTTTTGCCTATTTCAGAGTTTCGCAGAAAAAGAATATCAAACGGAGTTCAAACGGAATGAAACCTTCAGGAACGTGATTTTCGGAACGAACATGATCCAGAGGACTTGGACCCTACGTCAAGAAATCAAGCAGGAAGCCACGAGGTAGGGGGCGCGCCTACCCCCTGGGCGCGCCCTCCACCCTCGTGGGCCCCATGTTGCTCCACCGACGTACTCCTTCCTCGTATATACCTATGTACCCCCAAACGATCAGAGACGGAGCCAAAAACCTAATTCCACCGCCGCAACCTTCTGTACCCACGAGATCCCATCTTGGGGCCTGTTTCGGAGCTCCGTCGGAGGGGGCATCGATCATGGAGGGCTTCTACATCAACACCATAGCCTCTCCGGTGAAGTGTGAGTAGTTTACCTCAGACCTTCGGGTCCATAGTTATTAGCTAGATGGCTTCTTCTCTCTTTTTGGATCTCAATACAATGTTCTCCCCCTCTCTTGTGGAGATCTATTCGATGTAATTTTCTTTTGCAGTGTGTTTGTTGAGACCGATGAATTGTGGGTTTATGATCAAGTTTATCTATGAACAATATTTGAATCTTCTGAATTCTTTTATGTATGATTGGTTATCTTTGCAAGTCTCTTCGAATTATCAGTTTGGTTTGGCCTACTAGATTGATCTTTCTTGCAATGGGAGAAGTGCTTAGCTTTGGGTTCAATCTTGCGGTGTCCTTTCCCAGTGACAGTAGGGGCAGCAAGGCACGTACTGCATTGTTGCCATCGAGGATAACAAGATGGGGTTTTTATCATATTGCATGAATTTATCCCTCTACATCATGTCATCTTGCTTAAAACGTTACTCTGTTCTTATGAACTTAATACTCTAGATGCATGTTGGATAGTGGTCGATGTGTGGAGTAATAGTAGTAGATGCAGACAAGAGTCGGTCTACTTGTCTCGGACGTGATGCCCATATACATGATCATACCTAGATATTCTCATAACTATTCTCAATTCTGTCAATTGCTCAACAGTAATTTGTTCACCCACCGTAAAATACTTATGCTCTTGAGAGAAGCCACTAGTGAAACCTATGGCCCCCGGGTCTATTTTCCATCATATTAATCTCCCTTCAACAAGCTATTTCTTTTGCCATTTTTATTTTGCTTTCTTTAATTTGCATGTTTATCATAAAAATACCAAAAATATTATCCTATCATATCTATCAGATCTCACTCTCGTAAGTGAGCGTGTAGGGATTGACAACCCCTTATCGCGTTGGTTGCGAGGATTTATTTGTTTGTGTAGGTGCGAGTGTGACGCCCCGAGACCGATGCTCCAGACGCCTTCCATGTTTTCCATTATCGTCGCGTGTATTTATTTGTTTGTTGCATTCATCATTGCATCATTCACATTGCATTTGGCACTCCGTTGCCGTCATTGTTTTAAAACTTGCATCCGCTCGTAGTTGCCGCTTCCTTTTTGTCTCTGTTGACCTGCTCTTAGATCAACTGCCGCTCTCTTCTCTCTCTTCTCTGAGCCCATCAAACCCCCGTGTCTCCAGTGTCTTTTGTCAAACCCCTCGCATGCGCGTTTGAAAACTGCTCTGAACCCGAATCCCCTCAGTCATGACCGTTGAGTCCGGATCAACCCCGAAATACCAAAATACTTCTTTCGTTTATTCTTTTGACTACCCAATTGACCCGGAGCCGCCAGATGACGATCGGACGCCCCCAAAACTCCTTCCGCCTGCTATATATACGGATCAACCCTAAAATTTAGGGAGATGTCCCATCCTCCCAGCCAGCCGACGCCGCCACTCCACCAAATCTCTCTCGGGATCCATCCCCTCCTCGATTTCACACACCAGCCAACCAAATCCATCCCCTCCTCGATCAACCCGTCCGCCGAGGCCCCGCAGCAGGAACCCGACCTCTCCTGCCCTCAGACCTCCGCCTTCGACCGACCTCGCCGGACACCACCGCTGCTTCACCTCGTCTCCAACTCCGATCACGGTTCCTCCCCGCTTCTGCTTCTCCATCGCTTCCTCTGCTCCCGTTCCCTCTGGTTCCCTCTCTCACCTGCTCTTTGTCTTCTTCAGAAAACCTGCAAGAGCTCTCCGCCATGGCCGTCGAGAGGAGCTTGCGTCCCCGTGCCCGGATGCCCCTCCGCCACTGCTGTTCCGCCGGAGCACCAGTGGCTCGGATCCGCCGCCTCATCCACCTATCGTCCCCATCTCCGGGGCTACCTCTTCAGCCTCCTGCAGACCACCGCAGCCTCGCTCCCTCGTGCTCGCCGCTCCTCCCGATCCAACGCGCCTTCTGGCGACCACGACCACGACCAGGACAAGCTGCCGTCTCCTACCTCGCCGTCCAGTCACCGCGTCGCTGTCCAGGACCCCGCTAGCCTCCTCCTCCTCGCACAGCTCCCCTTTCGCCCCCCCGCGGCCTCGAGCGCCCACGCAGGACCTCGCCGGACCACCAAGCACCAACCTCCCTAGGTTTCCCGTGCCCCGTGCCTTCCCTTTCTTCTCCTTCTTCCTCCTACAGTTCTTCCTCCCTGTCTCTCTCTCTCTCTGAACCCTCTCTCGTTTATTCAGCAGGAGCTCCTATCGCAGCTGCGGTTCGCTCGATCCCCTGCCTCGAGCGTGTTGACCGCGCCCCTCCTCGTCACCATGGATCCACGCCAAGCTCCGCCTCCCCGCGCTCCGTTCCGCCCGTTCCGGCCGGTTCCCGCCGACCCCGTCGCCAGGACCCCTGTCGCCGTCTTCTGCATCGCCTGCTGCTGCTTTCTGTTCTTCAGAAATGAGAGCAGCAGCGCCTCGTCCCGCTCCCCGCATTGACCGCGCACGGCCTCGCCTGGGCCACCCCTCCAGTGTCTCCAGATCCGGCCAGCCCGCTCCGCTTCTGGGCCGAGCCCATGGGTGAGCAACCCTCCAGCCCCTCTGCTCTGTTGGCCCAAGTGCAGATTCGGCCCGTTCATGTTTTTTCCCCGTTGCTGCGAATTTAGCTAATTTCCAGAAAAACTGCATGTTTGCAGTTTGCACCCTCATGTTCATGCATATAATAACTCAACAACTGTGCATCAGATTAAAATGTTTTAAACATGTAAAATGCTTAGGATTTCATCTAGTTTCATAATATGCCACTTTCATCCATGTTAAAATGTTTAAATTGTTGTTTGCATTAATTTGCATAATGCCATGTTAAAATGATTTATTTCATAACTAAATAACCGTACCTCCAAATTTAATAAACTTTATATGTAAATGGGGTGGAAAAATGCATAGAACAACTTGGTACACTTTATTTTGCTGTTTAACAACATTAAAATTGTGTTTAGGGCAGAACAGTAGCAAATTCGAAATATGCATATGAGGATTTTCCGGAATTGTTGTTTGTTGTCCCGGCCTCATTTAAACTTGCCTAAATGTGTAGTTTACTTATGTTTCACCTCTTGCCATGTTTAATAACATTTAATATTGTTGGGTACATAAACGAGAGAGAACTAAATAATTGATGTGGTGTTTCGTCAATATGCAACTCGTTGCATATTGAGCTCCACTTAATTTGTAGTGTTGTTTGTTGCACTTTGCCATGCCATGCCTCATTAAATCGGACATGCATCATACTTGTTTGTGCATCTTGCCATGTGTATGTGGTGGTTGTTTACTATGTTGTTTGTTTCTTTCCGGGTTGCTTCTCTCGTTAGCTTTGGTTTCGTTCCGGAGTCGTGAGGATTCGTTCGACTACGTCCTTTTGTCTTCTTCATGGACTCGTTCTTCTTCCTAGCGAGATTTCAGGCAAGATGACCATTACCCTCGATATCACTTCTATCTTTGTTTGCTAGTTGTTCGCTCTATCACTATGTCGCGCTACCCACCACTTGTCATATCATGCCTCCCATATTGCCATGTCAAGCCTCTAACCCACCTTCCTAGCAAACCGTTGTTTGGCTATGTTACCGCTTTGCTCAGCCCCTCTTATAGCGTTGGTAGTTGCAGGTGAAGATGAAGTTTGTTCCATGTTGGAACATGTTTATGTTGGGATATCACAATATCTCTTATCTTAATTAATGCATCTATATACTTGGTAAAGGGTGGAAGGCTCGGCCTTATGCCTGGTGTTTTGTTCCACTCTTGCCGCCCTAATTTCCTTCATACCGGTGTTATGTTCCTTGACTTTGCGTTCCTTACGCGGTTGGGTGTTATGGGAACCCCTTGACAGTTCTCTTTGAATAAAACTCCTCCAGCAAGGCCCAACCTTGGTTTTAACATTTGCCACCTAAGCCTTTTTCCCTTGGGTTCTGCAGACTCAAGGGTCATCTTTATTTTAACCCCCCGGGCCAGTGCTCCTCTGAGTGTTGGTCCAAACTAGAGCCCTTTGCAGCGCCACCTCGGGGAAACTTGAGGCCTGGTTTTAGTTGTACGGACTGCTCATCCGGTGTGCCCTGAGAACGAGATATGTGCAGATCCTATCGGGATTTGTCGGCACATTCGGGTGGTCTTGCTGGACTTGTTTTACCATTGTCGAAATGTCTTGTAACCAGGATTCCGAGTTTGATATGGTCTTCCTGGGAGAAGGAATATCCTTCGTTGACCGTGAGAGCTTGTGATGGGCTCAGTTGGGACACCCCTACAGGTTATAAACTTTCGAGAGCCGTGCCCGCGGTTATGTGGCAGATGGGAATTTGTTAATGTCCGGTTGTAGAGAACTTGACACTTGACTTAATTAAAATGCATCAACCGCGTGTGTAGCCGTGATGGTCTCTTTTCGGCGGAGTCCGGGAAGTGAACACGGTTTGGGTTATGTATGGACGTAAGTAGTTTCAGGATCACTTATTGATCACTTCTAGCTTCACGACCGTTGCGTTGCTTCTCTTCTTGCTCTTATTTGCGTATGTTAGCCACCATATTTGCTTAGTGCTTGCTGCAGCTCCACCTCATTACCCCTTTCCTACCCATAAGCTTAAATAGTCTTGATCTCGCGGGTGTGAGATTGCTGAGTCCTCGTGACTCACAGATTCTACCAAAACAATTGCAGGTGCTGTTGATACCAGTGCAGGTGACGCAACCGAACTCAAGTGGGAGTTCGACGAGGACCTGGGTCGTTACTATGTTTCGTTTCCTGTTGATCAGTAGTGGAGCCCAGTTGGGACGATCGGGGATCTAGCATTTGGGGTTGTCTTCTTTTATTTTGGTTCCGTAGTCGGACCTTGATTGTACTTTGAATGATGTATGTTTAATTTATGTATTGTGTGAAGTGGTGATTGTTAGCCAACTCTTTATCCCATTCTTGTTCATTACATGGGACTGTGTGAAGATGACCCTTCTTGCGACAAAACCACCATGCGGTTATGCCTCCAAGTGGTGCCTCGACATGTGGGAGATATAGCCGCATCGTGGGCATTACAGCGAGGGACTTGCGTGTAGCCTCCTACTAGATTGATACCTTGGTTCTCAAAAACTGAGGAAATACTTATGCTACTTTGTTGCATCACCCTTTCCTCTTCAAGGGAAAACCAACGCAGTGCTCAAGAGTTAGCAGTCAACCACTCGGAAGTAGGCCTTTATAAGCGGCGAGGCCGAGGCGTCCGCACTGTGTGTGCCCATTCCCCTTTTTCTTCCTCTTGCTCCCCCACCTTGTTCAGCTTCTCGACTCTCGACGCCACTGCTCCTCCGCCATGGGGAAGGAGAAAACGGCAGCGCTGGAATGCGCGAAGAAGGCGACAGGGGCGGCGAAAAGCAAGAAGACGAATCGGGGATCTTCATCGTGCTCGGGGCTGTTGTCGGGTTGGATCCAGGGAGATTGGATCCGATCCTCACTTCGGCAGGAAGACTTGGACGATATGGCCAAGCTAGGGCTGATTGTCCATGAGTCTGCGCGGCTGCCGGAGGGGGGAAACGGAGCCGCAGCCGCGACCGGGTGAGTGTGTTCTACTCGCCACTCACGTCGACCGCGGCTTCTCGCTTCCTCTGCACCCCTTCTTTTGAGGTTTCTTGAATTTCTTCGGAGCTCAACTCCATCATTTTACTCCCAACACCATCACATGTCTTGCTGCGTTCGTATCCATGTGCGAGAATTTCCTGGGGTGTCGACCGCACTGGGGTCTTTTCAAGCACATTTTCACCATCCGCTCCCAAACAGTGAAGAAAGCGAACTCGAACGACAAGAAAACCCATGTTATCCAGATGTGTGGGGGTCTGGGTATCCAGAAGAGGAAGAGGAGTTCCTTCCCTTCGATGACTCTTCCTGAGTCGGTCAAGGGCCGGCAGTCGACCTGGTTCTACTGCCAGGATATCGTGACCCTAGGCCAGTCGAGTGGACTTCCCCCTTTCTCTTTTGATCGTGTTCAGACTCCATCTTCGTTGAAAGTGACCGCCGCGGAGAAGGCAGAGACGGGCATGCTGGTCGAGAGAGTAGTTCAACTGATCAACCAAGGTGTCACTGGCATGGATCTGCTGGAGGTGTTCCTCAGTCGGCGCATTCAACCACTCCAAGCTCGTGACCACTCCATGCGGATGTACTCCGGGACTGGTGACACCGCTCGGGTTCATCCGGAGGAGGTGGCGGCCAAAACAGTGGCCCAGTGGCTAAGGGGCATCACGGGGAACAAGGACAACCCTAGGGGCGCCAGGAGAGTCAACCCTTTCAGCGACAGCAACCAGCCAGACAAGGTTTGACCTTTACAACTGATTGAATTTGGATGTGTTTTCTGACTGTTTATTGATCCGACTGATTTCCACTCGGCTCCTTGTTTTGTAGATTTACAAAGAGATGTACTCAATGCCCAATGGCAAACAAGCTCTGGAGCAGGACCTTGAGGGCGAGGACAGCGCGGAGGAGAGCGGCGAGTGGGATTCACCAGCCGACGATGATGAAGATGAGAGCGATGAGTCGGACGATGAGGAGGTAGCTGACTCACCACCTCATTCTGAACGTCGATCCAAGCAGCACCATGATCCCGCGGGCAGGCGCGGTAAGGCTGTGGCCTCGAGCGCTCCATCTCAAAAAAGCGCTCGGTCTTCGACTCCAGAATTGGCTGAGAAGGTCACCAAGCAGCTCAAGCTCAATCCTTCGAAGGCTCGGAAGACCTTGCCTAGAATCAAGATGGACGTTCCTGTTGCTTCTGGGTAAATGTTCTTCCCGTATTTTCTTGTTCCGACTGATTCTCTTGTACTGACCGAGTGGATGATGAACCTTTACAGCCCGGCCTCGGCCACGACTGATATGGATATCGACAAGACCCCAGACGACGAGGAAACCGACGATGCAGCTACCTCCAAAGCCAGTAAGTCTGCCCGACTCAAATTTATTTGGACGACTGGATTGTTTGTCAGCTATCTCTTTGACTTTCTCTGTTTGTTGCAGCTCCACGGGACGTCGTTGTGCTTTCGGACGATGAAGAAGAAGTACCGCTGAGAGAGAGGAGGAGGAGGGACAAGGGACTGAGCGGGAAAGAAACTGAGGTTCAGGTTCCTCAGTCGACACTGGTGCCTGGGACGGCGGTCGAGCGATCGACAGATCTAGCTCGCACCGATGTCACTTTTGCTATCCCGCTGTCGACTGATTGTCCACCAGGATCAGCTGCTCAGACTCCTGCCGCTCCAATACAACCCCACGCATCAGACCCAGCGGCTGCTTCAACTGTTCTACCATCATCGCTTTTTACTGCGTATCAAACTCCAGACGACCCACCGAGTGCCGCCAAGGAAGCTCTTCTTCAGTTGAATCTTGTGATGGAGCAAATGAAGGTGGTGCATGAGGCCAGTCAGGTGGCCTTCAACGCTGGCGCTGCTATGCAGACCAATGTCCAGGTTATTTGATTTCTGATTGATCATATTTCTTGTCCGATCACCCACTGGGGTGTGACTGTTTTGAAGTTGCACAAGTCAATTTGAGTCGATTTGGATTGAATCTTTGAACTAGTGGGGGCACTCTGAGTGCACCCACTGGGTGTAGTCCCCGAGACCATAGTTGACTGCGGGCAGTCGACTGTGGTCCGAGAATCTGAATTTTGTCACTCGGTCTGGGCGGACCAGGTCGAATGGAACCAGAACCAGTGGGGGCACGCTAAGTGCACCCACTGGGTGTAGTCCCCGAGACCGTGGTTGACTGCGGGCAGTCGACTATGGTCTGAGAACTACTTTTTTTATAGCTCACGCTGGGCAGACCATGTCGAGTGTTTACTCAAACTAGTGGGGGCACGCTAAGTGCACCCACTGGGTGTAGTCCCCGAGACTGTCGTTGAATGTTTGATTCGGCGGTAGTCATAGAGTAGCTGTCATTGTGATGTCTTTTTATTTCAGTCGCCTGATATGGCTTATATATTGACTGCAGAAATCTTGTGATCTTGGGGCTCAGCTTTCTACAATGAACAAGCAACAAATCAGCCTCAACCTTGATCTAGAATTGGCCCAGAAGAATCTCAAGACTGCTCGTGACGAAGTAGCTGCCATGGGAGGTAACCAATCGTCAACTGTCCATCTTACGACTGGCACTTTTCCTTTCCATTTTTTGAACCGAGTGACTCCACTCGAGCAGATGTATGTAGTGTAAACCGTCAACTCCAAGCCCGTCTGAAGAATGTTATTTCTTTAGAGAAAATGAAGCAGGCTTTGGAGAAGAAGGATCTGGATCTTGCTGCTGCACAGAAGGAAGCACGAGAGAAAACGGCGCTTGCTGACAAGAAGCTTGCTTCAGTCGGCAAGTTAGAAGAAGAGAACTCCAAATTGAAGACTGCTGTTTCTGACGCCAATCGGGAGGTCGAGCGACTGAAGAAAGACAAGGACAAGCTGACTGACGAGCTTGGGAGCCTCAAGACCAAGAAGGGCGAGTTGGAGTCTTATCTGGGCCAGCTTGCTGCAAAGCTGGTCTTAAAACTTGAAGGTGCTGATGATTGACTGACTTATTATGGTCGACTGTCAAGCCTGATTATATCGTCGACTCACCATTTACTCAACTGTGCAGAGCTTTGCCAAGACTTTGAAGCGGAATCTGGTCGGGTCGAGACGGGTCTCGATCCCATAAATTGTCCAGTCAAGGATGATGTTGCGATGAATGTGCTGCGGTTGGAATCTCACATGGACAGCGCGGTTGCTTATCTTGCCCGCCTGAAGGCAGCGATGACTCGGGTTCATGCTGAACTCTGGCCTCAGGAAGAACTGTCTCAAGACCTCGAGTCTCTGATGGCTCGACTGAATCAAATACCTGACCGAGTGCAAGAATGGAAGAAGTCATCTACTGCCTGTGGCGCTGATGTCGCGTTGTCCCTGGTCCGAGTGCACTGCAAAGACGTCAAAGAAGACAAGCTGGCGGAGCTCAAGGTTGCTAACACAAAGAGGCACACTTTCCAGTCCTTCATGGGCACTTTCCTCGACACCGCCACTCGCATTGCAGACAGCATAGACCTTGACAGTTTCTGCGACCCAGCCAGTCCTTCCCCTGATGCGTGACCGAGAAACATTATGCTCCACCTTTATTTGCCTCGGAATGCCGAGTGCTTGTGTAATCGTTAAACTTCTTCGGGCTTGATGCTCGAGTACTTTTGATTCGCGGCCCGGAACCTTAGGGTTTATCTGAACTTGGTTTATCTTTGAATATTCTTGCGTTTGCCTTCGAATGGAATTTGTTCTTCACTCGGAATAATCTTTGTACTTGAGATGCAGCTATTGTACTTATGGCGCAGCTCCAAGGAGAAGGTTGCAGTCGACCTGCACCTCGCCGTCCTTGCGGATAGGGATGGAGCGTACGTTGTACTTGTGGCGCAGCTCTGAGGAGAAGGTTGTAGTCGACCTACACCTCGCCGTCATTGCGGATAAGGATGGAGCGTACATTGTACTTGTGGCGCAGCTCCGAGGAGAAGGTTGCAGTCGACCTGCACCTCGCCGTCCTTGCGGATAAGGATGGAGCATACATTGTACTTGTGGTGCAGCTCCCAGGAGAGGGTTGCAGTCGACCTGCACCTCACCGTCCTTGCGGATAAGGATGGAGCATACATTGTACTTGTGGCGCAGCCCCGAAGAGAAGGTGGCAGTTGACCTGCACCTCGCCGTCCTTGCGGATAGGGATGTGTTTCAAACTTAGGCGAGTACCGGACTGCAGCTAAGCTTCCTGAGTGGGAGGGTTGCTCACCACCCGGTAGGAGTTTTTAAACTTAGGCGAGTACTGGACTGCATCTAAGCCTCCGAGTGGGAGGGTTGCTCACCACTCGGTAGGATTTTTGAAACTTAGGCGAGTACTGGACTGCAGCTAAGCCCCCGAGTGGGAGGGTTGCTCACCACTTGGTAGGATTTTTCAAACATAGGCGAGTACTGGACTGCAGCTAAGCCTCCGAGTGAGAGGGTTGCTCACCACTCGGTAGGTTTTTTCAAACTTAGGTGAGTACTGGACTGCAGCTAAGCCTCCGAGTGGGAGGCTTGCTCATCACTCGGTAGGATTTTTCAAACTTAGGCGAGTACTGGACTGCAGCTAAGCCCCCGAGTGGGAGGGTTGCTCACCACTTGGTAGGATTTTTCAAACTTAGGCGAGTACTGGACTGCAGCTAAGCCCCCGAGTGGGAGGGTTGCTCACCACTCGGTAGGATTTTTCAAACTTAGGCGAGTACTTGACTGCAGCTAAGCCTCCGAGTGAGAGGGTTGTTCACCACTCGGTAGGATTTTTCAAACTTAGGCGAGTACTGGACTGCAGCTAAGCCCCCGAGTGAGAGGGTTGCTCACCACTCGGTAGGATTTTCAAACTTAGGCAAGTACTGGACTGCAGCTAAGCCCCCGAGTGAGAGGCTTGCTCACCACTCAGTAGGATTTTTTAAACTTAGGCGAGTACTGGACTGCAGCTAAGCCCCCGAGTGAGAGGCTTGCTCATCACTCGGTAGGATTTTTCAAACTTAGGCGAGTACTGGACTGCAGCTAAGCCCCTGAGTGAGAGGCTTGCTCATCACTCGGTAGGATTTTATAAACTTAGGCGAAACGGATTCGCAGCTAAGCCCCCGAGTGAGAGGCTTTCTCATCACTCGGTAGGATTTTATAAACTTAGGCGAAACGGATTCGCAGCTAAGCCCCCGAGTGAGAGGCTTGCTCATCACTCGGTAGGATTTTATAAACTTAGGCGAAACGGATTCGCAGCTAAGCCCCCGAGTGAGAGGCTTGCTCATCACTCGGTAGGATTTTATAAACTTAGGGGAAACGGATTCGCAGCTAAGCCCCCGAGTGAGAGGCTTGCTCATTAGTCGGTAGGATTTTATAAACTTAGGCAAAACAGATTCGCGGCTAAGTCACCCACTGGGGGATTTTAGGCACAAATATAAGCAATGACAATCTTTTTAGAAGACTGTAAAACTCTTGTTTTTGATAAACCAACTACAAAGGTATTTCTTATTACATCTCATTGGCCTGAAAACTTAAGTGTAAATGGGGCGGAGCAGCTCCGCGTTCCAAGCGTGTGGCTCATCTTTCTTGTGCTCGACGTTGTAAAGGTGGTATGCTCCGTTGTGGAGCACTCTGGTGATGATGAAGGGACCTTCCCAAGCAGGAGCAAGCTTGTGTCGTTTCTACTGATCCACTCGAAGAACCAAGTCTCCTTCTTGGAAAGCTCGACCCCTCACGTTTCTGGCGTGGAATCGATGCATGTCTTGCTGATATATGGTCGACCGGATCAAAGCCATCTCTCTTTCCTCTTCCAGGAGATCAACTGCATCTTGCCGTGCCTGTTCTGCTTCATCTTCTGAGAAAAGCTCGACTCGGGGCGCATTGTGGAGCAAGTCACTCGAAAGTACAGCCTCAACTCCATAAACCAAGAAGAATGGAGTTCTGCTAGTCGACCGATTGGGAGTTGTCCTCAGTCCCCACAACACTGATGGAAGTTCATTGACCCAGGCTCCTGCTGCGTGTTTGAGATCACGCATTAGTCAGGTTTCAGCCCTTTGAGAATCAATCCGTTTGCTCTTTCAGCTTGTCCATTCGACTGGGGGTGGGCGACTGAAGCATAGTCGACTCGAGTACCTTGAGAAGCACAGAAGGCTCTGAACTCATCAGAATCGAAGTTTGACCCGTTGTCAGTGATGATGCTGTGTGGAACACCATATCTGAATGCTAACTCTCTGATGAAACTGACAGCGGTACTGGCTTCATGGTTTTTGATAGGCTTGGCTTCAATCCATTTGGTGAACTTGTCGACTGCTACAAGCACATGAGTGAAACCGCTCCTACCAGTCCTCAGAGGTCCAACCATATCCAATCCCCAAACAGCAAAGGGCCAGACGTGTGGAATGGTCTTCAGGGCCGACGCAGGCTTGTGAGACATGTTGGAGTAAAACTGGCAACCTTCGCATTTGTCGACTATTTCTTTTGCCATCTCGTTTGCTCGTGGCCAGTAAAATCCTGCTCGGTATGCTTTGGCCACAATGGTCCGAGATGACGCATGATGACCATAGGTCCCCGAGTGGATGTCATTGAGGATCACTCGACCTTCTTCTGGTGCTATGCATTTTTGGCAGACTCCAATCACACTTTCTCTGAACAACTGTCCTCTTATCACAGTAAAGGCTTTGGATCGATGGACGATCTGTCGAGCCTCTTCTTCATCCTCTGGGAGTTCCTTCATGAGAATGTATGAAATATACGGCACTGTCCAGTCGGGAGTGATGACCAAAACCTCCATGATCAAGTCGACCACGGCTAGGACTTCGACTTCAGTCGGATCTGTGGCACTCTTAGGCTGCGGGGGCTCTTCAGTGAAATGATCTTCTTGAACTGAAGGTGTATGAATGTGTTCCGAAAACACATTGTTGGGAATGGCTTCCCTCTTGGAACCTATCTTTGCCAAATCATCAACTGCTTGATTCTTCAGTCGGGGTATATGATGGAGCTCTAACCCCTCAAACTTCTTTTCCAACTTCCTCACTGCATTACAGTAACCAGTCATAGCTAGGCTTCTGACGTCCCACTCCTTCATCACTTGATTGACTACCAAATGTGAGTCGCCGTAGACCATGAGGCGACGGACGCCGAGTGAAATGGCCATACGTAACCCATATAAGAGTGCTTCATATTCAGCTTCGTTATTGGAGGAATCAAAGTGAATCTGGAGAACATATCTGAGCTTGTCTCCTCGGGGGGATACCAGTACCACCCCAGCGCCGGAACCATTCAGCATCTTGGAGCCATCAAAGAACATGGTCCAGTGCTCCGAGTGAACTTGAGTCGGCATTTGCTGTTCGATCCACTCGGTGGGGAAATCTGCTATTGCTTGGGACTTGATAGCTTTCTTTGCCTCAAACTTGATATCCAAAGGAAGGAGTTCAATCGCCCACTTTGCCACTCGACCAGTTGCATCTCTGTTGTTCAGGATCTCTGATAATGGAGCGTCGCTGACGACTGTAATGGAGTGGTCAGAGAAATAGTGTGCAACCTTCATTGTGGTCATGTAAATCCCATAAACAAGCTTCTGATAATGTGGATATCTTTGCTTTGATGGGGTCAGAA
The DNA here is from genome assembly GCF_002575655.3 of Aegilops tauschii subsp. strangulata. Taxonomy (NCBI): domain Eukaryota; kingdom Viridiplantae; phylum Streptophyta; class Magnoliopsida; order Poales; family Poaceae; genus Aegilops; species Aegilops tauschii. The sequence goes on along the minus strand of NC_053035.3, from coordinate 299,094,883 downwards.
CTTCAGAAACATAATACACTGGGCGCTGAACTTTATAGGCTTTTGCTTCTTCTTCCCGCTCGATCGTGAGTACTGTACTGACAACTTGTCCAGTGGCTGGAATGTAAAGCAGTCAAGGCTCTTTGCTGATTGGGCAGCAAGCACCGGCTGGGTGGAAAGCAGGGCTTTGAGCTCTACAAACGCTGCATCAGCTTCAGGAGTCCACTCGAACTTATCAGACTTCTTCATCAGTCGGTAAAGAGGCAATGCCTTTTCATCGAGGCGAGAAATGAATCGACTCAAGGCGGCCAAACAACCAGTAAGCTTCTGGACATCGTGCACACGCACAGGGCGTTTCATCTGGAGTATAGCACCAACTTTCTCTAGGTTAGCGTAGATCCCTCGTTCGGAAATGAGGAAACCGAGTAATTTTCCGCCAGGAACTCCGAATGTGCACTTTGATGGATTAAGCTTGATATCATACCTTCTGAGGTTGGCAAAAGTTTCAGCAAGGTCAGCCAGCAGGTCAGAACCCTTATGTGACTTGACCACAATGTCATCCATGTATGCTTCCACATTCCGACTGATTTGAGTGAGCAAACACTTCTGAATCATCCTCATGAATGTGGCTCCGGTGTTCTTCAGGCCGAATGGCATGGTGACATAACAGAAGCACCCGAATGGAGTGATGAAAGCTGTATTTATCTCATCGGGTCCATACAGTCGGATCTGATGATACCCGGAATAGGCGTCCAAAAAGGACAAGCGCTCACACCCCACAATCGAGTCGACTATTTGGTCGATGCGGGGGGAGAGGAAAATGATCTTTCGGGCAGGCCCGATTGATATGGTTGAAGTCAATGCACATGCGAAGTGAATCATCCTTCTTAGGGACCATGAGAACATTGGTGAGCCACTCGGAGTGGTAAATCTCTCGGATGAACTCAGCTGCCAAGAGCCGAGCCACTTCCTCACCAATTGCTTTCCTCTTCTGTACGGCAGACCGTCGAAGATGTTCCTTGACTGGCTTCACTTTTGGGTCGAATCGCAAACGGTGCTCAGCCGCCCCCCTGGGAACACCTAGCATGTCAGAAGGTTTCCATGCAAAGATGTCCCAGTTCTCACGGAGGAACTGGATGAGTGCTTCTTCCTACTTGCTGTCGAGTATTGTTGAGATGTGAGTTGGAGCAGCATTGGGATCGGTCGGGTGAATGTGAATTGGCTTCGTTTCACCGGACGACTGAAATGCAGAGTCTGTGGCAGGCTTCTTGGCTCGTAGCAAATCACTTGGATCTGCATTTTTCTGATACTCTTGCAATTCTACTACTGCCATTTGTGCATCGGTGATCTTTGAGCCCTTCTGGAAGCACTCTTCTGCCTTCTGCCGATTGCCAGTGATAGTGATCACTCCTGTGGGACCATGCATCTTCAGTTTGAGGTACACGTAACATGGTCGAGCCATAAAACGTGCATACACAGGCCTACCCAGAATAGCATGATAAGCACTCTGGAAATCTACGACTTCAAATGTCAACTTTTCCTTGCGGTAATTCTTGGAATCACCGAAAACCACATCGAGGGCAATCTGGCCGAGTGATTCAGCCTTCTTGCCAGGTATAACCCCATGGAAACTCATATTGCTTTCACTGAGTTTGGACATCGGAATGCCCATCCCTTTCAAGGTTTCAGCATAAAGTATATTCAGGCCACTGCCACCATCCATCAGTACCTTAGTCAGCCGAGTGCCTTCAACAACTGGGTCGACCACCAACGCTTGCCTCCCAGGGGTGGCTATGCGCGCTGGGTGATCAGACTCGTCGAATGTAATGGCAGTCTGAGACCACTTCAAATAACTGGGTGTCGCCGGAGCGACCATGTTCACTTCTCTGTTAATGACTTTCAGTCGACTTTTGCTCTCAACATCACCAAAAATCATCAGAGTGGAATTGATGTTAGGGAAACCATCATCATCTTCTTCTTTATCCTCACCCTTGTTCGACTCCTTTTCCTTCTCTTTGGGTTGTTTCTCTTGGAACTGCTGGATCAGGAGCCGACACTGTCGAGTGGTGTGTTTAGGGTAAATGAAATTACCCTCTTCATCTTTTTTGGTGTGAATGTGGCACGGTAAATCCAACACATCATTTCCATCTTGATCTTTCACTTTCTTAGGGTTCCATGGCCGTTTGGGCTTCCCCTTGAACTTCCCTTGGGCCACAACTAAAGCTTCACCAAGAGCTGCTGGCTCGGCTTTGTGCTTCTGCTTCCGACTGGAATTCCCTCCTCCGATTTCTTGGGCCACTGTTTTGTGCTTGCCACTCAGGAGTCGGTCCTCCTCCTCACCATTGGCATACTTGGTGGCGATCTCCATCATCCGACTCAGGGACATATCTCCTGTCCGACTGAACTTCAGGTTCAATTCTCGATACTTAACACCTTCCTTGAAGGCACAAACTGCTTGGTGATCTGACACATTTTCCACTGTGTGGTGCAACGTGATCCATCTCTGGATATAATCCCTCAAGGTTTCATCAGTTTCTGCACACAGGATTGCAACTCTGTTAACCCTGCTGGCCGTTTGCATGTACCTTCAAAGGTTCTGACAAACACTCGGGCAAGTTCATCCCAACTATATATGCTGCCAGGTGCTAACTGATTCAACCACGCTCTGGCCGAGCCCTCCAACATCAGAGGAAGGTGCTTCATGGCCACTTCATCATTGCCGCCGCCAATCTGAACAGCCACTCGGTAGTCCTCAAGCCAAGTGTCAGGCTTGGACTCACCAGTGAACTTGCTGACTCCAGTCACCAACCTGAAGTTGGGAGGAATCACTGCAGCCCTGATGGCTCTGCTGAAACACTCTGGGCCTGAGACATGCACTCTGCTGCTAGTCGGATAGTCTCTGTCATGACCTTCTCTGTGAGCTCTGTTCCTGTCAACCAGACCCAGAACGAGAATAAATCTCGCATCAAAGCCCGGCTCTCGGGGGTCGACTGGAATCCTTCGCCCACCACTGTGAGGGCGTCTGTCATCGTGCTGCCGAGGCACGTATGACCCACTCCTTGGGGGAGGCGTGGGCACTCGACGACGATCATCGTGGTCGAGTCGGTGATCATACTGCTCACGGTTTCTGTACTGATCTCGCCGATCTCCACGTCCCTCACACCTTGGAGGCGATCTTGGGCTGTGAGCTGACTGAACTGTGTCTGCCATCACAGATCTGCTATGAATCCTATTCCGTGACTGAGACACTGCCGTGTTCTGCTCTCTCGCTGCCCAGAGTAAAGCCCAGATCTGCATCAAACCTTTGCCAGCTTCTGACTGGGAAGGCTGAATCGACTCTGCTATTCGGGCTGCAGCTGTGAGATTCTAAATCGGAGTTCGGTATACCTGAGTCGGAGGCGGAAAAAGTTGTCGTCGACTGGACTCAGGAATCCGCTACCGAGCACGCTCGTCGAGTGTGTGCTTGAGGTTCTCCAGTCGAGTGCGCTCAGCCAAGTTGGCCAGCCGCGCCTCCTCCAAGGCCCGGGCCTCGGGGGTTTCTCCAACGATAGGAGTGTGAAGTGCCTCCATGTTACGGCGGCGAAGCTCTTCCCTCTGCTCCGAAGAGAGGGGCTCGGGGCGGTACTCCTCGTGGACGTGCGACAGATCACCGCCGCCATCACCACCGTCGTCGCGGGGGAAGCCAGGAGGACTACGCGGTCCGTTGACCATCAGGACTTCCACCGCGGGATCACTGCTGTCGCACTCGGACGCAGTCTCGACGGAGCCAGTCGACAGGTCGAAGAGGCCGTAGAGAGTTTCGTCGGGCACGATTGCCGCAACTTGTGGGGTGGCCGACTGGCGAGCCACCGCATGCCTCACCCACCGTTGGAGCCGCGATCGACCGGAACGCTTGCGCCAGCGAGCAGCAGGGAGCGAGGACGCCATAGGAGCCGACCGATACTGAGTCGACGGCTACCGAAGAAGGACGCCGCGGACGCACGCGCGAAAGTGCGTTGCCCCGCGGACGGGGAGCGCCTCGACGTCGAGTGGAGCCTCTTGGAGCCAAGCGGAGTCGTCGGCGACGAACACGAGCGCGCCGAGACAGATCTCGCGGCCCTCGGCCAATCCTCCGCCAGAAACCATGATGATGGGGATCGAAAAAATCGCAACTTCTCCAATAAGTCGCTAAGACACCGGCCCCATGGTGGGCGCCAACTGTCGTGGTACTAAGACTGACAATAGAATAGGGGGGTAAGTATGGAGAGGCAAGATCCTAGCTATGGCGAAGTTGTACACACGAATTTTACGAGTTCAGGCCCTTCTCGGAAGAAGTAACAGCCCTACGTCTCGGAGCCCGGAGGCGGTCGACTGGATTATGTATGTGTGTGTTTACAGGGGTGCGAACCCTTGTCCCAGGGGAGGGCGGTGGCTTATATAGAGTGCGCCAGGACCCCAGCTCATGTCCGTTACACAGGGTTCAATGTACATAAAGAGAGAGCGTTACAGGTAACGTCTGTAATAAAGTGCTATAAATGATCATTAAGTATATGAGTAAACGCCCGACCGTTGCTGCGCGGAGTGGCTTTAGGTCTTCTGCACGTCGAGTGGTTTAGTGGTCGAGTGACCTAAATAAGGAGGGGTCTCCGAGTGAATGGTAGGTCGAGTGGATTACACTCGACACCTTTGTTGGGCCCCTTTATTTACTCTTGAACTTCTTTGCTTCTAGGACAAGGACCTTAGGTAGGACGTATAGGTCAGGCCTATTACCCTACCCCAGGTCTATGTCCTCATCACCCTCCACCCTCGTGGATAGCTCGGGACTTTTCTGGTCCATCTCCGATGCTCCGTGGGCTTCTTCTGGTCCATAAAAAATCGTCAAAAATTGGCACGTCAATTGGACCCCGTTTGGTATTCCTTTTCTGTAAAACTCAAAAACAAGGAAAAAACATAAACTGGCACTGGGCTCTAGGTTAATAGGTTAGTCCCAAAAATCATATAAATTCATATAAAACATCTAAGGTGGATAATATAATAGCATGAATACTTAATAAATTATAGATACGTTGGAGATGTATCCCTATCGTAAAGAAATGCATGCCTAGTTCATTTGAGTCCTTCAGTTTTCCTCTGAACTTCATCACAAGAATGTCTTCGTATTTTATATGAGGCCACACTATTAAGTGCTTTCTCAGATTATTTCAACTGCTTAGATGCCTTGGCAACTTAAATATAGCGGTGGTACACTCCCTTTCAACTAGGGATGTCAACTGGGTCCCGTTTAATCCCGATTAAAGTCCACTAGTGGTATGATAGTTCAAAAGAGTTTTTGTTTTTTGAGGAAAATGAACTAGGGAGCTAGCAAAAACTAACTAGATGGGACTGGCGGATGTCGTTTATTTGCCACTTACATCCCTAGTTTCATCTTACCATTTTAATTTCTTTTCGGCTGATGCTGCTTCGAACCATTTAAATATAGCTTGCCATGCTCGGCAATAATTCGTATGTCGTTTACCATGTAAGCTTACTACCTGGATCATGCGATAACCATCTCTTACTTATGTCCAGCGGAAACCTTTCAGGATGTCATTCACACTAGGACACAATGTACAACCCCAGAATCTATTCGTGGAAGCAGTGCGCCATCCATGTTACCAGATGGTAGCAGTTCAGAGGCAACACCGCTGGAGAGCAGTCTGAGCACAGATATTATAGTTCTTGAGGCTCTACTAGAGGCAGAAAGAGATGGTGTGGCTGCCATGAACGAGGTAATCTCAATCTTGAAGCTGGAAATCATGCAATTTGTTGCACGCATTATGCAAGCAACCCAAGAATTGGAGGAAGTAAGAATGTTGCATTTGAAGACGGAGGAGGTCCTGCTACTTCTGCTATCTGAAGCCCAGGGTAATCCCAGTTCTTCTTTAGATACCAGTTGAAATTTTCATTGGGTTATTGTACTTGCATGTTGTGTCATGTCTCTGAATGGATTATGTTGTAAGACCCCCTATGTTGTCCATGAGTTGTAATGATCCGAATATTTTAGGCGAGGTAATCCTTAGTACTTGTATGATTGACATAAGGTGAACTGTTTTTCGTGTGAGCGTAATTTATTGGATGAAATAACTGTTTGACTCAAAGTGTATCCAACCTACTGAATTCAAAGATCATGGCATTTCTAAATCATAATCATATATAAAGGTGGAATAAATCTTTGTTGTGGTTTTGAAGAAATAAATAACAAAACGTAGAATTATCTGTGGATATTCGTAATCGAATACAAATTGGATTTGGATTTAGTTGCCAGGGCCCATGGCAAACGTGAAAGCTAATTCTCCCAAGTTTTGAACGAAGCGGCTAAACACCCACTATCATTTGTGGGCTGCCCGAAGCAAGTGTTTGCGAGATGGAAATTACTGTCTACCCCTGACACTTGACATCCTTATCGACCGGATTTACACTGCTGTCGATACGGGTAGACCAGTAACTTCAATCAGACGTGACACGACGGCCTCTGAGCCCATTCAGACACGGTGGGTGCCAAACGTGGGCGGCAAAACACATTTGATTCAAGCTCGTCCGAAAGACATGTGTCTCTCCCTCCATTTCCCCATTCATCCACGATGGGCGGCAAAACAAACTCTCCTCGTCCGAAATCGATGTAGGCTAATATTTTAAATAGGGGCAGATGTGTAACTTCCCTCAGACGTGACACAACTGCCCTACGTGTCAGCCCCGTTCATACACTGTGGGCGCCAACCGTGGGCGGCAAAACACCCTCTCCTCGCCCAAAATCATTATCGGCAAATATTTGGGAGATGCGAGATTACCGTCCTATCCCCAGCCGACGTGATGTTCGAAATTTTAAACGGGGGATAAGTTCGTAACTTTCCCACATTTCAGACAAGCGCGTCCCAAAGTTTGAGATCCCCCTCCCCCTCCATTTCCCCATTCATACACCGTCGGCGCCACGACAACCTCCCGACTGCGGCCAGCCTCCTCCGTCCGCCACCCCATCCTCCACCTTGCCGGAGCCGCTACCCCTACCCCGTCGTCCACTACAAGAGATGGACGTCTCTCATCCACGGCACCGGACCAGGATCCTTTCATCGTGTCGTCTCGCTTCATCGGCGCCGTCGTCCACCTTGTCGTTGCCGCTCCTACGACCGCCTCATCCACGGCAACAGGATTTATCCCCTGACCCGGCCGTCTGCCGTCTAAAGTCTTCTTCCCCACCACCGACAGCCATCGCATCCGCAGCACCCTCAATGAATCAGCAGGGCCTACACGGCGTCGCAAGAGAGGTGGTACTCTTCCATTTGTGCTTAAGTTATTGATCTCACACGGAAAATAGATCGTAAATTGTTTACTGTACTTTTCTTGTCCGTACCAAATCGTAGTGGCTAGTTGAAAGCAAACATTGGTTGCGAAGTAGCTTTGTCCAGTTTGCACCTTCAGATCCGCCATGGCACGGTCACTATACTCGTAAAGCTTATGGTTTCCCCCCTTTATATTCACTACCATCGTGTCGTGCTAGCACTGCTCCTCAAGACCTCAACCCATCAAGCAAAACAACATGCCATTCATAATTCCAAAGCTTACGTGTTGAAATACGAATCTGATATGATGCTCATATTACTAAAACAGAGAACGTTTAATTGGTCACCTAATGTTTCTATATTCGTTTCGAAAAGCATGTGCGCCACCCACTGGTCCAACTAGTTCCACTTTCCTGATTTAACTCTTGATGCTTAGGGTTTCCCCTTTTATCTACTCTACTATGATCTGCGTAGGTGCTTTCTGTCGTACTAGCATTACTCCACCCTTCAAGCTAAACAACACAACACTCAAAATTCCAAAGCATAGTCGTTCAAATATGATTGTGATATGATACTGATATTGCTGGGGAACGTAGTAATTTCAAAATTTTCCTATGCACACGCAAGATCATGGTGATGCATAGCAACAAGAGGGGAGAGTGTGTCCACGTACCATCATAGACCGAAAGCGGAAGCGTTAGCACAAGGCGGTTGATGTAGTCGTACGTCTTCACGATCCGACCGATCAAGTACCGAACGCACGACACCTCCGAGTTCTGCACACGTTCAACTCGATGACGTCCCTCGAACTTCGATCCAGCCGAGCTTTGAGGGAGAGTTCCATTAGCATGACTGCGTGGTGAAGATGATGATGTTCTACCGACGCAGGGCTTCGCCTAAGCACTGCTACGATATTATCGAGGTGGACTATGGTGGGGAGGGGCACCGCACACGGCTAAAAGATCCAAGAGATCAATTGTTGTGTCTATGCGGTGCCCCTCTCCTCCGTATATAAAGGGGGGAGGAGAGGGCAGGCCAAGGGGAGGAGGCGCGCCCAAGGGGGAGTCCTACTCCCACCGGGAGTAGGACTCCTCCTTTTCCTATTTGGAGAGGGAGAGGGAAGGAAGAGGAAGGAGGGAGGAAGGAAAGGGGGGCCCTCCCAATTCGGATTGGGCTTGGGGGGGGGGGGCGCCCCCTCCCTTGCTCCTTTCCCCTCCTTTCCACTAAAGCCCATTAAGGCCCATAAACCTCCCGGGGGGTTCCGATAACCTCCCGGAGCTCCGGTATTATCCCGATCTCACCCGGAACCATTCCGGTATCCAAATATAGTCGTCCAATATATCGATATTTATGTCTCGACCATTTCGAGACTCCTCGTCATGTCCGTGATCACATCCGGGACTCCAAACAACCTTCGGTACATCAAAACACATAAACTCATAATATAACCGTCATCGAACTTTAAGCGTGCGGACCCTACGGGTTCGAGAACTATGTAGACATGACCGAGACACGTCTCCGGTCAATAACCAATAGCGGAACGTGGATGCTCATATTGGCTCCCACATATTCTATGAAGATCTTTATCGGTCAAACCGCAAAACAACATACATTGTTGCCTTTGTCATCGGTATGTTACTTGCCTGAGATTCGATCGTCGGTATCTCAATACCTAGTTCAATCTCATTACCGGCAAGTCACTTTACTCGTTCCGTAATACATCATCCCGCAACTAAATCATTAGTTGCAATGCTTGGAAGGCTTAAGTGATGTGCATTACCGAGTGGGCCCAGAGATACCTCTCCGACAATCGGAGTGACAAATCCTAATCTCGAAATACGCCAACCCAACAAGTACCTTCGGAGACACCTGTAGAGCACCTTTATAATCACCCAGATACGTTGTGAAGTTTGGTAGCACACAAAGTGTTCCTCCGGTAAACGGGAGTTGCATAATCTCATAGTCATAGGAACATGTATAAGTCATGAAGAAAGCAATAGCAACATACTAAACGATCGAGTGCTAAGCCAACGGAATGGGTCAAGTCAATCACATCATGATGTGATCCCGTTAATCAAATGACAACTCTTTGTCTATGGCTAGGAAACATAACCATCTTTGATCAACGAGCTAGTCAAGTAGAGGCATACTAGTGACACTCTGTTTGTCTATGTATTCACACATGTATCATGTATCTGGTTAATACAATTCTAGCATGAATAATAAACATTTATCATGATATAAGGAAATAAATAATAACTTTATTATTGCCTCTAGGGCATATTTCCTTCAGTCTCCCACTTGCACTAGAGTCAATAATCTAGATTACACAGTAATGATTCTAACACCCATGGAGTCTTGGTGCTGATCATGTTTTGCTCGTGGAAGAGGCTTAGTCAACGGGTCTGCAACATTCAGATCCGTATGTATCTTGCAAATCTCTTTGTCTCCCACCTGGACTTGATCCCGGATGGAGTTGAAGCGTCTCTTGATGTGTTTGGTTCTCTTATGAAATCTGGATTCCTTTGCTAAAGCAATTGCACCAGTATTGTCACAAAATATTTTCATTGGACCCGATGCACTAGGTATGACACCTAGATCGGATATGAACTCCTTCATCCAGACTCCTTCATTTGCTGCTTCCGAAGCAGCTATGTACTCCGCTTCACATGTAGATCCCGCTACGACGCTTTGTTTAGAACTGCACCAACTGACAGCTCCACTGTTCAATAAAAACACGTATCCGGTTTGCGATTTAGAATCGTCCGGATCAGTGTCAAAGCTTGCATCGACGTAACCATTTACGACGAGCTCTTTGTCACCTCCATAAACGAGAAACATATCCTTAGTCCTTTTCATGTATTTCAGGATGTTCTTGACCGCTGTCCAGTGATCCACTCCTGGATTACTTTGGTACCTCCCTGCTAAACTAATAGCAAGGCACACATCAGGTCTGGTACACAGCATTGCATACATGATAGAGCCTATGGCGGAAGCATAGGGAACATCTTTCATTTTCTCTCTATCTTCTCCAGTGGTAGGGCATTTAGTCTTACTCAACTTCACACCTTGTAACACAGGCAAGAACCCTTTCTTTGCTTGATCCATTTTGAACATCTTCAAAACTTTGTCAAGGTATGTGCTTTGTGAAAGTCCAATTAAGCGTCTTGATCTATCTCTATAGATCTTGATGCCCAATATATAAGCAGCTTCACCGAGGTCCTTCATTGAAAAACTCTTATTCAAATATCCTTTTATGCTATCCAGTAATTCTATATCATTTCCAATCAACAATATGTCATCCACATATAATATCAGAAATGCTACAGAGCTCCCACTCACTTTCTTGTAAATACAGGCTTCTCCAAAAGTCTGTATAAAACCATATGCTTTGATCGCCCTATCAAAACATTTATTCCAACTCCGAGAGGCTTGCACCAGTCCATAAATGGATCGCTGGAGCTTGCACACTTTGTTAGTTCCCTTTGGATCGACAAAACCTTCCGGTTGCATCACATACAACTCTTCTTCCAGAAATCCATTCAGGAATGCAGTTTTGACATCCATTTGCCAAATTTCATAATCATAAAATGCGGCAATTGCTAACATGATTCGGACAGACTTAAGCATTGCTACGGGTGAGAAGGTCTCGTCGTAGTCAATCCCTTGAACTTGTCGAAAACCTTTTGCAACAAGTCGAGCTTTATAGACAGTAACATTACCGTCAGCGTCAGTCTTCTTCTTGAAGATTCATTTATTCTCGATGGCTTGCCGATCATCGGGCAAGTCAACCAAAGTCCATAGTTTGTTCTCATACATGGATCCCATCTCGGATTTCATGGCCTCAAGCCATTTTGCGGAATCTGGGCTCACCATCGCTTCTTCATAGTTCGTAGGTTCGTCATGGTCTAGTAACATAACCTCCAGAATAGGATTACCGTACCACTCTAGTGCGGATCTTACTCTAGTTGACCTACGAGGTTCAGTAACAACTTGATCTGAAGTTTCATGATCATCATCATTAACTTCCTCACTAATTGGTGTAGGCGTCACAGGAACCGGTTTCTATGATGAACTACTTTCCAATAAGGGAGCAGGTACTGTTACCTCATCAAGTTCTACTTTCCTCCCACTCCTTCTCTAGAAAGGATCCATTCTTAGCAACGAATGTCTTGCCTTCGGATCTGTGATAGAAGGTGTACCCAACAGTTTCCTTTGGGTATCATATGAAGACACATTTCTCTGATTTGGGTTCGAGCTTATCAGGTTGAAGCTTTTTCACATAAGCATCGGAGCCCCAAACTTTAAGAAACGACAACTTTGGTTTCTTGCCAAACCACAGTTCATAAGGCGTCATCTCAACGGATTTTGATGGTGCCCTATTTAACGTGAATGCGGTCGTCTCTAAAGCATAACCCCAAAATGATAGCGGTAAATCAGTAAGAGACATCATAGATCGCACCATATCTAGTAAAGTACGATTACGATGTTCGGACACACCATTACGCTGTGGTGTTCCGGGTGGCGTGAGTTGCGAAACTATTCCGCATTGTTTCAAATGTAGACCAAACTCGTAACTCAAATATTCTCCTCCACGATCAGATCACAGAAACTTTATTTTCTTGTTACGATGATTTTCAACTTCACTCTGAAATTCTTTGAACTTTTCAAATGTTTCAGACTTATGTTTCATTAAGTAGATATACCCATATCTGCTTAAATCATCTGTGAAGGTGAGAAAATAACGATACCCGCCGCGAGCCTCAACATTCATTGGACCACATACATCAGTATGTATGATCTCCAACAAATCAGTTGCTCGCTCCATAGTTCCGGAGAACGGCGTTTTAGTCATCTTGCCCATGAGGCATGGTTCGCAAGTACCAAGTGATTCATAATCAAGTGATTCCAAAAGTCCATCAATATGGAGTTTCTTCATGCGCTTTACACCAATATGAGCCAAACGGCAGTGCCACAAATAAGTTGCACTATCATTATCAACTCTGCATCTTTTGGCTTCAACATTATGAATATGTGTATCAGTACTATCGAGATTCATCAAAAATAGACCACTCTTCAAGGGTGCATGACCATAAAAGATATTACTCATATAAGTAGAACAACCATTATTCTCTGATTTAAATGAATAACCGTCTCGCATCAAACAAGATCCAGATATAATGTTCATGCTCAACGCTGGCACCAAATAACAATTATTTAGGTCTAATACTAATCCCGAAGGTAGATGTAGAGGTAGCGTGCCAACGGTGATCACATCGACTTTGGAACCGTTTCCCACGCGCATCGTCACCTCGTCCTTAGCCAGTGTCCGCTTAATCCGTAGTCCCTGTTTCGAGTTGCAAATATTAGCAACAGAACCAGTATCAAATACCCAGGTGCTACTGCGAGCTCTGGTAAGGTACACATCAATAACATGTATATCACATATACCTTTGTTCACCTTGCCATCCTTCTTATCCGCCAAATACTTGGGGCAGTTCCGCTTCAAGTGACTAGTCTGCTTGCAGTAGAAGCACTCAGTCTCAGGCTTAGGTCCAGACTTAGGTTTCTTCTCTTGAGCAGCAACTTGTTTGCTGTTCTTCTTGAAGTTCCCCTTCTTCTTCCCTTTGCCCTTTTTCTTGAAACTGGTGGTCTTATTGACCATCAACACTTGATGCTCCTTCTTGATTTCTACCTCCGCAGCCTTTAGCATTGCGAAGAGCTCGGGAATCGTCTTATCCATCCCTTGCATGTTATAGTTCATCACGAAGCTCTTGTAGCTTGGTGGCAGTGATTGAAGAATTCTGTCAATGATGCTATCATCCGGAAGATTAACTCCCAGTTGAATCAAGTGATTGTTATACCCAGACATTCTGAGTATATGCTCACTGACATAACTATTCTCCTCCATCTTGCAGCTGTAGAACTTATTGGAGACTTCATATCTCTCAATCCGGGGATTTGCTTGAAATATTAACCTCAACTCCTGGAACATCTCATATGCTCCATGACGTTCAAAACGTCGTTGAAGTCCCGGTTCTAAGCCATAAAGCATGGCACACTGAACTATCAAGTAGTCATCAGCTTTGCTCTGCCAGACGTTCATAACATCTGGTGTTGCTCCTGAAGCAGGTTTGGCACCTAGCGGTGCTTCCAGGACGTAATTCTTCTGTGCAACAATGAGGATAATCCTCAAGTTATGGACCCAGTCTGTGTAATTGCTACCATCATCTTTCAACTTTGCTTTCTCAAGGAACGCATTAAAATTCAACGGAACAACAGCACGAGCCATCTATCTACAATAAACATAGACATGCAAAATACTATCAGGTACTAAGTTCATGATAAATTTAAGTTCTATTAATCATATTACTTAAGAACTCCCACTTAGATAGACATCCCTCTAATCATCTAAGCGATCATGTGATCCAAATCAACTAAACCATAACCGATCATCACGTGAAGTGGAGTAGTTTTCAATGGTGAACATCACTATGTTGATCATATCTACTATATGATTCACACTCGACCTTTCGGTCTCAGTGTTCCAAGGCCATATCTGCATATGCTAGGCTCGTCAAGTTTAACTTGAGTAATCTGCGTGTGCAAAACTGTCTTGCACCCGTTGTAGATGGACGTAGAGCTTATCACACCTGATCATCACGTGGTGTCTGCGCACGACGAACTTTGGCAACGGTGCATACTCAGGGAGAACACTTTTATCTTGAAATTTAGTGAGAGATCATCTTATAATGCTACCGCCAATCAAAGCAAGATAAAATGCATGAAAGATAAACATCACATGCAATCAATATAAGTGATATGATATGGCCATCATCATCTTGTGCTTGTGATCTCCATCTCCGAAGCACCGTCATGATCACCATCATCACCGGCGCGACACCTTGATCTCCATCGTAGCATCGTTGTTGTCTCGCCAACTATTGCTTCTACGACTATCGCTACCGCTTAGTGATAAAGTAAAGAAATTACAGGGCGATTGCATTGCATACAATAAAGCGACAACCATATGGCTCCTGCCATTTGCCGATGACTCGGTTACAAAACATGATCATCTCATAATATAAAATAAAGCATCATGCCTTGACCATATCACATCACAACATGTCCTGCAAAAACAGGTTAGACGTCCTCTACTTTGTTGTTGCAAGTTTTACGTGGCTGCTACGGGCTGAGCAAGAACCGTTCTTACCTACACATCAAAACCACAACGATAGTTCGTCAAGTTAGTGTTGTTTTAACCTTCTCAAGGACCGGGCGTAGCCACACTCGGTTCAACTAAAGTTGGAGAAACTGACACCCGCTAGCCACCTATGTGCAAAGCATGTCGGTAGAACCGGTCTCGCGTAAGCGTACGTGTAATGTCGGTCCAGGCCGCTTCATCCAACAATACCGCCGAACCAAAGTGTGACATGCTGGTAATCAGTATGACTTGTATCGCCCACAACTCACTTGTGTTCTACTCGTGCATATAACATCAACGCATAAAACCAGGCTCGGATACCACTGTTGGGGAACGTAGTAATTTCAAAATTTTCCTACGCACACGCAAGATCATGGTGATGCATAGGAACGAGAGGGGAGAGTGTGTCCACGTACCCTTGTAGAACGAAAGCGGAAGCGTTAGCACAACGCGGTTGATGTAGTCGTACGTCTTCACGATCCGACCGATCAAGTACCGAACGCACGACACCTCCGAGTTCTGCACACGTTCAACTCGATGACGTCCCTCGAACTTCGATCCAGCCGAGCTTTGAGGGAGAGTTTCGTCAGCACGACGGCGTGGTGACGATGATGATGTTCTACCGACGCAGGGCTTCGCCTAAGCACCGCTACGATATTATCGAGGTGGACTATGGTGGAGAGGGGCACCGCACACGGCTAAAAGATCCAAGAGATCAATTGTTGTGTCTATGGGGTGCCCCTCTCCTCCGTATATAAAGGGGGGAGGAGAGGGCCGGCCAAGGGGAGGAGGCGCGCCCAAGGGGGGAGTCCTACTCCCACCGGGAGTAGGACTCCTCCTTTTCCTATTTGGAGAGGGAGAGGGAAGGAAGAGGAAGGAGGGAGGAAGGAAAAGGGGGGCCGGCCCCCCTCCCAATTTGGATTGCGATTGGGGGGGGCCTCCCTTGCTCCTTTCCCCTCCTTTCCCCTAAAGCCCATTGAGGCCCATATACCTCCCCGGGGGTTCCGATAACCTCCTAGAGCTCCGGTATTATCCCGATCTCACCCGGAACCATTCCGGTATCCAAATATAGTCGTCCAATATATCGATCTTTACGTCTCGACAATTTCGAGACACCTCGTCATGTCCATGATCACATCCGGGACCCCAAACAACCTTCGGTACATCAAAACACATAAACTCATAATATAACCGTCATCGAACTTTAAGCATGCGGACCCTACGTGTTCGAGAACTATGTAGACATGACCGAGACACGTCTCCGGTCAATAACCAATAGCGGAACGTGGATGCTCATATTGGCTCCCACATATTCTACGAAGATCTTTATCGGTCAAACCGCATAACAACATACGTTGTTCCCTTTGTCATCGGTATGTTACTTGCCCGATATTCGATCGTCGGTATCTCAATACCTAGTTCAATCTCATTACCGGCAAGTCTCTTTACTTGTTCCGTAATACATCATCCCGCAACTAACTCATTAGTTGCAATGCTTGCAAGGCTTAAGTGATGTGCATTACCGAGTGGGCCCAGAGATACCTCTCCGACAATCGGAGTGACAAATCCTAATCTCGAAATACGCCAACCCAACAAGTACCTTCGGAGACACCTGTAGAGCACCTTTATAATCACCCAGTTACGTTGTGACGTTTGGTAGCACACAAAGTGTTCCTCCGGTAAACGGGAGTTGCATAATCTCATAGTCATAGGAACATGTATAAGTCATGAAGAAAGCAATAGCAACATACTAAATGATCGAGTGCTAAGCCAACGGAATGGGTCAAGTCAATCACATCATTCTCCTAATGATGTGATCTCGTTAATCAAATAACAACTCTTTGTCTATGGCTAGGAAACATAACCATCTTTGATCAACGAGCTAGTCAAGTAGAGGCATACTAGTGACACTCTGTTTGTCTATGTATTCACACATGTATCATGTTTCCGGTTAATACAATTCTAGCATGAATAATAAACATTTATCATGATATAAGGAAATAAATAATAAATTTATTATTGCCTCTAGGGCATATTTCCTTCAGATATTAGTTAACAGACACATTTAATTGGTTAGCTAAAGGTCCCACTTGAGTTTCCAAATGCATGTCGCGACATATAGAGAGACAGCAGAATTGCATTTCTTTATCACTTGTAGACTGTACTTTCTTGACCATACCAAATCTTAGTTATTATTTCAAAGCAAACATCAGTTGCTAACTACCCTCTGCGCGGTTTGCAGCTTCAGATCTGCCATCCCACTGCCACGGTCAACACTATACTCATCATGCTTACGGTTTCCCCATTTTATGATGACCACGATCAGCCTACGTGGTTCGTGTCGTAATAGCACTTCTCCACCCATCGAGCTAAACAAGCTTAGTTGTACAAATTCAAATATGATATTATGTTGATATTAGTAAAACTGAGAGATGTTTAATTGGCCAGCTAAATGTTCCTACTTTAGTTTCGAAATGCATGTGAGCCACATATGGAGAGACCGAAAGGAATAGTATTTCTCTATGCGCTCTGGTTCATCATGGGTGGCCAACCGACATTGTATAGAAAGACTTGTAATATCTTCAATCTTCTTGCTCTTCTGCTCTTCTTTAAGATGATCCTCTTCTCTTGCGGTCGACTGGTCAGGTCGAGTTATTCTCCCTTAGTATATTTTGAATCTGTCAGGTCAGATCGACTCGTTCTTCTTTACTATATGTTGAAGCTGTCATCTGCGAAGTATCATCACTTCTGGAGCTCTCATATTTTCAGTAGTAGGCCACATTATATTAATGCACACACCAAATTACGGCATGCATGGCACCTCTTAGAAGAATTGCAGAGATAGCACAAAGGGGTTTACGGGGAGGAAGTATTGGATTAGAATCACTTCTGCATTACAAAGATAATCTCAGTTGTTTTTATGTTTTCATGCATGTCAGGTATTGAACATTATCAAAATGAAGATGAGAATGGGCGCGTGAGAGGAATATTGCGGAACAATCCACTGGCTAACAAACTTGGCATGGTGGAGGATGGCCTATCTTATTCACCCATCAAGTTGCTTGCTCTAACTTGGCAAGGTTGTATTGGTCGCACATATTTTGCATCTGACCTCTTGCATTACTTCTACTTTGTTACACCATCTGCTTAGTTTAAGCATCATATATGAGTATATGGCATACCTATCCATTTTCTGTACCTATTCCATGTGTCGTCATACTATGTTTTTCCAGTCAAATGTTGTTCTTTCGTAATAGATGTCCAAAAGGAAGAGGGTGAGTGCAGATCCTCAAGGAGTACAAACTAGGCATTTGGAAAAGGTAGTGATACCTGTTAAATCAGATAGATCAGCAGCCACAGAAAACACAGGCCCAACTGTACCACACTTTACCCTTACTCCAGTGGCCAAACCTCTATTAGAACTGCTGAGAGCCCAGCGTCAGGTACTGTCTATGATATCAATTCAAAATTTGAACTCCTAAATTTCTGCGTGTGCCTTACCTTCTCTCTTGTATGAAAACTAATTCCAGATGAATCTCCTTGCTCAAAGGATCATAGGATCTCACGACAATACTGGGCTCTGCATTGCTCTTGTCAGTACCTCTTGCCCTTTCTCAGCATACTTACACTCATTGCTGTTTGATTATGTAGCATCACTGTAAATGTTCGCTTCTTTATCCTCCCTTTGCTTGAAATGATAAGATCTATATTTACTGTTAGATAAATGTAGAATTAAAACAATGGTTATGAAGTTTTGGATTGCTCATGTAAGTACCTGTTGTCATGTATTCCCTCTGTATCGAATTAATTGTTGATCAATTGGATGTATTTAGAACTTAATAGTGCTAGATAGATCCATTTGAGCGACAAGTAATAACGGACGGTGGTGGTATTACTGTACTTGCATCACGAGATAGTAGATTGTCTAGCATTACTCTGCATCTTATCTGCCCTGCCCTCCACTTTCTCCAAATTATCATATCTACATTTACTCTTACCAAAATGTTGAATAAAGCCAATGCCACTACACACGTTGATGTCTGCATTCCTCTTGTCAGTACCTTTTGCCTTGTAACGTTGTACTTAATTAATTGCTATTTGATTATGTATCATCAGTCTGGACCTGAGCTTCATTATCCTCTGTTTCTTCCATTATTATTAAATGTTGGGGATATCGCTTATCGAGAACTTATCGGTCAACCCAAGATAAGGGGTAAATCGGCTAGTTTATCGGCATATCGGCCAATTTAGCGCCATATCGGCTGATTTATCGGGTCAGACAACGGTAAGCGATAAATCGTTCGATTTATCGGAATATCGGAAGATATTTTGAACAGTGATATTATTTGATCTATATTTACTCTTTGCAAAATGTAGAATAATGGCAACGCTTATAAAGAATTTTCTTTGGGGAATTTATTGAATTGTCCTTCCATCAACATGGAGAAGGGCTTTGTCCAGCCCATGTTAACATGTAATGTAAGTTCATCCTTCTCAAGCCATCAAACTTTGTTCTAGTATAGATTTGGATATGCATCATTTCCTCCACTGCTGTATACTTTGTTGTTTACATCTGACTGGATGTTTGCAACAACTACCAGTTTTAAATTGTAGTTGTAAAAACATGTTCCTTATGCAGAACAGATCCATTTATTTGCTTATATAATTGTGAAACCTATTACGTGTCTCCTTATTTCTCTTTCAGAGTCGTATCTCTTATGCCAGGCAGAACTTTAGGGAAGATAGTGAGCAAAACCATCTTGAGGACAGCGAGATGACCCACAAGGTCCTGACTTGATGAAGAAAGTGAGTTGAAGCTACTCACCAGCAGGTGTGAGACAACCTCTGTGCAGTCGCTGCCTCAATCAGTTCGACTTCTTCAGTCTCAACTTAAAGCGGAAAGGCTTGCTTCAGCTCAGCTCCGACTTGAAGTCAAAGATATAATGAAGATGTCAGGGGACTGTCGTGCACACTATGGTGCCATACAGCTAGGGATGAAGCATCTATCGTTGACACAACTGAGGTCTCATCAGCTTGTTCGGCTGCTTGCGGGGCCCGACCTTGCCAGGCCTAGTGCCTTCTGAAGTGCTCTTAGTTTTTTATATTCTTTTGTCGGCGCGTTTATATGCACTGGTGGCGACTTTTGATGCCCAGTGTATGTAATTCGCGGTCATGTTGCGCTTTATTATCACCGGTAGCGAACTTTGATTCCCAGTGGATGTAATATGCCGTAATTTCTTTATTGTATAGTCTAGGTTTATTCTTTGGTCAGTATGCTGTAATTTAGGCCGGAAGGTTCAGTGGATCTTAGTGTTGTCGGTCTTCAGGTCGGCCCGTTACTCATATGGGCCAAAACGTGGGCCTATAATCATCTTGGGCCATTAGCAGGTCTAAACCTATAGTAGTTTCCCGCCTTTAACAGGCCGAGTAAAGTTCTGGCCAGCTGGGCCAAAGAATACCATGGGCTTTTAACAGGCTAAAACCTAGATTGGGCTAGCGTTGAGCCGAAAAATTCACGGGCCAATACAGGCCGAAACTGCCTAAGGCCCATGTTGGTCCCAAATAGGACGAGCAGTTAACAGGCCAAAATATATCTCGGGCATGTTTGGCCCAATAAAATTATGGGCTTTAAGCAGGCCGGTATCCACGCGGGCCATAGGCCCAAAAGTGTCACGGGCCATTATCAGATAGGCTGTAAGCAGGCCGGATTCAACACGGGCTGTAATTAGGCCCAACTGTTACACGGGCCATTAACAGGCCGATAGGCCAGTTGGGCTGAAATTTATCCACGAAGACAACGGGCCATTAAGAGGCCTAAAGTTACTTCGAACAAGAAATAGCCCAGTTTCTGCATGGGCCGTTAAATGTCCTAAAGTTAAACCGGGCCGACAACGTCCCAGATACTCCACGGGCCGCTAACAGGCTGAAACTATTATCAGGCTGAACTGGTAAACGGGCATTTAACAGGCTGAAATACAAACCTGTCTTAGAATGGGCCCAAAGGTACATTGGGCTGTTAAGGGCCTGATCCGATATGGGCCGTAATTTGGCCCAAAACTTGGCAGGCTGTGAACGGGCCTGATCTGATATGGGCCTCAATTTGACCCAAAACATGGCAGGCTGTTAACGGGCCAGCCCACTAGTGTCTGAAAAGACATGGTGGGCCTTTAGCTGGGCCGGTCTTTTCACGGGAATGGGCCTCTATTGGGCCATGCCACGTGTTGACGTATCATAGGCGCCTCCTGTCCAATGAGTGGATGACATCTGTCCCAACGAGGAGCTGACACGTGGTTCCGTCGGCCAATGAGAATTTTACACGTGGAAAATCCCCATTGGTCCGGGCTGTTAACGGGTTATCGGATCCAAAACCGGACCCGATAGCTTAACAGCGAGCCGTTATGGTCGATGCCACGTGTCGGTCACCGTTGACGATAGCACTTCTATGACGCGCGATTTATCGTCATGGAAGTGGACACTTCCGTGATGACAATTTTGGTAATGTCATGGAACACTTCTATGACAGCACATGTATGACTATCTTGATTCTATCATAAAATCGTCATGGATTTACATGCATGACAGAAAACGTGACCTACTGTGACAAACACGTATCATCACGGAAGTGTCTTTTTTGTAGTGGATGTTTATCTTTTATGCATCTTATTTTGCTTAGTACGGCGGTAGCATTATAAGATGATCCCTTCACTAAATTTCAAGGTAAAAGTGTTCTCCCTGAGTATGCACCGTTGCTACAGTTCGTCGTGTTGAGACACCACGTGGGGATTGGGTGTGATAGACTCTACGTTCACATACAACGGGTGCAAGACAGTTTTGCACATGCGGAATACTTGGGTTAAACTTGACGAGTCTAGCATGTACAGGCATGGCCTCGAAACACTGGAGATCGAAAGATCGAACGTGAATCATATAGTAGATATGATCAACATAGAGATGTTCACCATTGATGACTATCCCATCTCACATGATGATCGGACATGGGTTAGTTGATTTGGATCACGTATCACATAGATGACTTGAGGGATGTCTATTTAAGTGGGAGTTCTTAAGTAATTTGATTAATTGAACTTAATTTATCATAAACTTAGTCCTGATAGTATTTGCATATCTATTTTGTAGATCAATAGCTCGCGATATAGCTCCCTTATTTTTGATATGTTCCTAGAGAAAAATAAGTTGAAAGATGATAGTAGCAATGATGCGGACTGGGTCCGTGATCTGAGGATTATCCTCATTGCTGCACAGAAGAATTATGTCCTTGATGCACCGCTAGGTGACACACCTATTGCAGGAGCAGATGCAGACGTTATGAATGTTTGGCAAGCTCGATATGATGACTACTTAATAAGTTTAGTGCGCCATGCTTTACGGCTTAGAATCGGGACTTCAAAAATGTTTTGAACGCCACAGAGCATATGAGATGTTCTAAGAGCTGAAATTGGTATTTCAGACTCACGCCCATGTCGAGAGGTATGAGACCCCTGACAAGTATTTTGCCTACATGTAGGAGGAGAATAGCTCAACCAGTGAGCATGTGCTCAGAATGTCTGGGTACTACAATCGCTTGAATCAAGTGGGAGTTAATCTTCCAGATAAGATAGTGATTGACAGAGTTCTCTAGTCACTGTCACCAAGCCATTAGAACTTCATGATGAACTATAATATGCAAGGGATGAAGAAAACTATTCCCGAGCTCTTCACGATGCTGAAATTGGCGAAGGTAGAAATCAAGAAAGAACATCAAGTCTTGATGGTTAAACAAGACCACTAGTTTCAAGAAAAGGGCAAGGGAAAGAAAGGGAACTTCAAGAAGAATGGCCAGAAAGTTGCCACTCCTGTGAAGAAGCCCAAAACTGGACCCAGGCCTGAAACTGAGTGCTTCTACTGCAAAGGAAATGGTCACTGAAAGCGAAACTGCCCCAAATACTTGACGAATGAGAAGGATGGCAAAGTGAACAAAGGTACATTTGATATACATGTTATTGATGTGTACCTTACTAGTATTCATAGAGCCCCTAGGTATTTGATACCTGTTCAGTTGCTAAGATTAGTAGCTCGAAACAGGAGTTGCAGAATAAACAGAGACTAGTTAAGGGCGAGGTGACGATGTGTGTTGAAAGTGATTCCAAGGTTGATACGATCACCATCGCACACTCCCTCTACCTTCGGGATTAGTGTTGAACCTAAATAAATGTTATTTGGTGTTTGCGTTGAGCATGAATATCATTAGGTCATGTTTATTGCAATACGGTTATTCATTTAAGTCAGAGAATAATTGTTGTTCTGTTTAAATGAATAAAACCTTCTATGATCATACACCCAATGTGAATGGTTTATTGAATCTCGATCGTAGTGATATGCATATTCATAATATTGACGCCGAAAGATGCAAAGTTCATAATGATAGTGCAAAATATTTGTGGCACCGCCGTTTAGGTCATATTGGTGTAAAGCGCATGAAGAAACTCCATGCATATGGACTTTTGGAATCACTTGATTATGAATCATTTGATACTTGTGAACCATGCCTCATGGGCAAGATGACTAAAACTCCGTTCTCCGGAACAATGGAGCAAGCCAATGACTTATTGGAAATAATACATACCGATGTATGCGGTCCGATGAGTGTTGAGGCACGCGGTGGGTATCGTTATTTTTTTACCTTCACACATGAGTTGAGCAGATATGGGTATATCTACTTAATGAAACACAAGTTTGAAACATTTGAAAAGTTTAAAGTATTTCAAAGTAAAGTGGAGAATCATCGTAACAAGAAAATAAAGTTTCTACGATCTGATCGCGGAGGCAAATATTTGAGTTACGAGTTTGGCCTTCATATAAAACAATGTGGAATAGTTTCACAACTCACGCCACCTGGAACACCACATCGTAATGGTGTGTCCGAACATCGTAACCGTACTTTATTAGATATGGTGCGATCTATGATGTCTCTTGCCGATTTACCACTATAGTTTTGGGGTTATGCATTAGAGACAGCTGCATTCACGTTAAATAGGGCACCGTCTAAATCCGTTGAGACGACACCGTATGAACTATGGTTTGGCAAGAAACCTAAGTTGTCGTTTCTTAAAGTTTGGGGTTGGGACACTTAAGTCAAAAGGCTTCAGCCTGATTAGCTCGAACCCAAATCGGAGAAGTGCGTCTTCATAGGATACCCTAATTAAGGAAACAATTGGGTACACCTTCTACCACAGATCCGAAGGCAAGATCTTTGTTGCCAAGAATGGAAACTTTCTAGAGAAGGAGTTTCTCTCGAAAGAAGTGAGTGGGAGGAAAGTAGAACTTGATGAGGTATTGTACCTTCTCTCGAGCTAGAAAGTAGCTCATCACAGAAAACCGTTCCCGTGATGCCTATACCAACTAGAGAGGAAGCTAATGTGATGATCATCAAACTTCAGATCAAGTTACTACTGAACCTCTTAGGTCAACCAGAGCACGATCCACACCAGAGTGGTACAGTAATCCTGTTCTAGAAGTCATGTTACTAGACCATGACGAACCTACGAACTATGAAGAAGCTATGATGAGCCCATATTCCGATAAATGGCTTAAGGCCATGAAATCTAAGATAGGATCCATGTATGAAAATAAAGTGTGGACTTTGGTGGACTTGCCTGATGATCGGCGAGCCATAGAGAATAAATGGATCTTCAAGAAAAATACTGACGCTGATGGTAATGCTACTGTCTACAAAGCTCGACTTGTCGCAAAAGGTTTTCAAAAAGTTCAAGGAGTTGACTACGATGAGACTTTATCACCCGTAGCGACGCTTAAGTCTGCCTGAATCATGTTAGCAATTGCAGCATTTTATGATTATGAAATCTGGCAAATGGATGTCAAAAAATGCATTCCTTAATGGATATTAAAGAAGAGTTGTATATGATGCAACCAGAAGGTTTTGTCAATCCCAAAGTTGCTAACAAAGTGTGTGAGCTACAGCGATCCATCTATTGACTGGTGCAAGCATCTCGGGGTTGGAATATACGCTTTGATAAGATGATCAAAGCATATGGTTTTATACAGACTTATGGTGAAGTCTGTATTTACAAGAAAGTGAGTGGGAGCTCTGTATCATTTCTGATATTATATGTGGATGACATATTTTTATTGGAAATGATATAGAATTTCTGGATAGCATAAAAGGATACTTGAATAAGAATTTTTCAATGAAAGACCTTGGTGAAGCTACTTATATATTGGGCATCAAGATCTATAGGGATAGATCGAGACGCTTAATAGGACTTTACAAAGCACATACCTTGACAAGATTTTGAAGAAGTTCAAAATGGATCAGTCAAAGAAAGGGTTCTTGCCTGTGTTGCAAGGTGTGAAGTTGATTAAATACTCAAAGCCCGACCACGGCAGAAGATAGAGAGAGAATGAAATTCATTCCCTATGCCTAAGCCATAGGTTCTATAAAGTATGCCATGTTGTGTGCCAAACCTATTGTGTACCTTGCCATGACTTTGGAAAGGGGGTACAATAGTGATCTAGGAGTAGATCACTAGACAGCGGTCAAAATTATACTTAGAGGACTAAGGAAATATTTCTCGGTTATGGAGGTGATAAAGAGTTCGTCGTAAAGAGTTACATCGATGCAAGCTTTTACACCGATCCAGATGACTCGGTGTCTCAATCTGGATACATATTAAAAGTGGGAGCAATTAGCTAGAGTATCTCCATGCAGAGCATTGTAGACATAGAAATTTGTGAAATACATACAAATTTGAATGTGGTAGACCCGTTGACTAAGCCTCTCTCACAAGCAACACATGATCACGCCTTAGTACTCTTTGGGTGTTACTCACATAGCGATGTGAACTAGGTTATTTACTCTAGTAAACTCTTTGGGTATTGGTCACATGGCGATGTGAACTATGGGTGTTAATCACATGACGATGTGAACTAGATTATTGACTCTAGTGCAAGTGGGAGACTGAATAAAATATGCCCTAGAGGCAATAATAAAGTTGTTATTTTATATTTCCTTATTCATGATAAAGGTTTATTATTCATGCTAGAATTGTATTGGTCGGAAACCTAAATACATGTGTGAATACATAAACAAACACCGTGTCCCCAGTGAGCCTCTACTTGACTAGCTCGTTGATCAAAGATGGTTATGGTTTCCTAACCATGGACATGTGTTGTCATTTGATAACGGGATCACATCATTAGGAGAATGATGTGATGGACAAGACCCATTCGTTAGCTTAGCATATTGATCGTTTAGTTTTATTGCTATTGCTTTCTTCATGTCAAATACATATTCCTTCGACCATGAGATTATGCATCTCCCGGATTCCAGAGGAATGCCTTGTGTGCTATCAAACGTCACAACGTAACTGGGTGATTATAAAGATGCTCTACAGGTATCTGCGAAGGTGTTTGTTGAGTTGGCATAGATCAAGATTAGGATTTGTCACTCCGAGTATCGGAGAGGTATCTCTGGGCCCTCTTGGTAATACACGTCATAAGCTTGCAAGCAAACGACTAAGGACTTAGTCACGAGGTGATGTATTACGGAACGAGTAAAGAGACTTGCCGGTAACGAGATTGAACTAGGTATGCAGATACGACGATCGAATCTCGGTCAAGTAACATACCGATGGACAAAGGGAATTACGTATGTTGTCATAACGGTTCGACCGATAAAGATCTTCGTAGAATATATAGTAGCCAATATGGGCATCCAGGTTCTGCTATTGGTTATTGACCGGAGAGGTGTCTCGGTCATGTTTACATAGTTCTCGAACCCGTAGGGACCGCACGCTTAACGTACGATGACGATATAGTATTATATGAGTTATGTGATTTGGTGACCGAATGTTGTTCGGAGTCCCGGATGAGATCACGGACATGACGAGGAATCTCAAAATGGTCGAGAGGTAAAGATTGGTATATAGGACGATGGTCTTCGGAGACCGGAATTGTTTTGGGGGGTACCGGGTATTTATCGAGTCACCGGAAGGGGTTCCGAGCACCCCCGGCAAAAGATATGGGCCTTATGGGCCAAGAGGGGAAACGCACCAGCCACAAGGGGCTGGTGCGCCCCACATATGGGCCGGCCTAAGAGGAGAAGGAAAGAGGGGAAAGGGAAAGGAAAGAGTGGAATAGGACTCCCCCTTCCTTCCCTCTCCCCCCCTCTTTCCTTCCCCCTCCGACAAATATGGCAGGGGGCGCGCGGCTTGGGAGGAGCCCAAGTAGGATTCGGTCCTACTTGGGGCGTCCCTTGGCCTCTCCCCTCCCTCTCCCACCTATATATATGTGGGAGGGGCGCCTAGCACACACCAGACAATTGCCTAGCCGTGTGCGGTGCCCCCCTCCACCGTTTACACCCCCGGTCATATTTTTGTAGTGCTTAGGCGAAGCCCTGCGGAGATCACTTCATCATCACCGTCCCCACGCCGTCGTGCTGACGGAACTCATCTACTACCTCGACGTTTTGCTGGATCAAGAAGGCGAGGGACGTCACTGAGCTGAACATGTGCAGAACGCGGAGGTGTCGTGCGTTCGGTAATTGATCGGTTGACGTGAGAAGAAATTCGACTACATCAACCGCGTTGTGAAACGCTTCCGCTTACGGTCTACGAGGGTACGTAGACACACTCTCCCCCTCGTTGCTATGCGTCTCCATGGATAGATCATTGCGTGTGCGTAGAATTTTTTTTGTTTCCCATGCAACGATTCCCAATAATTTCTTCTACAAATTATCTGTGTGAAGGGGCTCTCGCGATAGTAGTGGAGGTCGGTTGAGAGTTTTATCTTTGGTGGTAGTGTCGCCATCAAGGTCAATGATGAAGTCGACAACTACTTTCAGACTTGAAAGGGTCTCTGCCAAGGATACCCCTTGTCCCCTATCTTATTCAGTATTGCGGCAGGCATGCTTGCTATTATCATTGAATGGGATAAAGTGGCCGCTGTAATAGAGATGTGATTTTATGGGCCATGACTTGGATAAAGCAAGAAATCTTAAGCTGTTTTTATGCACTTTTGAGGAGCTTTCGGTTCTGAAAATAAATTTCCACAAGAGCGATTTTTTCTGCTTTGTTGAGGTTGTAGATTCAACGTCTGAGTATGCCGAGATCTTCGGTTTCCAGCTTGGGTTGTTTCCAATCCGATACATTGGTATTCCTATCCACTACTGGTAACTTACTATAGCCGGGTGGAAATACGTGGAAGAGCGACTAGAGAAACGCCTTGCGGCTATAAGGGAAAACCTCTTTCATATGGGAGACGCTTGGTTTTAATCAACTCCTTCCTCGGCAACATGGTCGTGTACATGGTGTTGTTCTTTCACGTACTCGAGGGGGAACTGCATAGGATGAACTATTTTAAGTCTAGAATTTTCTGGCTAAGTGATAACAGTACGAAGAAATATTGGTTTGCTATGTGTAATGTGATGTGCCAGCCAAAAGCCAGGGTGGTTTAGGTATTCAGGATATTTTGGGATAGAATCAATACCCTTCTCAGTAAAATGTATATAAGCTCCTTACTGAGAATGGGGTGGGGTAGAAAATCATTTGTAATAAGAACGTGGGATATAAAGCCATCTCTCAACTCCTTTGAACACGGTCTAACTCCCATCTCTTGTCTAGCCTGATGAAGCTCGATGGTTTCTTTCTCCAAGTTGGCATTTTCTTGGTCAGGGAAGGTTCCCAATTAGATTCAGGGACGACACATGGTTGGGGACCACTCGTCTTAAGTGGCAATACCCAGAATAGTATTGAATGGTTCGACATAGAATTGCAACAACCCTACGAGTCCTGGGCTTTTTCTTTAGAAGCTCTGGATAGTGGGTGGACCCCCCCTGAATCTGTATTAATCAAAAGGCAACAAGTTACAAGTCCTGGGTCGATCCGAGCTCGATGTCTCTTTCTGTAGGAACTTATTGGAGCATTGTCTTGCTACGTGAAATGAACTCCTCACATGTTTGGAGTCCATCCTGTCAAATGAGGCAGATGTTTTTTGATGAAACTTGCGCCAGAATGAAAAGCTCCACGTCAAGTCTATATATGCACTGATTGCCCATAGTGATGTCCCTGTTAATAATAATAATAATAATAATAATAATAATAATAATAATAATAATAATAATAATAATTTGGAAACTCGAAACACCTCTTAGAGTGAAGATATTCTTCTAGTTTCTACACCGAGGAGTGGTCTTAATTAGGACAATCTTGTGCGCCGTAATTGTCAAGGTAGCAAGTGGCGTGTCTTTTGCCACCATGATGAGTCAATTAAACACCTACTTTTTAGTGTAAAAGTTTGCTCATGTGGTGTGGTTCGTTGCTCGGGTAGTTTGAAAACATTTAATTCCTCCCCACCCGTACCCATGTAGTGTTAGTTATAGGATATGTCTAGGGCACATTTAGATGTGCCCTAATTATTGCACATCTAAGTGACTCAATCAAGCATAAAAGGAAAAAAAGAATATACCCACATGAATCTCTGTGTAAGATCAATAACATAGAACTTAGATGTGCAATACTTATGGCACATCTAGATGTGCTTTAGCAAAACTGTTAGTTATATGTTCAGCAAATTGCCTGAGGGGTATTGATAGAAAAAAATTATTCACATGTCGTAGTAGGGTGGCGGCCTTATGTTGGCCTTGTGGCTTCATAGGATTGGCGTGGTATTAAACAAAAAAAAGGTGTTTCAACTCTTGTGCAGGTTATTCATGTTATACACAATAACTACGTACTTGGCCTATCTTGTAGAGGCCGGAGGACAGAGATCTTTTTATGGTAATGTCTATCTGGTGGAGCATATGCCTATTGAGGTTCTCTTCCATAATGAATGACGACGTAGTATTCGGATAGAACCTCCCCCATCCTATGTTGTTTTTTTACTTATGTTATGAGATGGTATCTTTTTGAACGTGTTCAGGTATGTCTTGTGTACATTTTGTTCTGAATATTTGTTTAACGCTCTTGCATGAGAACTGTAGAATGAAAAGTGTCAAAAGTTTGTAGCCAATAAATTGTCAACAGTTGTTGAGTTATCGAGTCTCATCTCACAGAGAAATAAAACTTACTAGTTGGAGTATGATTAATCTCGAAAGAGGCTTTCGCCCTGTTTTATAAATAAAGCAACAACCGAAGAAAAACCACGGCCGAATGATACAAGGTGGTGAGGTCGCCCTCTTACAAAGCCGATCTCAGGATAATCGGATCACGCAACGCACACGACTACGCTACCAACAGAGAACATAGGAAGCTCTAAGAGCATCTCCAACAGGCGCATACAAGTTTCGCACGCTAAAATAATTTTAACACGCCACTGTAGCACTTTTAGCGCGTCGGACCCAACATTGGTTTAGCAGATGCCTAAAAATATGCGCCCAATATAACACGGAGTGAAAATTATGAAGTGCGCGCAATCCGGTGCCCCAAAATTGCAGCTTCTGATAGCGCTTTTTAGCGCATGCCCAATCCTTTTTGGCGCATGCACTATTTTACAGCTTCTGCTGGAGCTGTCCGGCGTCTAAAAAACCCAAATTTTAGCGCGTGGAGCAGTTTTTGTGCGCCTGTTGGAGATGCTCTAAACACACCGTCATGCTACAACCTAGTACACCTAAGCCCCACGACAACGCCCTCGGCGCCGAGCGTCGCCACTGCCGAGTCCACAACGGAGAAAGGTCTTCACCCGGAGCCCTGGCACGGAGAGAAGAACTACGACGACATCTTCAAGAAGAGAGCGGCACCCACGGGTGTCGCCGTCGTCGGTGCCAAGGGCGCGGAGCTTTCGCTCGGCAACTCACGCGCACAATCACGAGGCCGCCAGGACGAGCGCGACAAGGTTAGAACCCTAGATCCAGATCAGGGCGACCCAGAGGGGAGTATGCCCGAGCCACCCACCACTACACCTCCCTTCGCCCACACGACCATGAAGGAGAGCCACCACCGCCGCAATGGTGCCTGCTAACAAGCAAACCATGCGGACCGCCATCTAAGGCCGCTGCCCCGGCATCCCTTTCGCGAGACACCGTCCACCGCCCACTTCACAGCGCACTCAGCCATGGTAGGAAGAGCAGAGGCACACCCCCTACCCAGGTCCTGGCCCAAGCTAGCTAGCACGACACCATGTCCGTGGCCACCGACGGCGATCCGCCCAGCAACGCAACGGTATCACGACCACCACCGTCGACTGCCGCACCCGCAAGGAGGTCGAGAGCACCACCCGCGAGCACATCCTAAACCGCACCCCACCTCACCTACCCGGAGCAAGCTCTCCGATCTGCCTCGGACCCAGATCCGGTCCGCCCGAGCACAAAACCTAGGTCGAGGTCTGGACACCTCGGATCCTGCGAGTGATGCCAGCGGCTGCTGTGCTTCGGTCCTCAAGCCAAAAATAGTAGGTTCTTAGTCACGCGGGTGCTTCTATTGTCCATTGAGAACCATTTATTATCGGAATCAAAGTTTTATTACCCAAACATGCCACCTCGACGTGCACACCGTCAGCCCGAACCCAGGAGAAGGGGGTCGGGTCGTCGCCTTTAGCAAGCAAGCTGATCCGAGTATGATTAATTGAGAGACCATCACGATATCAATTTATTCATGGCATATATTATGAAGAATGTCTCCAGAAGTGGGATAAGAGAGGTGAAGCTCACCATACCCAGGTCCCCATGTGAATATTTGTGGCACTGTCTTTGTGGAAGTTTGGTATGGAAGATCATGGAACTGCTCTTATGCCTGGGATAAGATTTGCAAACCCAAGGACCAACGTGGCCTTGGTATTCTGGATGTCGCCACTCACAATAAAGCTCCGCTTATTAAGCATCTTTACAAATTCTGTAACAATGCTGATTTACCATGAGTTAAGCTTATCTGGGAAAAATTATTATGGTTCAAGCTCACTTCAAAATAAACTTGATGGTTCCTTTTGGTGGAAAGATGTTCAAAACACACTGTGTGTAAGCATGAGGAAGGGGATACAATATTGTTCTCGCGTGATAATTGGACTGATGGGGCACTTGCTCATAAATTTCCTGAATTGCACTCTTTTGCCAAAGATGTTATGGTGCCTCTTTCATTGGTCAAGGCCTCTGTTGACCTTTCTGAACTGTTCCATGGGCCATTTTCAGTTAAGCATATGATCAGTTCATTGAGCTTCAAAACCTTTTGCCACAGGGCTCTCAGCTGGATGGAAAGGATATCTGGATTTGCAGCGATCAGCCTAACAAATACTCCTCCACCAAAATGTATGCGAACCTTATGGGGAACTTTAAAGGCCATGTGATTTTCAAAAAAAAAAAGAGAAAAAACTGAAAGAATGAAAGTAGACTCAAACGTAAGATCTTTGTCTGGTTGGCTCTCCACGATAGAACAAACACCAAAGCTCTGCTCAAGAGGAAAGACTTCTTTATGAATAATTACAACTGCAGCCTTTGTCAACAAAGCACTGAGGAAACTCTTTTGCATCTCTTCTGGGATTGTGAGAGTTTGCTTTATCATGCTGGGATTTTCTTCTCCGTGACAGAAGAAGAGGTCTCCCCTTTTATGACGAGACTGTTCTGCCTCTGGAGTAAATTCCATATGTAGATTGCTATGGATATAATCATTCTCACTTGCTGGAATATTTGGATGCAAAAAAATATGACAAGTTCTAAGCTGACCCCAAGCCTCAAAATTCGCCTACTAAAACAGGAGGAACATAATATCAGCTACTTGATCTCCATCCATTTCCCACTCGCAACGGCAGCCCAAGACCCCACAGAACTACCTGTAGGACGCTGGCTGCGGCGCATACCCGACCTGAGGCGGCATCGGCTGATCGATGCGTGACATCTGCTGCGTCGGAGGGACCGTCATCGCAGCCCCGCCCAGCTTGCCATCCCTCTTGTCCATCTCCACCTTGTGCTGCGTCTGGAAAATTCCATCAGATCGATCGCCGTGTCAGCGTCGGCTCAAGTGTTCAATGTCATCAAGGAACAAGAAAGCTTCAGTTGTTTAAGCGAAGCGAAGCTCGTGTGCCATTACCTGCATACAGGAGCAAACCCTGCACAAACAAATTCATGCAGTTCAGAAAGAAGGTTTCTTCAAATGGCCTGGGGAAGAAGTCAGAGAGTGTCTTACGTCCAGTAGACCGCGTCGGAGACGCAGGAGATCGCCTGCGAAGCCTCGGAGAGTTCCTGGTTGCCGACGATGCAGGCGACCAGGGAGCAGATGCAGGCCAGCTGCTGGAGGCAGAACATGAAGCTCTGCACGCACGCAGTAACCAAAACGAGTTCAGAGATGATAAGTGATCACTTGCGAAGTTGTGAAACGATGGCAGTGGGAATGAGGTAGTACGATGATGCAGTTGTCGCACTGGGTCGTCTGGATGTTGAACTCGTCCTGCAGCAGGAACCTGGTCGAAGCAACCGAGCTGCCGAAGCAGAGGAACGCCTGCAAATCCGGTTGATCAGAGTTGAAAATTAAGAGGAGGCCAAGAGGTAGAAGAACACATGTGTCACGCACGCACGCACCTCTGTTGCGAGGCATAGTTCTGGGCATTTGCTCTCGCCGCACCTGCCGCTGCATGGCATGTACCCGGCGCAGCACACGTATCTGGAACGCCGACAGAGACGCATGGATGAGCGAGACTGAAGAACAGAGAACTGTACCAGTACTACAAATCAAAGGAAACACTAGAACAATGAAAATTAAGCTTCACCTCGACATGTCGTTGTAGAGAGCACGCCTGCGGAGCATGTAAGAGACGCATGGGCCGCTGGATAACATCAAAAGTTCAAAACACAAAACAGATACAGTTGTTAGAATTCATCAGCTGGGAACTCCAACGCCTGGGATCCGGAGAATCGGAACAGTGCCCACTCACCACCACAGCGACAGACAGCAGTCTGCATCAAAAGGTAGAACAAAAGGACGCAAAAAATAAGATCAGGTCCTGACATATCTTGAGAAATCAAAACATCTACTCAGTACTTCATAAGTTGGCAGGATAGGATACACACATGGGAAATCCGCCTGGATGGCGCAGGTGAGGTCGGTCTGCCAGACGTTGCGGTAGCTCCGCCGGAGCAGCGCCTTGTCCATGTACTCCTGCGACGCCGCCATCTCGCCGCAGCGCGCTGGGTTGCCCCGGCTCTTTTTTTAGAATGAAGACGCCAGATGCATCCGGCTTTAAATTAATAGAACCCCAACAACAGAGTAGCACACCAACCAGTCTTAAAACAACCAAAAGCCACACCGGCCCATGACACAAAGTTCGGACGGAGCTTAACAAGCCACTATCGAATTACAAAGCATAGCCCGTACAGAGCGTG
This sequence comes from Aegilops tauschii subsp. strangulata, assembly GCF_002575655.3. Taxonomy (NCBI): domain Eukaryota; kingdom Viridiplantae; phylum Streptophyta; class Magnoliopsida; order Poales; family Poaceae; genus Aegilops; species Aegilops tauschii. The sequence goes on along the minus strand of NC_053035.3, from coordinate 299,061,087 downwards.
CAGGCTCGCCAAGCACTCAAAAAAGACCACGGAGGCCACCGTAGTCAAGGCTCCCTAGCCGACGCGTACACTTGCAATATTCGTTGTTGAGGGTTCTTGAACATTTCAGCATCCTCGCGGTCCCACGCGGTCGTCTTGGCGGCGACTGCGAGGGAGCTCTGGATAGCTTATCTAGCAAGGCAGCAATGGCGGGTTGGCGATGGCTAGTCGCTTAAGATAGGCGCGCTTTGGTGCCAGTCCCGGTCGGCCGCCGGAAGAAATGGTCGACGGTCAATGCCAGAGTCGTCGTCTGGAAAGTGAGAAGATGGTACACGTTGGAAGCTTCCATTGCAAGCGATCAAACCAAGGCGAAGGATGACCGGATCGTGAAGTCTCTGAAGCAAGAGTCCGCACGATGGGTCCAGCAGGCATGCAGTTCGTGACTGGAGAGCGTCCGTGCCGCCGTGCGCCGCCGCGCGGGACACGCCAAGGTCTATGACTGTGAGCAGCACAAGGGCGACCTACCTTCCGTTTCCTCCTCTCGATCTGCACAGGGGAATTCACACCTACCAGAAATAATCGGTGGTGCTTATAACCCCTGAGAAAGTTTCGAGAGGCTTCCCAGTTTGCAGATCAAGTTGTTCTTTTCTTCTTCTTTTGAGGAAACAGATCAAGTCTTGTTACTTCATTTGTTTCTCTCTCTCAAGTAGCCTGAAGATTTGGCCCGGCTTATGCGTGCACCTAGTACTCTAGTACATTTTTACCACTTTACCGCTTTGCCATTTCCCCACTCTTGCCAGTTTTACTGCTATTGCCACATAGTGCATACCACTGTAAGTTTTCAACAAAATTACGTTAGAATTAAACTAGCCCATTATCTAGTACCCCCTGTTAAGTTTCTTTAGACATTTTAAATGAATTACAACATAAGAATGTATGTAGACATATTTTAGAACATAGATTCACTCATTTTTCCGTATGTAGTTACTTATTGAAATGTCTAAAAAGACATATTTGGGAATGGAGGGAGTACAACCCTGGTATATATTCTTTGAACTACAATGAGCTCGTTCAAATTAGTGTAATTTATAAAGTAGGACATGGAAAAGTTCAACTCTATTGTAGATTCACCGGCTTATTTGTCCAATATCTGTTTATTTGTCAAGCACATGTGTGTCAAATCTATGATAGTATCCATAGAATAGTGTAAGGCTGTTTTTCATTGGAAAGTATCACCCAATGCTTATTGGAGGCGACTTCAATATCCTTAGGTACCAGGAAGAGAAAAATAACGACTATTTTGACACTCACTGGCATTTCTTATTCAACGTTGTCATTGGCAGTTTGAATCTTCAGGAAGCCAGTATGTCGGGGTGACAATTCACTTGGGCCAATAATCGTTCGGTGCCGACATACGAGAAACTCGATCGGGTACTCATGGATACCGAATGGGAACTAAAATTCCCTCTGGTAACAGTGCGTGCCCTAGAGCGTATTGAGACACTTTCGGACCATGCACCCATCATTCTTGAGTCTAACTCTGCTAGTCTTCCCACTGCTCGCCGCCCATTCAAATTCGGATTGGGATGGTTACAACGTGATGGCTTTGCGGATATGGTTAAGAATGTATGGGAGAGGCCCGCCATTGGTCGCACACCAATTCAGAGATGGAACTTTAAAATTCGAGCCGCAAGGCAGTTCCTAACTGGATGGGCGAAGCACACCAGTGGTATATAGAAAAAAAGAAAAGCAGCGTCTTTCCACTATTATTGATGACCTCGACAAAATCACAGAGACTCGCACGTTGTCTCAACATGAGATTGACATAAAAATCAATCCAATGAGCAAATGGCACGTCTATTGCGAGAAGAGGAACTCAAGTGGTACCGTAGATCCGGCGCCCCATTCATTCTGGAGGGAGATAGCAATACACGTTATTTTCAATTGGTTGCCAATGGGCGACACCGAAAGAAGTGTATTTTTAGCCTCGAACAGGATGAAGGACGGATCGAAGGCCAGGAAGAGCTCAAGCGTTATATAACCAAATACTACAAGTCTCTATCTGGGGCTCCAGATGAAGGGAACTTCAGTCTCGATGAGACCCGAATAGATGATATTCCACAAGTCACGACTGAAGAGAATGATATCCTGGCGGTCCTGGTAGCACATTTCTCTGAAGAGGAGGTGAGAGCTGTGGTGTTCCAAATGGAACACAATAAAGCTCCAGGACCTGATGGCTTCCCTGCATAGTTCTATCAGAACTTCTGGGATGTCATCAAGACTGACCTAATGGAGTTGTTCAATTTTCTTCATGCCAGCCAACTTGACCTATCCAGGCTAAATTTTGAAGAGATTGTTTTGTTGCCCAAGACAAAGGAGGCCGTATGGATCCAACAATACAGACCGATATGCCTCCTTAATGTCAGCTTCAAAGTATTCACCAAAGTAGTGACTAATAGGCTCAATGTGGTTGCTGACCATGTTGTTCGGCCATCCCAAACGGCTTTTATGCAAGAAAGAAATATACTCGATGGAGTAGTTATCCTTCACGAGACCGTTCACGAGATGCACCGGAAGAACATGAATGGGGTAGTATTGAAAATTGACTTTGAAAAGGCATATGATAAAGTCAAATGGTCTTTTCTTGAGCAGACCCTGAGAATGAAATGTTTCTCCGATAAATGGCGTGAGTGGATCCAAAATTTTGATACTGGAGGCAGTGTGGCTATCAAAGTTAATGATGATGTAGGCCATTACTTCCAGACGAAAAAAGGATTACGTCAGGGTGACTCACTGTCTCCAATGTTATTTAACATTGTCGCTGACATGCTGGCTACTTTGATCGAACGCGCCAAACGGGATGGTCAAATTGCAGGAGTAGTGCCACATCTTGTTGATGGAGGACTCTATATCTTGCAATACGCCGATGATACGATTCTTTTTATGGAACATGACCTTGATAAGGCGAGAAATCTGAAACTTTTGCTTTCAGCTTTTGAGAAAATGTCAGGCTTGAAAATCAATTTCCATAGAAGTGAATTATTCTGTTTTGGAGAAGCCAAGGAGACGACTGCACAATACGATGATTTGTTTGGCTGTGCACAAGGCCAATTCCCGATTAAATATTTGGGAATTTCGATTCATTATCGGTGTCTCACTAATGCAGAGTGGAAACATGTTGAAGAGCGGTTGGAGAAACGGTTGAGCAGTTGAAAAGGCAAATTGCAGTCCATTGGAGGACGACTAGTTTTGATCAACTCTGTCCTCACCAACATGGTTCTCTACATGCTCTCATTTTTTCAACTTCCCAAAGGGGTTTTGCAAAGATTGCTTCAGATCCAGATTTTTTTTGGCAAAGAGACAGTAAAAAGAAAAGGTATAGACTAACCATATGGAGCGCCGTTTGCCAACCGAAAGACCAAGGAGGCTTAGGTGTTCAGAACCTCCAGGTCAAGAATGATGCCTTACTTAGTAAATGGCCATTCAAGCTACTTACCGAGAATGGTGTTTGGCAAACTCTGCTGCGCAACAAGTATTTAGGCCAAAAGGCGTTGTCCCAGGCATATTGGAAGCCTAGTGACTCGCATTTTTGGGCTGGTCTGCTGGCAGTAAAGAAACATCTTTTTCGTTTCGGATCCTTCGCGATAAAGGATGGCTCGGAGATACATTCTGGGAGGAAAAGTGGCTAGGAAAGACCACTCTCCGAGAACAGTACCCAGCCTTGTACCGCATTGTACGCGATAAGAATGATACTCTTGCGCATGTGATTGCTACCTCTTGAGCTTGTGTTGGTTTTTACCTTGAAGAGGAAAGGGTGATGCGGCAAAGTAGAGTAAGTATTCCCCTCAGCTTTTGAGAACCAAGGTATCAATCTAGTAGGTGACAACGCGCAAGCCACCGAATACCTGCACAAACAAACTCCAACTTGCACCCAACGCGATAAAGGGGTTGTCAATCCCTTCACGGTTATTTGCAAAGTGAGATCTGATATAGATGGATAAACGGTAAAGTAATGTTTTTAGTATTTTTGGTTTATAGAACGGAAAGTAAAAGATTGCAAAGAAAGTAAATAGGAAACTAAAATTATAGATCGGAAACTTATATGATGGAAAATAGACCCAGGGGCCATAGGTTTCACTAGAGGCTTCTCTCAAGATAGAAAGTGAACAAATTACTGCCGAGCAATTGATAGAAAAGCACAAACTTATGACGATATCTAAGGCAATGATCATGAATATAGGCATCACATCCGTATCAAGTAGACCGACTCCTGCCTGCATCTACTACTATTACTCCACACATCGACCGCTATCCAGCATGCATCTAGAGTATTAAGTTCATCAAGAACGGAGTAACGCCTTAAGCAAGATGACATGCTATAGAGGAATTAACTCAAGCAATATGATGAAACCCCATCTTCTTATCCTTGATGACAACAATACAATACGTGTCGGTTCCCCTTCTATCACTAGGATCGAGCACCGCAAGATTGAACCCAAAGCTAAGCACTTCTCCCATAGCAAAAAAAACCCAATCTAGTTGGGCAAACTAAATCGATAGTTTGAAGAGACTTCGAAAGATATCAAATCATGCATATAAGAATTCAGAGAAGATTCAAATAATATTCATAGATAAGCTGATCATATCATCGGATCTCGGCAAACACACCGCAAAAGAGTATTACATCGAATAGATCTCCAAGAAAATCGAGGAGAACTTTGTATTGAAAATCAAAGAGAGAGAAGAAGCCATCTAGCTACTAGCTATGGACCCGTAGGTCTGTGGTAAACTACTCACGCTTCATCGGAGAGGCAATGGTGTTGATGTAGAAGCTCTTCGTGATCGAATCCCCCTCCGGTAGGACGCCGGAAAAGGCCCCTAGATGGGATCTCACGGGTACAGAAGGTTGCGGTGGTGGAAAAGTGGTTTCATGGCCCCCTGGAAGTTTTTGGGATATTTGAGAATATATAGGCGGAAGAAATAGGTCGGTGGAGTCACGAGGGGCCCACAAGGGTGGGGGCGCACCCTACCCCCCTGGGCGCGCCCTCCGACCTTGTGGCCACCTCGTGGCTTCCCTGACGTGCACTCCAAGCCCTCTGGATGTCTTCTCCTCCAAGAAAAATCATCGCGAAAGTTTCATTCCGTTTGGAGTTTGGTATTCCTTTTCTGCGAAACTCTAAAACAAGGAAAAAACAGGAACTGGCACTGGGCTCTAGGTTAATAGGTTAGTCCCAAAAATCATATAAAATAGCATATTAATGCATATAAAACATCCAAAATAGATAATATAATAGCACGAAACAATCAAAAATTATAGATACATTGGAGATGTATCAAGCATCCCCAAGCTTAATTCCTGCTCGTCCTCGAGTGGGTAAATGATAAAAACAAATTTTTTGTTGTGGAATTCTACCTAACATATTTATCCATGTAATTCTATTTATTGTGGCGTGATACGTCTCCAACGTATCTATAATTTTTGATTGTTCCATGCTGTTATATTATCAATCTTGGATGTTTTATAATCTTTTTATAGTCATTTTATATCCTTTTTCGGTACTAACCTATTGACATAGTGCCAAGTGCCAGTTGTTGTTTTTTTCATGTTTTTTTACATCGCAGAAAATCAATATCACACGGAGTCCAAATGCCCCGAAACTTCACTGATAATTTTTCTGCGATGTAAAAAACATGGAAAAAACAATATCAGACGGAGTCCAAATGCCCCGAAACTTCACAAGGAATTTTTTATGGGCCAGAAGGAACACAACGGGCCCTGGCTGCGCCTGGGGGGTGCTCCGAGGGGGCATAACCCACCAGGGCGTGCAAGGAGGCCAAGGCGCGCCCTGGTGGGTTGTGCCCACCTCGGGTGCCCCCCGTACCGCCTCTTTGCTCTATAAATACCCCAATATTCCAGAAACCCTAGGGGAGTCGATGAAATATTCATCCAGCCGCTGCAGAGTCCAGAACCACCAGATCCAATCTAGACACCATCTCGGATGGGGTTCACCACCTCCATTGGTGCCTCTCCGATGATGCGTGAGTAGTTCTTTGTAGACCTTCGGGTCCGTAGTTAGTAGCTAGATGGCTTCCTCTCTCTCGCTGAATTCTCAATAAAATGGTCTCTTGGAGATCCATATAATGTAACTCTTTTGCGGTGTGTTTGTTGGGATCGGATGAACTTTGAGTTTATGATCAGTTATATCTTTTTATATCCATGAAAGTTATTTGAGTTTCTTTGATCTCTTATATGCATGATTGCTTATAGCCTCGTATTTCTTCTCCGATATTTGGGTTTTGTTTGGCCAACTTGATCTATTTATCTTGCAATGAGAAGAGGTGCTTTGTAGTGGGTTCGATCTTACGGTGCTTGATCCCAGTGACAGAAAGGGAAACGGCACGTATGTATCGTTGCTACTAAGGATAAAACGATGGGGTCTATCTCTACATAGATAGATCTTGTCTACATCATGTCATCGTTCTTACTGCATTACTCCGTTTCTCCATGAACTTAATACACTAGATGCATGCTGGATAGCGGTCGATGTGTGGAGTAATAGTAGTAGATGCAGGCAGGAGTCGGTCTACTAATCTTGGACGTGATGCCTATATAATGATCATTGCCTGGATATCGTCATGATTATTTGAAGTTCTGTCAATTGCCCAACAGTAATTTGTTCACCCACTGTTTGCTATTTTTCTCGAGAGAAGCCACTAGTGAAACCTACGGCCCCCGGGTCTTCCTTCTCATATATTTGCCTTTGCGATCTTTATGTTCAGATCTATTAAACCAAAAATACCTTGCTGTGTTTTATTTCTATTTATTTTATTTGCGATCTATTTATCAATTTACTCCAAATTTATCTCCCGTCCATTTGCCTATCTTAAGGCGCCGTACCCCGGAAGGGATTGACAACCCCTTTAACACGTCGGGTTGCGAGGATTTGTTATCTGTGTGCGAGGGCTGTTTACGTTGTGTTGCTTGGTTCTCCTACTGGTTCGATAACCTTGGTTTCATATGTGAGGGAAATACCAACCACCGCTGTGCTGCATCATCCCTTCCTCTTTGGGGAAATACCGACGTGGCTTCAAGCAACATCATGGCGTGAATGTTCAGATCTGTATGATTCAAAACAAAATTTTAATATTGACATAAAAACAATAATTTCTGGCGCCATCAAAAGGAATTTCTGGCGCCATTGCCGGGGAGGATCTTCAACATATACCAGGTTCCTAATCACAAATCTCATCTCCTTGCAATTTACATTATTTGCCATTTCCCTCTCGCTTTCCTCTCGCCCACTTCACAAAAATTTGCCATTTTATTCGCCTCTCATTTTCCATTCGCTGTTTTCTTGCCGGATCTATTTTTGAGTGCAATCTTGTTGTGTGGTCATCATGACTCAAGAGAACGCCAAGTTATGTGATTTCTCAAATACCAACAACAATGATTTTATTGGCACTCCGATTGCTCCTCCCGCCATTAGTGCGGAGTCTTGTGATATTAATACTGCTTTGCTGAATCTTGTTATGAAAGATCAATTTTCCGGTACTCCTAATGAGGATGCCGCGTCCCATCTTAATACTTTGGTGGAATTATGTGATATGCAAAATAAAAAAGATGTGGACAACGATGTGGTGAAGATGAAATTATTTCCGTTTTCTTTGCGTGATTCTGTAAAAAATTGGTTTTCTTCTTTGCCTCGCAATAGTATCGATTCTTGGAATAAGTGCAAAGATGCTTTTATCACTAAGTATTTTCCTCCCGCAAAAATTATTTTCCTTAGAACCCAAATCATGAATTTCAAGCAACTTGAACATGAGCATGTTGCACAATCTTGGGAAAGGATGAAAATGATGCTGAGGAATTGCCCAACTCATGGGTTAAATATTTGGATGATCATACAAATTTTTTATGCGGGATTGAATTTTGTTTCTCGTAATTTTTTAGATTCAGCTGCGGGTGGTACTTTTATGGAAATTACTTTGGGTGAAGCCACCAAATTTCTTGATAATATCATGGCAAATTATTCACAATGGCATACCGAAAGAGCTCCTACTAGTAAAAAAGTTAATTCGGTTGAAGAAATTTCTTCTTTGAGTTAAAAAGTTGATGCTCTTATGAAATTGCTTTCTAGTAAAAGTGCTCCTGTTGATTTCAATGATATGCCTTTGTCTACTTTGATTGAGAAAAATAATGATGCCATAGATGTGAATTTTATCTCTCGAAATAATTTCAATAACAATGCTTATAGAGGTAATTTTAATCCTATGCCTTTTCCTAGTAATTCCTCTAATAATTATGGTAATTCCTATGGAAATCAATCTTATAATAATAATAGGAACACCTCTGATCTTGAGAATAATATTAAAGAATTTATCAACACACAAAAAGTTTTCAACACTTCCATAGAAGAAAAGTTGAGTAAGATTGATGATTTGTCTAGAAGTGTTGATAGAATTCCTCATGATGTGAAAAATCTCAAGATGAAATTTTTTTGTGCCTAAGGTAGATGAATCAATTAAAGCTCTTTATGTTTCTATGGATGAAAGTAAGAAAAGAACCGCTATGCTTAGAGCTAAAAGAGAATTTTTAGAAAAAGCGTTTTCTAGTGATTTCTTTCGTAAAAGTGATGAAGATCTTAAAATGATTGGTGTTTCTTCTATTGATTCTTTGTTTAGTAAAGTTAAGATTGATGATAAAGGGACTGGAGAAGAGTCAACTTTAGGTAGAAGGCGTCCCAATATTTCGGAGGGTGAAAATCTTGTTGAGAAAATTGATGAAAGTGGGTTTGGAGAGGTCAAAACTTTAGTTAGTGATGTGCCCACTCTTTTGAATTACAAAGACTTTAATTATGACAGTTTCTATTTGATTGATTGTATTTCATTGTTGCAATCCATGATAAATTCACCCCATGCTTATGAACAAAATAAAGCTTTTACTAAACATATTGTTGATGCTATGATGAAAGCTTTTGAAGAAAAAATGGAATTAGAAGTATCAATTCCTAGAAAATTGCGTGATGAATGGGAACCTACTATCAAAGTCAAGATAAAAAATTATGAGTGTTTTGTTTTGTGTGACTTGGGTGCTAGTGTTTCTACAATTCCGAAATCTTTATGTGATGTGCTTGGTCTTACTAATCTTGAAGAATGTTCTTTGAATTTGCACTTGGCGGATTCTACTATTAAAAAGCCTATGTGAAGAATTAATGATGTTCTTATTCTCGCAAATAGGAATTATGTGCCCATAGATTTTATTGTTCTTGATATTGATTGCAATCCGTCTTGCCCAATTATTCTTGGTAGACCGTTTTTACGCACTATCGGTGCCGTAATTGATATGAAAGAAGGCAATATTAAGTTCCAATTTCCTTTGAGGAAGAGTATGGAACACTTTCCTATAACAAGAATTAAGCCACATTATTAATCAATCATGGGGGCATCTTATGGATCTCGAACCAAATATGACAATACTTAGATCCTTTCTTTATGCCTAGCTAAGGGCATACAACTATAGCGCTTGTTGGGAGGCAGCCCAATGAATAAATTTTATTTTTGCTTTTTGCTTTCTGTTCTTGAGTGTTAGCACAATTATTCTATTGTTATGATTGTGTTTTTCGTGTTTCAATTAGTGTTTGTGCCAAGTAGAACCGATAGGATCTTCTTGCGTGATAGTTGTTTGATCTTGCTAAAAATGACAGAAACTTTGCGCTCACGAAAACAATTCTCCTTTTTTATAAGAAAGAGATTTTGCCCTTATTCTTTTTTCAGAAGATTAATATACAAATTTCTCAGGTCTTCCTATTTTTTCAGAATTTTTGGAGTTCAAGAAGTTTTCGGAAAAAGTCTGAGTGCTACAGACTGTTCTGTTTTGACAGATTCTGTTTTCTTTGTGTTGTGTGCTTATTTTGATGGCTCTATGGTTTTCTTTGATGAGTTTTTGCCATATAAAAGTTGGAATACAGTAGATATAATACAAAAAAATGAATTGGTTTGATACAGTACTTATAGTAGTGATTTGCTTTCTTATACTAACGGATCTCACGAAGGTTTTGTTGAGTTTTGTGTGATTGAAGTTTTCAAGTTTTGGGTTATCTTACGATGGATGAAGGAAGGATGGAAGAGCCTAAGCTTGGGGATGCCCCGGCATCCCAAGCTATTATCCAAAAATGAGCAACCAACTAAGCTTGGGGATGCCCCCGAGTGGCATCCCGTCTTTCTTCCAACGATCATCGGTATTTTACTCGAAACTATATTTTTATTCGTCACATGATATGTGTTTTGCTTGTAGCGTCTTGTATGATATGAGTCTTTGCTTGTTTTATTTTGTGTTTTAAGTCATCAATCCTTGTTGGACACACCTATTTGAGAGAGCCAAAATTATGTCATGACTTGTTACAATTGCTCTCTATGCTTCAGTTAATTTTTTATGAGCTATGGACTTGCTCTAGTGCTTCACTTATATATTTTTTAGCACGGTGTGCTTAGTATTTTTGAAGAAATGCTCTCTTGCTTCACTTAGATTTATTTTAGAGTTAGTAAATTTTCAAGAAATTCTCTCTTGCTTCACTTAAATTATTTTGAGAGAAAGAAAAAGAATTATGATCATGATCTTCACTTATATTTGTTTGAGCTTATGAAAAGCAACACATGAAAATTAGTCCCAAAGTGATAGGTATCCAAGAATGATATAATAAAAACTTTCATGAAGATCATTGGACAAAATAAACTTGATTCTTAGTAATAGTTTTGAGATATGATGATGTGATATGTGAGTTATGTTGATGAGTAATTATGCTTTCGTAAGAATGTTAGTGTTAAGGTTTGTGATTCCCTATGCAAGTACGAAAGTCAATAGTCATGCAATGAAATTATATCCTACTTGTGGTGCATTATTAGGTGTTATTTATGCTTAATGCTTGCTTATGAGATTATTCATTTCTTGGTTGGTCGCTTCTCAATCTTTTGCTAGCCTTCATTTTGCACCAAGTATGATCTCTACTTGTGCATCCAAAATCCTTTAAACCAGTTTTGCCACACGAGTCCACTATATGGACCTATATGCGGTATTCTTTTGCCGTTCTAAGCAAATTTGCATCTGCCATCTCTAACTTTCAAAATAAACTTCTCTTTTGTGTGTTTGTTTCGCTCGCGGAGCGGTGAGGGGTGGCTAATATTTTCCATGCTAGATGTGTTATTCTCACGATGAGTGTTTATTCACTTGTCATTGCATGAGAGTAAGGCAAAGGTTTTAGGGATGCCCAGTCCCGAAATGCAAAAATGAATTTACGTTATGTTATCAAATAATAAATTCCTTGGAAAGTGATGGTATGGAGGGCACCCGTGGATACGGTTAGCCATGGAAAGTGAAAGTATGGTGGAAAAAGGAATAAACTTTATTTTCTGTTTGGGAACCGCCTATGATATATCTAGCATGGAAAGTGTTGGGAACTCTAAGTCGTTTTCGTTGGTGGGATGGATACACCTCCCAAAATGTTTTTATCTCTAAGTTTTTCGCTTTGAGCTCTGGCACCTCTACAAATCCCTACTTCCCTCTGCGAAGGGCCTTTCTTTTTTACTTTATGCAATTTTTATTTTGAGTCTCCATCTTCTCTTATAAAAGCACCAACTAGGAGGCAATATGATCGTACTTAGGTATTGGGTGTAGCTAATATTCGAGTGTGTTTCATGAATGGATCAATGGTTGCGCATGATGGGCTAGGGATAACTTATTTTAGCGTTGATATTTTGAAAGACATGGTTGCTTGTTGATATGCTTGAGTATCTAAATTATTATGTCCAAACTAGACTATTGCTTTGAACAATATAAAAGTCCAAATGTCCATGCTATAAAGAAAATAATATGATATGACATGTTAGGCAGCATTCCACATCAAAAATTCTGTTTTTATCACTTACCTACTCGAGGACGAGCAGGAGTTAAGCTTGGGGATGCTGATACGTCTCCAACGAATCTATAATTTTTGATTGTTCCATGTTGTTACATTATCAATCTTGGATGTTTTATAATCATTTTATAGTCATTTTATATCCTTTTTTGGTACTATCCTATTGACATAGTGCCAAGTGCCAGTTGATGTTTTTTTCCATGTTTTTTACATCACAGAAAATCAATATCAGACGCAGTCCAAATGCCCCGAAACTTCACAGGGAAGTTTTTATGGGCCAGAAGGAACACAACGGGCCCTGGCTGCGCCTGGGGGGTGCCCCGAGGGGGCACAACCCACCAGAGCGCGCCAGGAGGCCCAGGTGCGCCCTGGTGGGTTGTGCCCACCTCGGGTGCCCCCCGGACCGCCTCTTTGCTCTATAAATACCCCAATATTCCAGAAACCGTAAAGGCATCGACGAAATATTCATCCAGCCGCCGCAGAGTCCAGAACCACCAGATCTAATCTAGACACCATCTCGGATGGGGTTCGCCACCTCCATTGGTGCCTCTGCGATGATGCGTGAGTAGTTCTTTGTAGACCTTCGGGTCCGTAGTTAGTAGCTAGATGGCTTCCTCTCTCTAGCTGGATTCTCAATACAATGGTCTCTTGGAGATCCATATGATGTAATTCTTTTGCGGTGTGTTTGTTGGGATCGATGAACTTTGAGTTTATGATCAGATCTATCTTTTTATATCCATGAAAGTTATTTGAGTTTTTTTTGATCTCTTATATGCATGATTGCTTATAGCCGCGTATTTCCTCTCCGATATTTGGGTTTTGTTTGGCCAACTCGATCTATTTATCTTGCAATGGGAAGAGGTCTTTTGTAGTGGGTTCGATCTTACGGTGCTTGATCCCATTGACAGAAAGGGAAACGACACGTATGTATCGTTGCTACTAAGGATAAAACGATGGGTCTATCTCTACATAGATAGATCTTGCCTACATCATGTCATCGTTCTTATTGCATTACTCCATTTCTCCATGAACTTAATACACTAGATGCATGCTGGATAGCGGTCGATGTGTGGAGTAATAGTAGTAGATGCAGGCAGGAGTCGGTCTACTAATCTTGGACGTGATGCCTATATAATGATCATTGCCTGGATATCGTCATGATTATTTGAAGTTCTGTCAATTGCCCAACAGTAATTTGTTCACCCACCATTTGCTATTTTTCTCGAGAGAAGCCACTAGTGAAACCTACGGCCCCCGGGTCTTCCTTCTCATATATTTGCCTTTGCGATCTACTTTTCTCTTGCATTTATTTTCCGATCTATTAAACCAAAAATGCAAAAATACCTTGCTGTGTTTTATTTCTATTTATTTTATTTGTGATCTATCTATCAATTTACTACAAATTTATCTCCCGTCCATTTGCCTATCTTAAGGCGCCGTACCCCGGAAGGGATTGACAACCCCTTTAACACGTCGGGTTGCGAGGATTTGTTATCTGTGTGCAGGGGCTGCTTACGTTGTGTTGCTTGGTTCTCCTACTGGCTCGATAACCTTGGTTTCATATGTGAGGGAAATACCAACCACCGCTGTGCTGCATCATCCCTTCCTCTTTGGGGAAATACCGACGTGGCTTCAAGCAACATCATGGCGTGAATGTTCAGATCTGTATGATTCAAAACAAAAGTTTAAGATTGACATAAAAACAATAATACTTCAAGCATACTAATAAAATAATTATGTCTTCTCAAAATAACATGGCTAATGAAAGCTTATCCCTACTAAATCATATAGTCTAGCTATGGTCCATCTTCATCACACAAAATATTCAAATCATGCACAACCCCAATGACAAGCCAAGCAATTGTTTCATACTTTTGATGTTCTCAAACCTTTTCAACTTTCACGCAATACATGAGCGTGAGCTATGGACATAGCACTATAGGTGGAATAAACGGTGGTTGTGGAGAAGACAAAAAGAAGGAGATAGTCTCACATCAACTAGGCATATCAACAAGCTATGGAGATGCCCATTAATAGATATCAATGTGAGTGAGTAGGGATTGCCATGCAACGGATGCACTAGAGCTATAAGTTTATGAAAGCTCAAAAAGAAAACTAAGTGGGTGTGCATCCAACTTGCTTGCTCATGAAGACCTAGGGCGTTTTGAGGAAGCCCATCGTTGGAATATACAAGCCAACTTCTATAATGAAAAATTCCCACTAGTATATGAAAGTGACAATATAGGAGACTCTCTATCATGAAGATCATGGTGCTACTTTGAAGCACAAGTGTGGCAAAAAGGATAGTAACATTGCCCCTTCTCTCTTTTTCTCTCATTATTATTATTATTATTATTATTATTATTATTATTATTATTATTTGGGCCTTCTCTTTTTTTATTTGTCCTTTTCTCTCTTTTTTGGCCTTCTCTTTTTGGCCTTTTCTCTCTTTTTTATTTCCTCACATGGGACAATGCTCTAATAATGAAGATCATCACACTTACAACTCAAAAATTACAACTCGATACTTGAACAAAATATGACTCTATATGAATGCCTTCGGCGGTGTACCGGGATGTGCAATGAATCAAGAGTGACATGTATAAAAAATGATGAACGGTGGCTTTGCCACAAATATGATGTCAACTACATGATCATGCAAAGCAATATGACAATGATGATGTGTGTCATAATAAACGGAACGGTGGAAAAGTTGCATGGCAATATATCTCGGAACGGCTATGGAAATGCCATAATAGGTAGGTATGGTGGCTGTTTTGAGGAAGGATATGTGGTGGGTTTATGGTACCAACAAAAGTTGTGCGGCACAAGAGAGGCTAGCAATGGCGGAAAGGTGAGAGTGCGTATAATACATGGACTCAACATTAGTCAGAAAGAACTCACATACTTATTGCAAAAATCTATTAGTCATCAAAACAAAGTACTACGCGCATGCTCCTAGGGGGATAGATTGGTAGGAAAAGACCATCGCTCGTCCCCGACCGCCACTCATAAGGAAGACAATCAAAAAACATCTCATGCTCCAACTTTGTTACATAACGGTTCACCATACGTGCATGCTACGGGACTCACAAACCTTAACACAAGTATTTCTCAAATTCACAACTAATTACTAGCATGAATTTAATATCACCATCTTCATATCTCAAAACAATCATAAGGAATCAAACTTCTCATAGTATTCAATGCACTTTATACGAAAGTTTTTATTATATCCCTCTTGGATGCCTATCATATTTGGACTAATTTTATAACCAAAGCAAATTACCATGCTGTTTTAAAGACTCTCAAAATAACATAAGTGAAGTGCGAGAGTTCATCAATTTCTATAAAATAAAAGCACCGATGTGCTCTAAAAAGATATTAGTGAAGCACTAGAGCAAATTTGCCTAGCTCAAAAGATATAAGTGAAGCACATAGAGCATTCTAATAAACCACGATTCATGTGTGTCTCTCTCAAAAGGTGTATACAACAAGGATAATTGTGGCAAACTAAAAAGCAAAGACTCAAATCATACAAGACGCTCCAAGCAAAACACATATCATGTGGTGAATAAAAATATAGCCTCAAGTAAAGTTATCGATCGACGAAGACGAAAGGCGCGATGTCTTCCGGGGCATCCCCAAGCTTAGGATCTTGGTTGTCCTTGAATATTACCTTGGAGTGCCTTGGGCATCCCCAATCTTAGGCTCTTGCCACTCCTTATTCCATAGTCCATCAAATCCTTACCCAAAACTTGAAAACTTCACAATACAAAACTCAACAGGAAATATCGTAAGCTCCGTTAGTATAAGAAAATCAATCACCACTTTTGGTACTGTTGTGAACTAATTATTTATTTATATTGGTGTAATATCTACTGTATTCCAACTTTTCCATGGTTCATACCCCCCGATACTAACCATAGATGCATCAAAATAAGCAAACAACACGCGAAAAACAGAATCTGTCAAAAACAGAACAGCCTGTTGTAATCTGAATAGTTCGCATACTTCTGTAACTCCAAAAATCCTGAAAAATGAGGAGGATCTGGGAAATTTGTATATCAAGCTACTGTAAAAAATTCAGATTTTTTCGACGCTTCTGTGATTTTTAAAAATTCTGGGACTGAGCGCATAAGTTTAGCAAGATCAAATCAACTATTACCGTAAGCTATCCCAAAGGTCTTACTTGGCACAAACACTAATTAAAACACAAAACCATATCTAATCAGAGGCTATATGAAATATTTATTGCAAAACAGAACCTAAAAAGCAAAAACAAAAACAAAATTGGGTTGCCTCCCAACAAGCGCTATTGTTTAACGCCCTTAGCTAGGCATAAAAACACGAATAGATATAGGTGTAATCATCTTTGGCATGCAATCCATAAGTGGCTCTCATAATAGATTCATAGGGCAATTTAATTTTCTTTCTAGGGAAGTGTTCCATGCCTTTCCTTAACGGAAATTGAAATCTAATGTTTCCTTCTTTCATATCAATAATTGCACCAATCGTTCTAAGGAAAGGTCTACCAAGAATAATAGGACATGTAGGATTGCAATATATATCAAGAACAATGAAATCTACGGGCACATAATTCCTATTTGCAACAATAAGAACATCATTAATCCTTCCCATAGGTTTCTTAATAGTGGAATCCGCAAGATGCAAGTTTAAAGAACAATCATCAAATTCATGGAAACCTAACACATCACATAAAGTTTTCGGAATCATGGAAACACTAGCACCCAAATCACACAAAGCATAGCACTCATAATCTTTAATTTTAATCTTAATAGTAGGTTCCCACTCATCATAAAGTTTTCTAGGGATAGAAACTTCCAGTTCAAGCTTTTCTTCAAAAGATTGCATCGTAGCATCAATGATATGTTTAGTAAAAGCTTTGTTTT
This sequence comes from Aegilops tauschii subsp. strangulata, assembly GCF_002575655.3. NCBI lineage: Eukaryota > Viridiplantae > Streptophyta > Magnoliopsida > Poales > Poaceae > Aegilops > Aegilops tauschii. The sequence goes on along the minus strand of NC_053035.3, from coordinate 299,044,283 downwards.
GATTATAAGCATGAGGAGAATTCAACATGGATTGCAACAAGGAAATACAATATATTAAAGAACAATTATCATAATTAAATTCTTTGAAATCCAAAAGAGTAGGTTCATTGCCAGTTAAAGTTTTGACCTCTCCAAACCCACTTTTATCAATTTTTGCATCAAGATCTAAAAACTCCGAATCATTGGGACGCCTTCTAACTAAAGTTGACTCATCTCCAGTCCCATCTTTATCAAGATTTACATTGGAAAACAAAGATTCAATAGGAATCAATCACTTTAAGATCTTCATCATTATTTTCACGAAAACTAGAAGAACATGCTTTTATAAACCAATCCTTTTTAGCGCGCATCTTAGCGGTTCTTTCCTTGCACTCATCAATGGGAATTCTCATGGCTTTGAGAGACTCATTGATATCATGCTTAGGTGGAATAGATCTAAGTTTCAAAGAATCAACATCAAGAGAATTTCTATCCACATTCCTAGCCAAATCATCAATCTTAAGCAATTTTTCTTCAATCAAAGCATTGAAATTCTTTTGCGAACTTATAAATTCCTTAACACTATTCTCAAATTCAGAGGGCGTCTTATTATAATTTCCATAAGCATTGTTGTAGGAATTACCATAATTATTAGAGGAATTACTAGGAAACGGTCTAGAATTAGAATTACCTTTATACGCGTTATTACCAAAATTGTTCATACCAAAAAAATTCACATCCATAGATTCACTATTGTTTTCAATCAAAGTGGACAAAGGCATATCATTAGGATCAATAGGAGCACTCTTATTAGCAAATAATTTCATAAGCTCATCCATCGTTCCACTTAACACATTAATCTCTTCAATTGCATGCAGTTTTTTACTAGTGGAAGATCTTTCAGTATGCCATTGAGAATAATTAACCATAATATTATCTAGGAGTTTAGTAGCTTATCCTAAAGTAATTTCCATAAAAGTGCCTCCCGCGGCCGAATCTAAAAGATTTCTAGAAGCAAAATTCAATCCGGCATAAAATTTTTGTATAATCATTCACAAATTCAAACCATGAGTAGGGCAATTTCATCCTCTCCCAGGATTGTGCAACATGTTCATGATCAAGTTGCTTAAAATTTATAATATCGTTCCTAAGGGAGATGATCTTAGCGGGGAAATACTTGGAAATAAAATCATCTTTACACTTATTCCATGAATCAAGACTATTTTTAGGCAACGATGAAAACCAAGTTTTAGCACGATATCGAAGTGAGAACGGAAATAGCTTCAATTTAACAATATCATTATCCACACATTTTACTTTTGCATATCACACAAATCAACGAAATTATTAAGATGGGATGCGGCATCTTCATTGGGAAGGACGGAAAATTGATCTTTCATTACAAGATTCAACAAAGCGGTATTAATTTCACAAGATTCCGCATTAGCATCGGGAGCAATCGGAGTACTAATAAAATCATTATTATTGGTGTTGGAAAAGTCACACAATTTGGTATTATCTTGAGCCATCGTGACAAAGCAAGCAATCCAACACACGAGCACACAAAAAGCAAGCAAAGAAGACGAACGGAAGAGGGGCGAAGAAAAGGAGAATCTTTTCGAAAATCATTTTAGAAGTGGGGGAGAGGAAAACGAGAGGCGAATGGTGAATAATGTAATGCGAGGGACGAGATTTTATGATGGGTACTTGGTATGTCTCGGCTTGGCGTAGATCTCCCCGGCAACGGCGCCAGAAATTCTTCCTGGTACCTGTTGAGCTTGCGTTGGTTTTTCCCTTGAAGAGGACAGGCTGATGCAGCAAAGTAGAGTAAGTATTTCACTCAGCTTTTGAGAACCAAGGTATCAATCCAGTAGGAGACAACGCGCAAGCCACCGAATACCTGCACAAACAAACACAGACTTGCACCCAACGCGATAAAGGGGTTGTCAATCCCTTCACGGTTATTTGCAAAGTGAGATCTGATATAGATGGATAAATGGTAAAGTAATGTTTTTGGTATTTTTTGTTTATAGAACGAAAAGTAAAAGATTGCAAAGAAAGTAAATAGGAAACTCATATTGTAGACCGGAAACTTATATGATGGAAAATAGACCCTCGGGCCATAGGTTTCACTAGAGGCTTCTCTCAGGATAGAAATTATTACGATAGGTGAGCAAATTACTGCCGAGCAATTGATAGAAAAGTGCAAAGTTATGACGGTATCTAAGGCAATGATCATGAATATAGGCATCACGTCCGTATCAAGTAGACCGACTCCTGCCTGCATCTACTACTATTACTCCACACATCGACCGCTATCCAGCATGCATCTAGAGTATTAAGTTCATAAAGAACGGAGTAACGGCTTAAGCAAGATGACATGATGTAGAGGAATTAACTCAAGCAATATGATGAAAACCCCATCTTTTTATTCTCGATGGCAAGAATACAATACATGTCGGTTCCCCTTCTGTCACTAGGATCGAGCACCGCAAGATTGAACCCAAAGCTAAGCACTTCTCCCATTGCAAGAAAAACCAATCTAGTTGGCCAAACCAAATTGATAGTTCGAAGAGACTTGCAAAGATATCAAATCATGCATAAAACAATTCAGAGGAGATTCAAATAATATTCCTAGATAAGCTGATCATAAATCCATAATTCATCGGATCTCGGCAAACACATCGCAAAAGAGTATTACATGGAATAGATCTCCAAGAACATCGAGGAGAACTTTGTATTGAGAATCAAAGAGAGAGAAGAAGCCATCTAGCTACTAGCTATGGACCCGTAGGTCTATGGTAAACTACTCACGCTTCATCGAAGAGGCAATGGTGTTGATGTAGAAGCCCTCCGTGATCGAATCCCCCTCTGGCAAGACGCCGGAAAAGGCCCCTAGATGGGATGTCACGGGTACAGAAGGTTGCGGTAGTGGAAAAGTGGTTTCGTGGCTCCCCTGGAAGTTTTTGGGATATTTGAGAATATATAGGCGGAAAAATAGGTCGGTGGAGTCACGAGGGGCCCACAAGGGTGGGGGCGTGCCCTACCCCCTGGGAGCGCCCTCTGACCTTGTAGCCACCTCGTGGCTTCCGTGACGTGCACTCCAAGCCCTCTAGATGTCTTCTGGTCCAAGAAAAATCATCGCGAAAGTTTCATTCCGTTTGGACTCCGTTTGCTATTCCTTTTCTACGAAACTCTAAAACGAGGAAAAAACAGGAACTAGCTCTGGGCTCTAGGTTAATAGGTTAGTCCCAAAAATCATATAAAATAGCATATTAATGCATATAAAACATCCAAAACATATAATATAATAGCATGGAACAATAAAAAATTATAGATACGTTGGAGAAGTATCAGTGATGAGCTCTTCCCCACATGATATATGTTGGGGAACGTAGCATGCAATTTTTTAAAAAAAATCCTACGCTCATGCAAGATCTATCTAGGAGATGCATAGCAACTAGATGGGGAGAGTGTGTCCATGTACCCTCGTAGACCGAAAGTGGAAGCGTTATGTCAACGCGGTTGATGTAGTCGAACGTCATCCTGATCCAACCGATCCAAGTACCGAACGTACGGCACCTCCGTGTTCAGCACACGTTTAGCTCGATGATGTCCCTCGAGCTCTTGATCCAGTAGAGGGTCAAGGGAGAGTTCCATCAGCACGACGGCGTGGCGACGGTGTTGGTGATGTGATCCGCGCAGGGCTTCGCCTAAGCACTACGACGCTATGACCGGAGGAGTAAACTGTGGAGGGGGCACCACACACGGCTAAGACAAATCTTGGTGTCCCTTTGGGGTGCCCCCCGCCCCCGTATATAAAGGAGAGGGGGAGGAGGAGGCGCGCCAAGGGGGGGTCCTACTAGGACTCCAAAGCTAGTAGGATTCGCCCCCTTCCTTCCAACGGAGAGGGGAAAGGGGAAAGGGGGGAGAAGGAGAAGGAAAGGGGGGCGCCCCTCCCCTTGTCAAATTCATATTGGGCAAGGGGGAGGCGCACGCCACCTGCCGTGGCCTGCCTCCTCTTCTCCACTATGGCCCATGAGGTCCATTAACTTTCCCACGGGGTTCCAGTAACCTCCTGGTACTCTGAAAAATCCCCGATCTTCTTCGGAACCATTCCGATGTCCGTATATAACCTTCCAATATATGAATCTTTACCTCTCAACCATTTCGAGACTCCTCGTCATGTCCGTGATCTCATCCGGGACTTCGAACAAACTTCGGTCACCAAAACACATAACTCATAATACAAATCATCATCGAACGTTAAGCGTGCGGACCCTACGGGTTCGAGAACTATGTAGACATGACCGAGACACATCTCCGGTCAATAACCAATAGCAGAACCTGGATGCTCATATTGGCTCCTACATATTCTATGAAGATCTTTATCGGTCAAACCGCATAACAACATACGTCATTCCCTTTGTCATCGGTATGTTACTTGCCCGAGATTCGATCGTCGGTATCATCATACCTAGTTCAATCTTGTTACCGACAAGTCTCTTTACTCGTTCCGTAATGCATCATCCCATAACTATCTCATTAGTCACATTGCTTGCAAGGCTTATAGTGATGTGCATTACCGAGAGGGCCCAGAGATACCTCTCCGATACACGGAGTGACAAATCCTAATCTTGATCTATGCCAACCCAACAAACACCTTCGGATACACATGTAGAGCATCTTTATAATCACCTAGTTATGTTGTGACGTTTGATAGCACACAAGCTGTTCCTTCGGTATTCGGGAGTTGCATAATCTCATAGTCAGAGGAATATGTATAAGTCATGAAGAAAGCAATAGCTATAAAACTAAACAATCATTATGCTAAGCTAACGGATGGGTCTTGTCCATCACATCATTCACTAATGATGTGATTCCGTTGATCAAATGACAACACATGTATATGGTCAGGAAACTTAACCATCTTTGATTAACGAGCTAGTCAAGTAGAGGCATACTAGGGACACTCTGTTTATCTATGTATTCACACATGTACTAAGTTTCCGGTTAATACAATTCTAGCATGAATAATAAACATTTATCATGATATAAGGAAATATAAATAACAACTTTATTATTGCCTCTAGGGCATATTTCCTTCAGTCTCCCACTTGCACTAGAGTCAATAATCTAGATTACATAGTAATGATTCTAACACGCATGGAGTCTTGGTGCTGATCATGTTTTGCTCGTGGAAGAGGCTTAGTCAATGGGTCTGCAACATTCAGATCCGTATGTATTTTGCAAATCTCTATGTCTCCCTCCTTGTCTTGATCGCGGATGGAATTGAAGCATCTCTTGATGTGTTTGGTTCTCTTGTGAAATCTGGATTCCTTCGCCAAGGCTATTGCTCCAGTATTGTCACAAAAGATTTTCATTGGACCCGATGCACTAGGTATTACACCTAGATGAGATATGAAATCCTTCATCCAGACTCCTTCATTTGCTGTTTCTGAAGCAGCTATGTACTCCGCTTCACACGTAGATCCCACCATGACGCTCTACTTGGAACTGCACCAACTGACAGCTCCACCATTCAATATAAATACGTATCCGGTTTGTGACTTAGAGTCATCCGGATCAGTGTCAAAGCTTGCATCGACGTAACCATTTACGGCAAGCTCTTTGTCACCTCCATAAACGAGAAACATATCCTTAGTCCTTTTCAGGTATTTCAGGATGTTCTTGACTGCTGTCCGGTGATCCACTCCTGGATTACTTTTGTACCTCCCTGCTAAACTTATAGCAAGGCACACATCAGGTCTGGTACACAACATTGCATACATGATAGAACCTATGGCTGAGGCATAGGGAATGACTTTCATTTTCTCTCTATCTTCTTGTGGCACCCCGGCTTAGAGCAACCGGTTTACCTTGCATTGCCAGCCCAGAGATCAAGTCTTCTGGCAACGCACAACAACTTGGTACAGAAAACAACCGCTTTATTGATGCTAGCGGAACATAGGTATGATATTACATCAAGTAGAGAGGCCAAGCGGCACACACGGTGCGGTTGAACAGTATGTACATTATTTAATGAACATGAAGGGGCCTCGATCATGATAACTACGCGGCAGCGGGACGACGACGAAGAGGAACTCCATAGCGCAGGGACACCGATGTGGACACAATTCTAGACGCGGGAAGCTCTCCGATCCGAAACGACTTGCCTGAAATCTGGCATGACACGCCAGGTCAGTACATTGAATGTACTTGCAACCTCACAACAAGCATAAGCATAATGGCAAACAATATCATGACAATTAATCAGTTTAATGCAATGCAACATGATACTACGGATGCGGTGAAATCAACATGTGTACTGAGTCACTCGGACTCTCTTACCAGACGGGTTACCTCGTAACCAAACGGTGATCATACCTAGATCACAAACGAAACCAACACTTTGGTTCTCGCCACGATCGTATTCATGATCCCACAAAAATCATCACATACCAGTGCCAACAATGAAACCTTAGTGTGCAAGTTTATTTACTAATATTGATCCATGGTGTGACTTACTCACGAGCTATGTCCGTAACCGAGGACGCGACTATCGATATATTAAATATACTCTGCAGAGGTAGCGCACTTTACCCACACCACGGAATCCATGGCCTCGTCATCCCATTCGGGTGGACCAACGGCATTCCGACGAAACCCTCCCATTGCCATGGCACTCTCCCGGCCACTCCGACCAACTCCCCACTGGGCTAAGTCATGGGTGGCCTCGTGCCTACCAAAGGCATCAACGGCCACCGTCATGGCAAAAACGGTCCCAAACGGGGACAAGGTACCGTAACAACAAACGGGCACACAAGGTTATGTCTGCTTACCGGGCCAGGGTACCGCACGCCCATAACCTTCCCTCATTCGAGGTACCGACCAGAGGCACGACAATGGACCGAATCAAGACCTCCCCATAAAGGTAAATGTGGTTGCACTGGGAAAAACCTGATTCAGTGGCACCATGACTCGATCAACGTTATGTTCAAGTTGGATTAACATCAGGTTAATCTTGTAAATAAAATAACTCAAGTCAGCATAGGCCATAATCATGCATCTACTAAACATGCAAAACATATCCCTCAAAGCAACAGATCAACATCATCAAAATGTCTTACTTGCACTATTCATCAACTAAACTTACTGGTTCAACTGTACTGGTTATTAGCATTCATCATTTTAATTATCTTAAAAATAATAATATCATTTTATCACAAAAACAAACTATCATTATTCATGCAAGCTTAAACACTTCAATGAAAGTTTCTTCTACTGACTTAAACTAGCTCAAGCATTCAACCAGTACCATAGTTAAGTAATTCAATCATGGCAACATAACTAGCACTAAGGAATATTTACTTAAATAATTTAAATGCATGCAAATAACTCATATTCAAGTTGGAAAAATCATAGATATTGAAGTGACACCATCTAAATGTTGGTGTGGCTTGCCTTAGTGCATAGTTGGTTCACACTCCTCCTGGTGATCTTCAAGACAAGCTTCTCCCTCTGAAAATATTTCAAAACAGCAAAGAATATCAAGAACCACTCTGAAAATCACCATAAATTCTAGACAGCAAGGGAAAATCTCAAATTTTGTGTGCTGCTAGAACTTTTCAAAACAAACACAACGCAAAAAGAATCAACTCATTTGGACTTGTAGTTTAGGTGTTATGGCTGGTCAAAGTACTGGTCAAATTTTGAATTAAATTTTGAATAAACAGAAAACCAGGGGGGTGACGTCGAAGACGTATTCTCAGAGTACGCCTCCACTCGTACCGCTTCGGGCGCGAGTGGAGAGGCTGACAGCGGGCCCCACTGGTCAGGAGAGAGGGGGAGAGAGAGAGAAACAGAGGGCGGCGAGGCTTCGCCGGAGCTCACACCGGTGAGGAGGGCTCCTTGGCCGGATCCAAAGGGATAGAATGATAGAGGGGGTCGAGGCGCACCTGCCTGTACCCATGGTTCGACGAGAGGTGGCCGGAGCATCTCGCAACTAAGCTCGCGAGCGGCGGCTGCAGACGGGTCTCGCCGGAGAGGAAGAAGATGACGGATTGGGGCGGTCCTAGGGGCTGCAGCGCGTCCAGACAGCACAGGTGGACCCTCAGGGAGTCGCCTGAGTGGTTGCTTGAGCTCGAGAGGCACCAGAGCAAGGTGGAGGGCTGCGGTGGATCGCCGGCGAGCTCGGGTCGGGGACGGCGGCCAAAGGCCGGGCTGCGGCTATCCTACTGCGTTGTGGAGGTTGGGTGGTTGGATTGGGATGCTCAGAATGGAGGGAGGTGCTCGGATTTATAGCCGGAGGGGAAGGGGGTACGTGGCTCCGCCGAAGCTGTCTGGAAGCCAGCGAGCGACGACGAACGGCGTCAGCGAGGGCTGGAGGGGCTCAGTGATCACGCGGGAGTTGTGCAAAGGTGCGGACGAGCACAGGAGGCGGTGGAGGAAGAAGACAGGGGCACGGGGTGCACTGTGGCTTTTGGCCGCGACATGCCCGTGCTTGCTGTGGCGTCTCCGGCGTCGGCGAGCGCCAGGGAGCGGTCAAGGGTGAAGAGACGAAGGTGGTGGCGCGGTGCGGCAGTCATCGGTGAGCTCTAGATCGATCACGCGATGCACAAATGCTCGGGCGTCGGGCGCGCTGACAGAGCCGTGTCCACACGCGGTCACCGCGCTGGCATGGTTAAAATGATGCCCACCCATTGCCAAACCATGTCTGGGGTGTTGTCCGTGCGGTGTTAGGTCTAGAAAGGGTGATGGCACACTGCCAGGCCGACCGGATGAGACTTGAGCTTGTTGGCAAGTTTCTGGTCAAAAACTTGGTCGTCAAGTTTGGAGGCCTTCTAGAAGGTGATTAGGGCTAAACTTCCGGAGTTAAGGTTTATCTAGGAAGGTAACCAAGCTCAAGAAAATTCAGCCTCAAAAGATCAAGGAAAAATGCACTTGCTGTAGAAACTGGATTTTGAGGCCAAATAAGTATATTCCAAATAAGTATGCAATATTTTTGCTCGGAGAGCTGGGCCAAGCTTTAAAGGATATTTGGGAATTTCCTCAGATTTTTGGAAGCAAGAAAAATGAGGGTTGGTTTGGAGCACAAGTTTCTGAATTGATTTTCAGAAAGGATTTTGAATATTTTTCTTTTATGAAAAATATTTCTTGGGCTATTTTTGGATTTTTCAGAGAAAGAAAGTTGAATAAGAGTTGGAGGGGTCACTTGGGTGAAAATCAAGGACAAGCCCAAGTGTTCAAGTCTATTTGAATTGATCCAAACACCAAATTTCAAAGCAAGGGCAATTGAAGTCCGGAAAAAGAGAGAAGGCAAAATCCAGGCTGTCACAAACCTCCCCCACTTAGGATGAATCTCGTCCTCAAGATTCGGCTGCTCGGGAAAACAACTCTGGGTAGTGTGTCCTTAAAAATTCCTCTCTTTCCCAGGTTGGTTCTTCTTCGGTGTGGTGCTCCCACTGAACCTTATAAAACTTTATCACTTTGCTGTGAGTGACCCTTTCTGTCTCATCCAAGATTCTGATCGGTCTCTCCTCATACATTAAATCCTTAGCCAGTTCTATCTCTGCCATATCAGTCCTCTTTTTCGGTGGCGAGATACACCTCCTTAGCTGTGAGACATGGAACACATTGTGCACTTCTGACAATTCCGGTGGCAATTCCAACTGATAAGCAACTGTTCTCACTCTGGACATGACGGGGAATGGACCAATGTATCTGGGTGCTAGTTTTCCTCGGGTGAAATCTCTTGACAACTTTCATGGGTGTGACTCGGAGATACTCGTGTTCTCCAGGCTCAAAACTGATCTGATGGTGCTTTGCATCATAATAACTCTTCTCCCGTGACTTGGCCAACTGTAGTCTATATCGGATCTCTTTGACTCGTTTTTTAGCCTCCATCATTAAATCCGTTCCGAAAATGCGGCTATCTCCGGTTTGAGACCAGTTTAGTAGAGTGCAGCACTTACGGCCATACAAAGCCTCATAAGGTGACATCTTTAAGCTGGTCTAAAAACTGTTGTTGTAGGAGAACTCGGCATACGGCACAGAATCTTCCCACTTGGATCCTTGGGCTAAAGCACATGCTCGGAGCATATCTTCGAGTATCTGATTTACTCGCTCAGTTTGCCCGTCCGTCTGAGGATGATAGGATGTGATGTAATTTAGGGCAGTCCCCAATGCTTGATGAAGACGTGACCAAAATGCTGAGGTGAAGAGAGATCCTCGGTCTGAAGTAATTGTTTCTGGCACTCCATGCAAATTGACGATCCTGGACACATACAGCTGTGCAAGCTGATCGGCTCTATAGGTGGTCCAGATGGGGATGAAGTGAGCCACCTTTGTTAGCATGTCCACTATGACCCATACTGTGTCATTGCCTCGGTGATTCCTTGGTAGGCCGGTGATAAAATCCATGCAGACATCGTCCCATTTCCATTGTGAGACGGGTAGTGGTTGAAGAAGTCCGGCGGGCTTTTGGTGTTCCGCCTTTACTTTGTTGCATATATCAGAGGAGGCAACAAAATATGCAATATCTTTCTTCATTCCATCCCACCAAAATATCTGATGAAGGTCTTCGTACATTTTGGTACCTCCTGGATGAATTGAATACGAAGATTCGTGTCCTTCTGCCAAGATCTTCTTTCTGAGGTCTACTTGCTCGGGTACACAAATCCTTCCTCGAAACCTTAGCGTACCTTACTGATCCTTAGAGAAATCCTGAGTCTTTCCTTCTTGCATACGTTGGGCATGGAATTGCAACAATACGTCATCTGCCTGGGCTCTACGAATCTCATCCTCAAGGGTAGGAGCAACTTCCAAAATATTGGCAAGACTAGCATCAACTATCACCAAATTGAGCTGAGCGATCTCTTCTTGGAGTTCCCGAAGCATGGAATCCATTAAAACAGTCAGACTGGCAGGCTTGCGGCTGAGGGCATCGGCAACCACGTTGGCTTTACCCGGATGATAATTTATCCCGAGGTCATAACCCTTGACCAACTCAAGCCATCTTCGATGTCGAAGGTTCAGGTCCGGTTGAGTGAATATGTACTTGAGACTCTCGTGGTCGGTGAAATTTGGCACCTTTTTCCAATGAGATAGTGTCTCCAAATTTTCAAAGCATGCACAACAGCGGCCAACTCCAAATCATGCGCGGGATAGTTTCCTTCGTGTAGCCATAACTGTCGAGATGCGTAGGCCACAACCTTGCCGTCTTGCATGAGTACACATCCAAGGCCTTTTCGGGATGTGTCGCAATATATATCAAAGTTGCGGTAAATGTCTGGCAGAGTCAATATTGGTGATGTTGTCAGCCTGGTCTTTAGCTCGGTGAAGCTCCTTTCGCAATCCTCAATCCATTCAAACTTCTTATCCTTTTTGAGGAGCTCTATCATTGGCTTGGAAATCTTGAAGAATCCTTCGACAAAGCGGCGGTAGTATCCAGCTAATCCAAGGAAACTCCGGATTTCTGACACTATCGTCGGTGCAGTCCAATCAAGCACATCTTTCACCTTGCTTGGGTCCATGGCTATCCCTTCTGCGGAAAGCACATGCCCCAGAAATCCAACTTGCTTGAGCCAGAACTCACATTTGCTGAACTTCGCATATAGCTGATGGTCACGGAGCCTTTGCAAAACTGCTTTGAGGTGTTTCTTGTGTTCTTCTTCACTCTTTGAGTAAATGAGGATGTCATCGATGAAGACCACCACAAACTTATCCAAGAAGTCCATATATACCTTATTCATCATATGCATGAAAAAGGCAGGGGCATTGGTGAGACCGAAAGACATGACTGTATATTCATAAAGACCGTATCAAGTAGTGAATGCGGTCTTGAGAATATCTTCCTTCTTGATTTTTAGCTGGTGATATCCGGTCCTCAGATCAACCTTGGAGAATACTTTTGCCCCACTGAGTTGATCAAACAAATCATCAATCCTTGGCAGTGGATATTTGTTCTTGATGGTGACATCATTCAGCTGACGGTAATCTACATACATCCGAAGACTGTCGTCCTTCTTGTCCACAAATATCGCGGGTGATCCCCATGGTGAAGAGCTGGATGTATCCTTTCTGAAGCATCTCATCAAGTTGTTTCTTTAATTCCACTAATTCTAACGAGGGCATCCGATAATACTTCTTGTATAACGGTGTGGTTCCAGGCACCAGATCAATTGCAAACTCTAGCTCCCTGTTTGGCGGCATGCCTGGTAATTCCTCTAGAAACTCACTAACCACAGGATTAATTCCAATTCTTCAGCCACGGCTGTGAAAACCATTTCTTTCTTGGGTATGCTTCTCCTGGCATAAAACTTCGTGGTTCGACCTTCCTGACTGGTAAAAGTGACTTCTCTGGTTGCACAGTTGATGCACACTTGATATTGGGTTAACCAATTCATTCCCAAAATAATATCCAATTTGGCAGACTCGATGAAAATCAAGGATGTTGGGAAGCTGACTCCTTTGATATGAATTTCCAAATTTCGGCAGACCAGATTGCTTCTGAGCAAAGATCCCGGGGATTGTACCAGCATATTCTTTCCCAAAATCGAGCAAGGGAATTTGTTTTGGGTAGCAAAACTCCACGAAATAAAAGAGTGGGAATCCCCAGAGTCAAATAAAATTATTGCAGGTATGTTGTTAACAGGAAACATACCAATGACGACCTCCGGGTCTTCTTGGGCTTCGTCGGCGGAGAGGTGGTGAATTTGCCCTTGGATGGCCCTTGAGGCTGAATAGGGCTCCAGATGATTAACTTGTGTCCTGAATGGGGCGGTTGGCTTGCTGTTCTTGGGGCACTGTCTGGCATAATGTCTGGTATGACCACAATTAAAACAGGAATTGTTGCGTTGGCATTCTTCGCGCACCAAGATGGTCACGACATTCTTGACTTGGGTAGTGGTCTTGTTAACATTCTGCTGCCAATTAGGTTTGTACTCAATCTGAGTCTGCTGCCAGGTACGAGCCTTCTGTACGGGCTGTCCATCCTTCTTAGGCTCGAATTTGCGCTTGTGGTCATTATTAGCAGGCCGGTTGTCTTGCATGAGCTTTTGTTCCCTTTCTGCGATGAGAGCTTTGTTGACCAAGATTTGGAAATCCGGGAAATCAACATGCTGAGAGTACATCTGAGGTGTTGATTCAGTCCTGCAAGAAATCTGTCGATCTTCCTTTCTTCTGTGGCCACATCATAAAGAGAATAGCGGGCCAGATGGTTGAACTTGTGCAGACATTCACTTACTGACAGGCTTCCTTGGGTGAGGCCGAGAAATTCGCGCTGCTTGACCTTCATAATCCCGGCTGGAATATGATACTTGCGGAAATGATACTTGAATTTAGTCCAAGTAATTTCTTCGTCTGCAGGCCACATAGCCTTAGCATTATCCCACCATATAGCGGCCGCTCCTTCAAGATAATGCGTAGCGAAGGGAACCTTGTCAGCTTCTTCAGTGCGAGTAATCTCAAGCTTTTTCTCAATAGTCCTTAGCCAATCATCTGCTTCCAATGGATCGATAACTTGACTGAAACTGGGAGGCTTGGTCCTTTGAAAATTTGACAACTTGGAGTGGTGACCATTCTGATTTCCATTCTGCCCAACCATAGCTTGCACACTTTTCAGCAATTCGATCAGATCGTTGTTCCTTCTTTCTTCAAACATATGCATGATTTGCTCAGTGGAGGGCGGATGTGGTGGTGGAGGTGGTGGTGGCTGATACAGCTCGGGGGAATGTCCTGCCTGTCTTGCGGAGCGACGAACAGGAACATCCTCACAAGCGTGGCTGCTGCTGCCTCCCCGCGTCATCCTATTATTTGTTTTCCCAATATAAAGCAACCGAGATGAGAAATATCTAAAATGGGAATAAAAGCCAGTGACAAACCCAGAAGAAAACAACGAAAAGAAATCAGGGCGGATAAAAAGGTTCCAACATAATTATACATAGACTCATACATGAAAGGTAACATCATGACTGGTTCGACTACCCACATACATGAAACTAAGCATCATGTCACGTACGACTACATCCGTACATCAACGTCATGACGATCGCGATACTCTAACGATCTAGTGCTCAGCTATCGCTGCGGCGGGCTCCTCTCCTGAGTCAGACTTAGATCCTGAGCTGATTGTGGATACCTCCGGGTTAAAAGTGACACGGCGGCGCTGCCTCGAGGATTCTCCCTCAGGGGCAGGTGCGGGACGAGATCTAAGCATAGGGGCTGCAGGAGTAGCGACAAGGGAGCCCACACAGTAGGGGCACTGCGAGGGGTCACTGCCAAAGGGTTGGTGATACCCTGAGTGGTCACCGAAGTAACCGGAGTAACAGATACTGGGGGAACAAATGGAGTGAAACCGACAATAGGTGGAGGGTTCCTATTACGAGCAGCGGCAAGAGCAATCCGGGCTCGGGTCAGCTCTCGGGCTAACTCATAGATCAAAAGATAACTGGCAGTGATATAGAGAGAAAGGTGGCTAGAAGGATGATCGCACACCGGATCAATAAAAGGAAAGCGGATACGCCCGTTCTCAAGCAGAGACGGGTAGAAAAAGAAACCTGGGTGGGTCTGCATGCGAATCTCATTGTAGCGCAAGTCTACAAGAGCCTCGGGTGTAGCAAAATGAATAGCCTGAGACGGCATGCAAGCGAAACCACCCTTAGAAGAACGGGTGTAAGCGCTGGAAGGTGAGCTATGGTGTAGAGTGACCTCCGTGTAGTACTCGTACAGTGATCCGGCCAGATGCTCCCGATACACCTGATACACTGGATCAGCGCCCTCTGGGTAGAGTCCTTGCCACACGTTCTGAAGTAGGTGCGGCGATGTGTATGGGGCTGGCTCAGACTGGTACATGATCGGAACTGGAGCCATCTACACTCACAATCATCAAGCGGTCAGTAATAACAACAAATAAAATGCATGCAATGCAACAATCAATTTCTATTACTACCGGCACTCAGACTAAGCTAACTACTGTTTAGCTAGCGCATCAACGGTTTAGCGTGTCCTACAGTCAGCGTGGCTCTGATACCAAGCGTTGTGGCACCCCGGCTCAGAGCAACCGGTTTACCTTGCATTGCTAGCCCAAAGATCAAGTCTTCTGGAAACACACAACAACTTGGTACAGAAAACAACTGCTTTATTGATACTAGCGGAACATAGGTATGATATTACATCAAGTAGCGAGGCCAAGCGGCACACATGGCGCGGCTGAACAGTATGTACATTATTTAATGAACATGAAGGGGCCTCGATCATGATAACTATGCGCCAGCGGCACGACGACGAAGTGGAACTCCATAGTACACGAACACCAATGTGAACACGATTCTAGACGCGGGAAGCTCTCCGATCCGAAACGACTTGCCTGAAATCAGGCATGACATGCCAGGTCAGTACATTGAATGTACTTGCAAGCTCACAACAAGCATAAGCATAATGGCAAACAAAATCATGACAATTAATCAATTTAATGCAATGCAACATGATACTACGGATGCGGTGAAATCAACATGTGTACTGAGTCACTGGGACTCTCCTACCAGACGGGTTACCTCGTAACCAAACGGTGATCATACCTGGATCACAAACGAAACCAACACTTTGGTTCTTGCCACGATCGTATTCATGATCCCACAAATTTCATCACATAACTAGTGCCAACAATGAAACCTTAGTGTGCAAGTTTATTTACTAATATTGATCCATGGTGTGACTTACTCATGAGCTATGTCCGTAACCGAGGACACGACTATCGATTGATTAAATATACTCTGCAGAGGTAGCGCCCTTTACCCACACCATGGAATCCATGGCCTCGTCATCCCATTCGGGTGGACCAACGGCATTCCGACGAAACCCTCCCATTACCATGACACTCTCCTGGCCACTCCGACCAACTCCCCACTGGGCTAAGTCATGGGTGGCCCCGTGCCTACCAAAGGCATGAACGGCCACCGTCGTGGAAAAAACGGCCCCAAACGGGGACAAGGTACCATAACAACAAACGGGCACACAAGGTTATGTCTGCTTACCGGGCCAGGGTACCGCACGCCCATAACCTTCCCTCGTTGGAGGTACCGACCAGAGGCACGACAATGGACCGAATCAAGACCTCCCCATAAAGGTAAATGTGGTCGCACTGGGAAAAACCCGATTCAGTGGCACCATGACTCGATCAACGTTATGTTCAAGTTGGATTAACATCAGGTTAATCTTGTAAATAAAATAACTCGAGTCATCATAGGACATAATCATGCAACAACTAAACATGCAAAACATATCCCTCAAAGCAATAGATCAACATCATCAAAATATCTTACTTGCACTATTCATCAACTAAACTTACTGGTTCAACTATACTGGTTATTAGCATTCATCACTTTAATTATCTCAAAAATAATAATATCATTTTATCACAAAAAGAAACTATCATTATTCATGCAAGCATAAACATTTCAATGAAAGTTTCGTCTACTTACTTAAACTAGCTCGAGCATTCAACCAGTACCACAGTAAAGTAATTCAATCATGGCAACATAACTAGCACTAAGCAATATTTATTTAAATAATTTAAATGCATGCAAATAACTCATATTCAAGTTGCAAAAATCATAGATATTGAAGTGACACCATCCAAATGTTGCTGTGGCTTGCCTTAGTGCAGAGGAGGTTCACACTCCTCTTGGTGATCTTCAAGACAAGCTTCTCCCTCTGAAAATATTTAAAAATAGCAAAATAGAATATCAAGAACCACTCTGAAAATCACCAGAAATTCTAGACAGCAAGGAAAAATCTCAACTTTTGTGTGCTGCTAGAACTTTTCAAAACAAACACAATGCAAAAAGAATCAACTCATTAGGACTTGTAGTTTAGGAGTTATGGCTGGTCAAAGTACTAGTCAAATTTTGAATTAATTTTTGAATAAATTGAAAACCAAGGGGTGACGTCGAAGACGTATTCTCAGAATATGCCTCCACTCGTACCGCTTTGGGCGCGAGTGGAGAGGCTGACAGCGGGCCTCACTGGTCAGGAGAGAGGGGGACAGATAGAGAAACAGAGCGCAGCGAGGCTTCGCCGGAGCTCACGCCGGTGAGGAGGGCTCCTTGGCCCGATCGAAAGTGATAGAATGATAGAGGGGGTCGAGGCGCACCTGCCTGTACCCGTGGCTCGACGAGAGGTGGCCAGAGCAGCTCGCAACTAAGCTCGCGAGCAGCGGCTGCGGTCGGGTCTCGCCGGAGAGGAAGAAGACGATGGGTTGGGGCGGTCCTAGGGGGTGCAGCACGTCCAGATGGCACCAGTGGACCCTCAGGGAGTCGCCTGAGTGGTTGCTTGACCTCGAGAGGCATCGGAGCAAGGTGGAGGGCTGCGGTGGATCGCCGGCGAGCTCGGGTCGTGGACGACGTCCAGAGGCCTGCCCGGCCGGGCTACGGCTATCCTACTGCATTGTGGAGGTTGGGTGGTTGGTTTGGGATGCTCAGTACAGAGGGAGGTGCTCAGATTTATAGCCGGAGGGGAAGGGGGTACGTGGCTCCGCCGAAGCTCTCTGGAAGCCGGCGAGCGACGATGAACAGCGTCAATGAGGGCTGGAGGTGCTCAGTGATCATGAAGGAGTTGTGCAAAGGTGCGGACGAGCACAAGAGGCGGTGGAGGAAGAAGACAGGGGCATGGGGCGCACTGTGGCTTTTGGCCGCGACGTGCCGTGCTCGCTGCGGTGTCTCCGGTGTCAGCGAGCACCAGGGAGTGGTCAAGGGTGAAGAGACAAAGGTGGTTGCCCGGTGCGGCAGTCGTCGGCGAGCTCTGGATCGATCACGGGATGCACAAACGCCCGGGCGCGACGCAGAGCGCGTCGGGCGCGTTGACAGAGCCGTATCCACACGCGGTCACCGTGCAGGCATGGTCAAAACAACGCCCACTCATTGCCAAACCATGTCTGGGGTGTTGTCCATGCAGTGTTAGGTCTAGGAAGGGTGATGACACACTGCCAGGCCAACCGGATGAGACTTCAGCTTGTTGGCAAGTTTCTGGTCAGAAACTTGGTCGCCAAGTTTGGAGGCCTTCTAGAAGGTGATTAGGGCTAAACTTCTGGAATTAAGCTTTATCTAGGAAGGTAACCAAGCTCAAGAAAATTCAGCCTCAAAAGATCAAGGAAAAATGCACTTGCTGTAGAAACTGGATTTTGAGGCCAGAACATAAATGATTTTCTGTAGCAAAAATATTCCAAATAAGTATGCATATTTTGCTGAGGGAGGTGGGCCAAGGTTCAAAGAATATTTGGGAATTTCCTCAGATTTTTGGAATCAAGAAAAATGAGGGTTGATTTGGAGCACAAGTTTCTGAATTAATTTTCAGAAAGGATTTTGAATATTTTTCTTTTATGAAAAATATTTCTTGGGCTATTTTGGGATTTTCAAAGAAAGAAAGTTGAATAAAAGATGGAGGGGTCACTTGGGTGAAAATCAAGGACAAGCCCAAGTGTTCAAGTCCATTTGAATTGATTCAAAAACCAAATTTCAAAGCAAAGGCAAATGAACTCCGGAAAAAGAGAGAAGGCAAAATCCAGGCTGTCACGCTTCTATAGTGGTCGGGCATTGTGTCTGACTCAACTTCACACCTTGTAACACAGGGAAGAACCCTTTCTTTGACTTGTCTATTTTGAACTTCTTCAAAACTTTATCAAGGTATGTGCTTTGTGAAAGTCCAATTAAGCGTCCTGATCTATCTCTATAGATCTTGATGCCCAATATATAAGCAGCTTCACCGAGGTCTTTCACTAAAAAATTCTTATTCAAGTATCCTTTTATGCTATCCAGAAATTATGTATTATTTCCAATCAACAATATGCCATCCACATATAATATTAGAAATGCTACAGAGCTCCCACTCACTTTCCTGTAGATACAGGTTTCTCCAAAAATCTGTATAAAACCATATGCTTTGATCACACTATCAAAGCGTATATTCGAGCTCCGAGAGGCTTGCACCAGTCCATAAATGGATTGCTAGAGCTTGCACACTTTGTTAGCACCTTTAGGATCGACAAAACCTTATGGTTGCATCATATACAACTCTTCTTTAAGATATCCATTAAGGAATGCAGTTTTGACATCCATTTGCCAAATTTCATAATCATAAAATGCGGCAATTGCTAACATGATTCGGACAAACTTAAGCATCGCTACGGGGTGAGAAGGTCTCATCGTAGTCAACTCCTTGAACTTATCAAAACCCTTTCGCAACAAGTCAAGCTTTGTAGACAGTAACATTACCGTCAGCATCAGTCTTCTTCTTGAAGATCCATTTATTCTCTCTGGCTTGCCGATCATCGGGCAAGTCAACCAAAGTCCGCACTTTGTTCTCATACATGGATCCCATCTCAGATTTCATGGGCTCAAGCCATTTCACGGAATCTTGGCTCATCATCGCTTCCTCATAGTTCATAGGTTCGTCATGGTTAAGTAACAAAACCTCCAGAACTGGATTACAATACCACTCTGGTGCGGCCCGTACTCTGGTTGACCTACAAGGTTCGGTAGTAACTTGATCTGAAGTTTCATGATCATCATCATTAGCTTCCTCACTAATTGGTGTAGGAATCACTGGAACTGATTTCTGTGATGAACTACTTTCCAATTCGGGAGATGGTACAATTACCTCATCAAGTTCTACTTTCCTCCCACTCATTTATTTCGAGAGAAACTCCTTCTCTAGAAAGGATCCATTCTTAGCAACGAATATCTTGCCTTCGGATCTGTGATAGAAGGTGTACCTAACAGCCTCTTCTGGGTATCCTATGAAGACGCATTTCTCCGATTTGGGTTCGAGCTTATCAGGTTAAAGCTTTTTCACATAAGCATCGCAGCCCCAAACTTTAAGAAACAACAACTTAGGTGTCTTGCCAAACCACAATTCATATGGTGTCCTCTCAACGAATTTAGATGGTGCCCTATTTAATGTGAATGCAGCCATCTCTAATGCATAACCCCAAAACGATAGTGGTAAATCAGTAAGAGACATCATAGATTGCACCATATCTAATAAAGTACGGTTACGATGTTCGGACACACCATTACGCTGTGGTGTTCCAGGTGGCGTGAGTTGCAAAACTATTCCACATTGTTTTCAATGAAGGCCAAACTCGTAACTCAAATATTCACCTTCGCAATCACATCGTAGAAACTTTATTTTCTTGTTACGATGATTCTTCACTTCACTCTGAAATTCTTTGAAATATTCAAATGTTTCAGGCTTGTGTTTCATCAGGTAGCACTACAAAAAAAGACACATTCGTGAAATTTTGGGCCGAACGAAAAAAAATTCTATCATACTTATGACACTTCTATGACGATAATTGTGACAAAACCCGGTATCATCGTAGATGTGGTGGGGTCCTACTTCTATGACAAAAAATCATGATAGAAAATGGGCTTTTCGTCCTGGGCGGGCCGGAGATGCAGCTGCATGACATTCTTTGGGCCGTCCATGACGGAATAAACCGTGGTAGAAGCGAGGGCGAGGAAAATATCGGGGTGTTCCCGGTTACGGTGGGTGGTCGGGGCCGAGCGATGCGTGTTTCTCTCGTACACGCACGTGCGTGGGTGCGAGGCGTTGGGCTCTAACTGAACCCGAGCGATTGCACTGCAGGCTACGCGTTACTGAACCCGAGCAATCGATCGATGGCTGTTAACTGAACCCGATCGAGCGATTCCTTCGCTACTGCTGCTAACTGAAGCCGATCGATGCTGCCTCTGGATGAACAGTGAGCGTTGTTGGGGGGTTTAGATGAACAATTCCCGATGGGGGTGGATGAACAGGACCCCGTGGTGTTGCCTCTGGATGAACAGGACCCCGATCGATCGAGCCGGTTGGGGCTGGATGAACAGGACCCCGTGGAGGGCTGGATGAACAGGACCACCCCGTGGAGGGCAGGATGAACAGTAGACGGTGGAGGGCTGGATGAACAGTTGCCCATGGAGGGGTTGTTGAACAGGAGCCCGTGGAGAGGGTTGGTTGAACAGTAGCCGGTGGAGTAGCGCGCGGTGGAGGCTGGATGAACAGGAGCCCGTGGATGAACAGCCGCAGGTGGAGGCTGGAGGAGGTCGACGGTGGATGAACAGTAGCCCGTGGGGGCTGGAGGGGGTCGACGGTGGAGATGAACAGTATCCCGTGGAGTCCCGTTTTGCGGTACGCCACACCCCTCCCGATGAACAGGACCCCCGTTTCGACCGTAGCCCTCCAACACAAGTCCGTTTCCTCCATTTTGCGGTACGCCACACCCCTCCCGATGATCAGGACCCCCGTTTCGACCATAGCGCTCCAACACAAGTCCGTTTCCTCTGTTTTGCGATACGCCACACCCCTCCCGATCAACACGACCCCCGTTTCGACCGTAGGAGGTCCGTTTCCTCTGTTTTGCGGTACGCCAGACTCCTCCCGATGAACAGGATCCCGTTTCGACCGTGGCCGGTCGAACACAAGGCCGTATCCTCCGTTCTGTGATACGCCAGGCCTCTTTTCCATCGGCTGTTCCATCCAAGCCCTCGCGATGAACACGACGACGCATTCCGTTCCGACCCAGCCGGTTGGCTCCCCATGAACATGACGACGACGCAGTTTCTCCGTTCCGACCCATCCATGTACACGAGCCCTGGCCGTACGTATGCGCGAGTAGGCATTCGAGACCCTGCCCGTATGTACGTACGTGGCCGTATTTTCTTTCTTGCACACTGGCCGCTGTACGTATGTGTACATGCTACGTGCGCACCTCTACTACGACACGTGCGCGCCTCTACATCGACCAGTATGTACGTACACGTTCGTGACCAGAATGACAACGCTACGTACGCTTCGACCAGGTGGGTCCCGACTGTCAGGCACTTCCTTGCCTGCGAAGATGTAGCTGGTGGGTCCCAGCAGTCCGGGGGCAAATCTTTTATTTTTTGCCTGGACGCACTTCCTTGCGTGCGAAGATGTAGCTGGTAGGTCCCAACAGTCAGAGGGAAACGTTTTTTTGGTGAAATACAGTTGCCCGTCCGGTGGGTCCCTGCTGTCAGGTGGACGAATAATTATTTTGCGAGTAATAAGGAGGCACTTCCTTGCGGCTGCCGTGGACCCAGCTGTCAGCCTCTCCACATACAGTACTCTTCCGATGGAAGTCGTTCCTTGACCACGTTGACCACGCCGCGCCGAGAGCACCAGGGCGGTGGACGACGGCGAGGCCTAGGAAGGGGACGATGCGGAGCCGGGGAAGACGCGGCAGTGGAAGCCCGCGCGGAGAGGAGTACGAGGGTTCACTGGTTCGGCTGCGGTGTGAGGCCGCCGTCGCTGCAGGGCCTGGCCAGCGGTGGAAATAGTAGGGGGCGGTGAGGCCTCTGTGGCAGCACAGTCGGCCACGGGAGGCAGGAGCATGCGGCACGACCGGCGCTGCTTTGGGCGGCTGGAGCAAGAAGACCAGAGGTTGAAGAAGCACTATGGTCGTTCGATGGACATCGTACGGTCAATGGAGCTAGAATCGTTCATATTGACTAAGTTGACAAAGCACTCCGTCCCCATCAACTTAGTAGGCCCACAAGTCAGCCTCCCACCAAGGTGGGTCCCAACTAGCAGGGGGTATTCTTTTTTTGTGCGTCATAAGGAGGCACCTCCGGTGGGTCCGAGCTGACAGCGAGGGGAACATTTTTTTCGCGAAATACATTGGCCCGTCAAGTGGGTCCCAGCAGTCAGGGGGGAAACGTTTTTTCGCCAAATACGGTGGCCCGTCCGGTGGGTCCCTGCTGTCAGGTGGAGGAATAATTACTTTCCGCGTAATAAGGAGGCACTTTCTTGCGGCTGCCGTGGACCCAGCTGTCAGCCTCTCCACGTACAGTACTCTTCCGATGGAAGTCGTTCCTTGACCACGTTGACCACGCCGCGCCAAGAGCACCAGGGCGGTGGACGACGGCGAGGCCTAGGAAGGGGACGACGCGGAGCCGGGGAAGACGTGGCAGTGGGTGAGTGGAGGGATACGCAGAATAACAGGGGTACGAGGGTTCACTGGTTCGGCTGGGGTGTGAGGCTGCTGTCGCCGTAGAATAATAGGGGGTGTGGGTGAGTGGAGGGATGCCCTACCCAGTGGTGGGAGTAGTAGGGGGCGGTGAGGCCTGCGCGGCAGCACAGCTGGCCACGGGAGGCAGGAGCAGGCGGCACGACCGGCGCTGCTTTGGGCGGCTGGAGCAAGAAGACCAGAGGTTGAAGAAGCACGACGGCCATTGGATGGACATCATACGATCACTACAGCTAGAATCGTTTATATTGACTAAGTTGACAAAGCCCTTGGTACGCGTCAACTTAGTAGGCCCACAGGTTAGCTTCCGAAACAGTGCGCCCCAGATGTCAGGAGGAGGAATCATTTTTTGGGCAGGTGAAGCTAGAATATCCGGTTGAAGAAGAAGCACGGCATCCGTTGGATGGACATCCAAAGGCCACTGCTGCTAGAACCGTGTGTTGACTATAAGTTGACAAAGCCTTGCAGATGCGTCAACTCTCTTTTTTTTAGGGGACGCGTCAACTTAGTAAGGCCACAAGTGTGTGGCAGAGAACTTATAGCCCATTTGAGATTTGTAAGAATGTGCAGCCAATTTTTGAATTCTAATGGAATTTACTACAACCCATTTACAGTTTGTTAAAAGTACAGCCCATTTCAACCAACCGTTCAAAACAGAATTCAATAAAATTTCCCACATTTTGATGGGATCCGAAATATTTTTATCCCGAAATTTCTAGTCAGATTAAATACAATTTCAATATAAATTTATATTACGTAAAAATCCAACGAAACATTGCGCTCGCAAAAATTAATGAAATTAAAATTTTCAATATCCAAAAATAACATTTTATAAAGTAATTACGTGTTTGGTGCATTTTTTATAGTTACTGCCCAGTTTTTATAATTACATCCCATTTATTATTTCTTAAAGCCCATTTTCTTGTTAAGCCTAATGCATCCCTCGTAGGAAAGATTTGCAGCCCAGCGGGGCGGAGAATAACAACTTGACCTTGCCTGGGTATTCCTAAAAAAAGTATAGCTGGGCTAGCCATTTTCAGCTTGAAAAAATTAAATATCTGGCCTGGATATCTGGCCCGGGCTAGACGGGCCACAGCCCGCCGAGTTAATAGCTGCAGCAATGTTTTCATTGTTGTTCAGAGGAGAAAAATTAATATCTGGGCTAAACATCGCTCAAGAAAAACTCTGCAGTGCTCACACCTCAAAAACACAAATACTGCTCGAGCTGCTTGGTCCCAGCTGTCAGTCGCTTCTTGTGCAATTCTCTCGTTTATTGACTACATAGGTTGACAATGGTGTGGGACCGTGATGTCAAGAAAACAGGAGGAAGCAAAAAAATTATAGTTTTATATACTAACAAGGAGGCACTTGCGTACGTGCGGCTATGGC
Organism: Aegilops tauschii subsp. strangulata; assembly: GCF_002575655.3. NCBI lineage: Eukaryota > Viridiplantae > Streptophyta > Magnoliopsida > Poales > Poaceae > Aegilops > Aegilops tauschii. The sequence continues at coordinate 299,019,874 of NC_053035.3, read as the reverse complement.
CCTGGTGGGTCCCCACTGTCATCCTCTCCAAGTAAAGTCATCTCCTCATCCTCATGTCCGTTGACCATGTTGACAACGCGAGACGGTGGCGCCACGGCGAGCACAACAACTCGAAGGACGACAGAGAGGGCCTCGCGGGCCCTACGGATGGTCTGATATAGCGCCCGCTGCTCATTCGGGAAGCCAGGATCATAGGGCCACATGTCCGCGACGGCATTGTCGTTCGCTTGTTCACCGGTGCTCGTTGAGGAGATGGAGGTTGCAGCACAGGTCCTCCTGCGCTGGTAGCTCTTCCGCCATTAGGTCGTCGAAGTGTGGCTGCACCTGCTCTATGGTGAACACGGCATGAACCGGCTTGGACAGTGGCGCCGACTCCTGGTCGGAAGCTACGTCCATCGTCTGATTGTCGTTGCTCACCTCGGCGAGGTAGCTGGCGAGCCAGCATGTCCGGCTGCTGGACCGACCCGCTGCCAAGCACGAGTCTAACTGCCCTGGCCCACCCAGACCGCCTCCCTCGCCCGCGCGCTTTCCTCCCGAAACGGTCAGCGCCACCCGCCCCGCTTTCCGGTGCATGCGATTGCTCCGCCTTCAAATGACACAAGTGCTGTCCGTCCGTCCTTCTGCCGCCCACATTAATGATACGCGGTTGCCGAGGTGGCTACTCCGGCGCCACACGTCCGTCCCTCTGCCGCCCACCAGTGCTATATAAACTGCTGCGCCGGCCATAGCCGCAGTCATCCGCATCCGTTCCTATTCTCCTATCCACACCACTACTGCCCACCATGGCTTTCTCGCGCTCCAGCGCTCTTCGGGACGGGCGGACGACGGACCATAAGGAGATGGCAGCCATTGCTGCCGACTGGCTGGCCGGCAGGAAGCCGGAGGACGACGACGTCCCAATGGAGAACATGGTAGTCGACGCTCCGGTGCCAACCCCCTCCTCCGCGCCATCCTCGTCGATGCATTGCACCATGACCATCGGCGGGGCCCGTGCCCAATATATGGACACGGTGAAGCAGAAGCGTGAGGAGCAGTTCCGGGAGGCGCAGGCCGACGCCGCCTACAACTACCATCTCCTCCAGGAGCACCTGCAGGCGGAGGAGCAGATCGCTGCGGAGCGGGCAGAGCAAGAGGCGCTGCTCAACTCATACCGCTCCGCCCGCGAGGGCCGCCTCGAGCGCTGGCGGTACTGCATGCGGGTGGCGGAGGCTGCGGCCGCCTACAAAGAGGGCGATCAAGCGGGCGAGGCGCTGTTTGGCAAGACCGAGGACGAGGCAGAGGACAATGCCGGCTCCGACGAGTCCCCGCTCCGCTAGCGTCGACGAGGCCCTGCTCCGCCGAGGCCCCGCGGCGCCAACAACAAGGCAGAGGACACCGCCGGCTCCGCCGAGGCCCCACCCTGCCGGCAACGAGGGGAGGATTCCCCCCGCTCCGCCGAGGCGCCGCCCGTTGGCAACGAGACAGAGGACATCGCCGGCTCCGCCGAGGCCCCGCCCCACTGCCAACGAGGCCGCGCCACATAGAAAACAAGGAAGAGTAGAACATGGTAGGTCGCCGCCGCTCGGGTCCAAGTAAGGCCACCGCTGCTACCCTCCGGTTGTTGGCACTGAGCTGTACATTATGGAGCAATTCTATGATTACATGATGATTGAAGAGCGCTCCATGGTTGAGCAAGCTCATGAGATACAGCCATTTGCTAGAGAACTTGAGCACTTCAGTTGTATGCCACCGGACAAGTTTGTTGCCGGAGGTATCATCACTAAGATTCCTCCTTTGTGGATCTCATTGGCACTCTTGATGTGGAAGAAAAGGCGAGAGCAAAGGACACACGTGCTCGAGGAATTGAGGGAGGATCTAGTGCCAATCTGGTACAGAAGAAGAACTTCCAGCCCCACAAGTTCAAGAACAAGGGCAAGTTTGATGGTAAAGCAAAGTTTGATGGGACGAACAAGGCTGTGCAACACACGAACTAAGAAGAAGAATGACAAGAAGAAAGGTGTTTGTCATGCGGGGATCCTGATCATTGGGCTCCTAGTTGCCCTAATCGCTATGACAAGCTAGGCGGGTTGACCACTGACAGCCGGTTAGCTTCTTGGCGGCGACGTGGAGTCGGAGAGCTATGTTGGAGAAGGACGCTGCTTCTACTTAACTGCTGGTGCAGTTGGCTGACTGACACGTGGGCCCAAGATGCATCTGGTCTACATGTCAGTTACACAACTGCACCTGCAGTTAAGTCACTGAAGCTTCTGTTCGGCTCAGCCGGACACAGGTGGGTAGCTTCGGTTAATTAATTATACCTCCAGCGCACCCCTTTTTAGTTGAAGAATGTACGAAATGTAATGAAATCCGGCATGTTTATATGAAACCCGACCGTGTATGAATGAATTTATTTCGATTAGTTTGAATTCTTGTATCACTGGTATTGGATGAACATGCAAAACAATACGTGCTACCATTATTCCCAGGGTGATCACCTCGTTTGCAGCAGTTTCATATGTACTCCCTCCGGTCCTTTCTAGTCTGCATACAAGTTTTGTCTACAGTGAAAGTATCTCTACTTTGACCAATCTTATAGAAAAAAGTATGCACTTTCACAATGTGCGAAGTAAAAAGGAACAGAAGGAGTACAAATAGTTTGAGCAGCTTTTTAGCGTTCCTGTACATTGCAATCAAACACACAGGCCTGGCAATTCATAGAGAACATTCAAAACAATCGATGATTATGCATATCAGCGATTCACATGTCAGAGCCAATATTTACTTCACAACAAAAGAATAAAGAAAAAATGGATTGACGCTGCTAACAGCAAAGGGCGTCCCATTCGAAAATATCAAACGCATGTCTTCTTGCTAAAATCAATGAGCAAAATTTGACAAGGTTTTCCCATTCCAAAATATCAAATGCCTACGATTATGGAATGGGCAGGGTTTGCCATCAGTTCAGACATTGACATGGCACCTCGTGCTAAATAAACCAGTTGTTCTTTTTGTGCAGTTCCACCAAAATCAACCAAATTCGTGCGTAGCTTGTATGATTTCGCCCTTATATGTTGCAACGCCTTGAACTTATCGGCACCTCCTTTCTTGTGGTGGAAATGAATGATTCGATGTATTGGTGAACATTTTGTGCAGTTCCCATTGAAATCAAGCTGAGCACCCCTGTTTGCACAAATACAAAAAAAGTGATTAGTATAAAGCAAATTGTACTATGAATTGACAGTTTAAATAGGCACCTACATGGTCCATGTAGAGCACACCTTTAGAAAAATGGAACTCACCGGAAAGAATCCTAGAATAACATTGTACTCGCGCATCATAGCAAGAAAATGGAGATTTGTCAGTCCTTCTGAGCTGAAGTTAGTTCGGTCTTGTGGGGGGTAATGTAACCATCCTTCAACTACTCCTTTTGATGAGAAGATAGACAGGGCTTCTTTATCCTGGCATAATCGGAACTAGTCACTTCACGTACTCCATATTCTTCTTCAGAGGAGGATGATCCTGTTGTGCAAAGACAAGAGGATAACTAAATTCTAGCATCCCTGTTTGCTCGAAAAAAAGGAAAGGAAATATTTAAAACAGCACAGATGAAGCACTTCTCAACGACAATACCACTTTTTGATGACAGTATCTAAACAGTAGCACAACACCAATAGAGATGACAAAGCTCAATCATATGGATGAAATCAGTGGGCGAGTACCAACCTTTGTCAGGAGGCTTATTGTGTAGAGCATACAGATGAAGCACTTCTCTGGAACCATCTGTTGCTATCTACTGTGGTGGCCATGCTTACTATATACTCCTCGATTAGATTAATGTTTCCAACATCTTCTTGTGCAGTTCCACTAAAATATATGGTATCTTCAAAGAAGATCCCTGTTTGCACAAGTAGAGATAATTACGTATTACATTAAGAGTGGCATCAAATCAGTGGCAAAACAATTGCTCGTTCCAGCCATAGCAATAAATTAAGATGCAAAACTATATCATTACTTGTGTCATCACAGTTCTAGTGCTTCATTACAGCACCAGGAGTTGATTTTTGTTTTTCTTCCGCTTGTTCTTCCCCGTCATCACTTGATTCAATAACAGACAAGCTTCGCCTTCAATGTAAGATTTGGCATGTGAATTAGGTTGCACAAGTATAGCACTAAACAATGACATTAATTTTCTGATGAAAGTGGAAAATACAGGCCAACAGTTGTGAAATATCCTTATCTTACCTCAATGGGATATTGCGGTGCACATACAAATTGGAAGTCTTGTCTCCATTTGTTCAGTTCACTAAAATCAAGCAACATTACCGTACAAGTAGCACAACATATGAAAGCACACTGCAGAATCATGTGAAAGAAGGCTAGTACTGACCTCTCATGATGCAGAATTCAAACAACTCACAAGAAGAAGATCTGAACCAAATTTGCCAACACGGATAGGAAGTAAGATCTCCTCTTGTGCAGTTCCACTAAGATCAAGCAATCAAGCAACATTGTCGGTGTGACATTTTGGTTGAACTGCACAAAACTCTTAAAACAAAAGTGTTTTGTGCAGTGCAACAAAAGGTCACAATGGCAACGAGGTGAAGTAGATAACCCTGTTTACACAGAGGTGCAAAGGAAATAGCTAGTGGTCAATAACGGTGGATGACACAGAAGCCAAGAAAAAGAAGCATCTACCTTATCTAAATGGGAAAGAAAGCAAGACAGTAGCATTTCTCAAACGGTGGCATTGATTAATATTAACAGAGATATTATATTAACAATAAAATTCGTTAAACATGTAATTTGCTTTTAACTGTGGCATTGCATCAATTTTCCAGCGGCATTATTAGAGGGTGCTAGTTTACAGGGACATTTTGGTGGAGGGACTAAAAAATCTCCGTGTCAGTCCCATTTAAACCAAACAGGAGGGAATTTTAGGGGCTAAAAGTGGGCATTTGGGACTAAAGAAAGAAGACCCTGAGGGAGAGTCTTTTTGGGACCTTTTCCAACAGTTGCCCCTGCCACGCATCGCACCTTGTCTCTATTAGTTCATTACTAGGGGTAACATGGTCTTTTAGCATTTCATTTAATAACCTTTAGTCCATGTTTAGTCCCTGGAACCAAGCAGGTAGGGACTAGGGAGTTTTTAACCAAACAGGGCCTTAGATTAACAACAGCTAAAGAGTTGCACGGGACAGTGGACGCACCAGCACCATGTGCATCTACCGATGTACTGGGGTGATGCACAGTCTGTTGCAACAAAAAACAAACAACCAAGGAGCATATTTGTGTTGGTCCCAGTTTTGTTATCTTTAGACACCTTTCCCTATGTGAGCGCAGCAAATCTAGTCCTGCTCAAACTCTACAACCTTGTCCCCCCAAAACAAAAGATCAGTTCGTTACAGATGTGCATACTGCGTTTGTCATTGTTTTCCCTTTTTGACCAACGTAGGTGCTGGATAGCCAGTCTGTACTAGTATTTTCCCCACTTCCTTTCCTCTGTGAACCACGTCCTAGATTTATGCTATGCAACTTTCCCCACTACTTTCCCCCATTCCTGTCCTCTTTGAACCACGTCTTAGATTCATGCGATACAACTTTCGCCACTACTTTCCCCCTTCCTTTCCTTTTTGAACCACGTCCTAGATTCATGCTATACAACTTTTCCCACTACTTCCCCCCATTCCTTTCCGCTTTGAACCACGTCCTAGATTCATGGTATACAACTTTCCCCACTACTTTCCTGTTTGATCCAACACCTAGATCCGAGTGCAGAAGCGAAAAAAGCCCACATGCAGCTAGAGCAATGCATGTGGAATAAGTAAATTATACCTTAAGGTTCTTGGGGTGTGGTTCGGTGGGCGACCGGAGGCCGTTCGACCCACACTATGTACGGCGGCGAAGAAGAAGGGGTCGGAGGCCCTCCCGCGCCGCCGCTGGGTGAAAGTGAACAGCTGCACCGGTAGTGGATTCCCTCCCTCGCCGACAGCGACAGCGTTAAGTCTCCTTCCCTTCCCGGCGGACGGATCCTGCCAGCTCTTTGACCAGCAGTGAGGGGAGAGAGAGAGGCCAACGAAGTCTTGTTTAGATCTGGAGAGGGTGAGAGAGTGTGAAGGGAGCAACTACAAGCAGACCAGCAGTGAGGGGAGAGAGAGAGGCCAACGAAGTCTTGTTTAGATCTGGAGAGGGTGAGAGAGTGTGAAGAGAGCAACTACAAGCGCAGAGGCTCCAGCGTGTATATATATACTGGAGAGAGTGTGAAGAGTGCAAACCCTAGAAAACAAGTGCCGAGGCTGCAACTTATACGTGATGAGGTGATTATACGGTCACTACGAGATCGTATAGCTCCGTATCCATCCATTTTGACCAGTCAAAGAATCCTCCTGGCACAAATTATGCTCAAGTGTAGTTATCGAACCCGAGACCTCAAGTTTGATGAGCGAACAGGCTAACCAGCTACACAACCCTCCAGTTATGTTCAACGAGAGGAAAATAACCTTTTATACATTCCTACATTCGTGTGACAAGCATGTCGTGTTTTTTGTGTGTGTGGGAGTCATTGGGATTTAAATCATAATCGTGTCATGTGGCTTTGGTGGTAAGACTATCCACAGTGGTGCAGAAATAATGCAGCCTTAGTCACCTTACCTCTCTCCACGTAGTACGTTGGGTCCCACCAGTCAGAGGGTGAAACAAACAAATTAATAAGAAAAATTAAAAGCACCAGCGGTGTATCTTACCTCACATATCTCGCTACTGCTCGGGAACACTGTCCAATTGATCCCTCTGTTCGCTCACGTACTATTTTAAGTGAATCCTTATTATAACATGCACACAATTTTGGGCACTTATATTCGACCTAAGTCAGTGTGCCGCTGTATCTCGTACGACTCCCTCCGTCTAGCTGTAATAAGTCACGTTAGAAGGTGTAGCGGGACCAAGGTGCAAGCAGATTGGAGGAGAAGGAGAAACTTGACCGACCGGTCATTCCTCCAATCAAAGCCCTGATTTATGTCTCTAAACGCAAAAATTAATCCAAACAACTAAGAGATGCCGTTTTAGCTACCATGCAGGGCCACGTACTAACTCGCATGCAAGCCGACTTTGATTTCTTGACTGGTCAACGCGTAGTTGCGCTCCATGCATTTGGTTTCCGGGGGAGATAACAAGGCAGAGTAAGGAGCGTTTGGTTACATTGCTTAGGCTGGTCATAGTGTTGAGTAACTTGGACTAGTACAACATGCATATGTTACTAGTCTATGTTACTACTACGTGAAGTTTGCCGTCGGAAGTGAGCCGATCTGGCTCTCCTGAGCTAGCAAGGTTTTTCTAGCCCACCCAAGCTAGATGGCCCACAAAAGCTAACATATTTTAACAGTTCCAAACGCCTAACCTTGCCCGACTATGCTGTAAGCTGTTCTTGCTAAGGATCCAAACGCTCCCTAAGTAACAACGCTCGCTAGCAACGAGGCCAGGAGGGGATTGAGATGCGAAGTTAATGGACGACGCCTAAACATTTTGGGAATATCTGATTTCCGTAGGATGACTTAACACCTAGACGGAGGGAGTACAACTCCTCAGTCCAGGTTTGATGGAATATTCGTCACCTCTTCTCTTCTTGTACGTACTCCATTTGTATCTCACTTCCTGTGGCTTCGCACTCGCACGATTTTCCTATTCTATGAACCTGTGTGTGCATGTGCGTGTGTGTGTGTGTGTGTTTAACAGCATGTGTGTGTTAGAGAGAGCGACAGATCGACCTACTCCTACAGAGAGATGGTGTGTAGTGTAAGATTTTAGCCGCGAGAGTCGGTGCATCCTCTCGTTTTCGGGCATCCGGTAGGGACAGGCGGATAGCTGCCACGTCCGCTCCTGACCAGCCTGGCCCACCCAAAGCCCCTCCATCGCCCGCGCGCGCTTCCCGCCCGAAACGGTCAGCGCCGCTCCAAAGAATCGGTGCCGCATTCATGCCCGGGCAGAGCGGACGCGACCTCTCACTGGTGCCTGCGTTGAAGGGAGAAGCGGATTCAAGAGTGATGGTTGCTTCGTCCGCCCAACTTACTGTTGGGTCTATGTGATTTGACGGCTCATTGGTCATTATTACTGAGGTGGTAGGACTGCTGGATGTCCCACGCTTTCGGCGAAAGGAGGTACTACTAGATTACAATTTTCTCCATTCTTATGGCGGAGGAGTGCAAGAGCAGTGAAAACACACAGGCTCAGTGATTACATGGCCCACCTCACACTATCACCATATTTTCTGGACACCGTGCGACACCTAACTCTTTACATAGTACTCCCTCCGTTCCTAAATACAAGTCTTTGTAGAGATTCCACTAGGTGGACTACATACGGAACAAAATGAATGAATCTACACTTAAAATGGATCTATATACATCTGTATGTGGTTCATGGTGAAATCTCTACAAAGACTTATATTTAGGAACGGAGGAAGTACTTGTATAGTACGTACTGTAATTTATCAGCGAGATAGTACAATGCTATGAAGCTTCCAGCTTCTGTTACATGTATCTTGCGTCCAAGGTTGCCCGTTGCAACATTTCATCAAATACAAAGGAGACTAACATGCATGATATTGCATCTCAATGATTGACAGATCATAGCAAATATGTACTCCCTCCGTTCCAAAATAAGTGTCTCAACTTTATGCTACATACGGAGCAAAATGAGTGAATCTACACTCTAAAATACGTCTATATACATTAGTGTTTGGTGTATGTACTAGTAGTTCATATTGAAATCTACTAAAGGACATATATATTCCAAACAATATGATAATCTCTCTAACCAAGGTAGCAGGGACGAGGAGTAAACGGAGGGAGTAGTAAAATTTTCTCCTCGTCCTGCGAGCCACCGCGCGCGTGGGCGAGGGAGCGGGCGTAAGGCGTACAGTACTACTACTCATGCAGTCCCTAGCCATTGAAACAGAGACAGCTAAAGAAAAAAACGATCCATGCAGTCCCTAGCCCTTGAACCGTAAACCCTAACCAGGCTTTAATTTGCTGGCAACGTCGGCGCTTCCTAAGAAATGAAGTTTGCAACCCTTTGACCATCGGATCATTTTGTGCAGTTTCACCAAAATCGATATGAGCATCCCTGTGGCAAAGAAATTGAAGAAGCGTGATTAGAATAAGATTACTGGGACTAGTTGATGAGACATAAACTCATCACAAATACAGTACGTAGAAGCCAGTAGAGGTATGTGCGGGGCAAAGAAGTAGAGAAATAACCACATGGAGTGATGTGGGCAGCTGGAGCAGTGGTGCAAGCCGGCTATAAAGGGAGTTGTACCTGAGGGATGTCGGGACGTAGCTCAACCTAGAGGAGGGCGGCGGGAGGAGCCAACTACCCACGTCGCGGCAGTGAGCAATGGACGAAGGCAACCTCACCGGCTTTGTGAGAGAGAATGGTGGGGACCCCTGATCGGGACGTGCCGACAGTGGGTTTTCGCCGTCAGCGACGGCGACCACATCTACACTAAGCATCCACCCCTTCCCCCGGCGGACGTGATCCACCGGGATGTTAGAGATGTGGCCACAGTGGTTTTGTGCGTGAGAGTGTGAAAACTGAAGAGAGCAACCCCAACAAGCAACCGTGTAGGCTCGTCCTGCCTATGTATATAGTGGAGCGGTTTCCTTTTCTCTCCATATGAACCTATTTATATTGCGTACGTGCCACTGAAGAAAAAAAACTTTATTTATAAATGACACGGCACCTACTACTCGTTCTCCTATAAACCTTGCACTTGGCATCTCCAAACTATTAACCTTGTGACTCGCTCTTCGCCTCTTCGGGAAGTCGAGCAATAATGGTACTGCAGTATATATCGTTCTGGCTATATGAGACCGAATGAATTGCTGCACGTCCACCACGTGGCGAGGGTCGAGGGGCGAGGGAGAGTGCGTACTATTACGTCTGTTTCAATATGGACTACATACGGAGCAAAATGAGTGAATCTACACTCTAAAATATGTCTATATACATCAGTGTTTGGAGTATGTACTAGTAGTTCATATTGAAATCTACTAAAAGACATATATTCCAAACAATATGATAATCTCTCTAACCATGGTAGGGACAGGAGTAAACGGAGGGAGTACTAGTAAAAATTTCTCCTCGTCCTGTGAGCCACCGCGTGCGTGGGCGAGGCAGCGGGCGTAAGGCGTAGTAAGCAAGCTTCACCTCATCCTGCGAGCCATCGCGCCCGTGGGCGGGGGAGACGGCGTACTAAGGGCGACTGACCTAGCTACCAGAATGTCAGAGGGCACATGTCAAGTTTGTGTGTGGCAGGGAGACATGACTAGAGCGCTCGATGTATCGGTGTGTGTGTGTGGGAGGGGGTGGGGGGAGGGGTAGGCAGAGGCCTAACTATAGAGGTAGAACGACTCGTATATGTGTTGAGAAGGAGAGACCCAGCTATGTCTTGAGGGAGATCGGTCGACATCCATACATAACTGAAGGACGGGAAATAGGATGGGACACACACACAGAGAGAGAGAGAGAGAGGAGAGAGAGAGAGAGGGAGAGGGGTAGAGTGCTGGATGGGTGATGGAGTTGCTTCTCGAATATGGTGGGAGAGGCCTACTAGACAAACTGAGGGTGGAACTGCAATATTATCAATAAGAGTGGGGATGTGTTTCTGTGTGTGCCTGTGCGTGATAGATCTGTCGGGACACATCCATGGATGATGAAGGGGAACCATGTGTTTGGTAAGCAAACCTAACTAGATCGGTAGATCAATTGTTGTTTGTCGGAGGAAGGGAGAGACATAACTAATGAGGTAGATCGATCGATGCGTGGGGTAAAACGAGTTATAAGGACCTAGCTAGCTATATGTATAGCGGGAGATGGTCGGTGTACGTCCATTTGTTAGAGGCAAATAAGGCCCGGCGAGACGGATAGACAGAGAGAATGGAGCTAGGAGGTGGTGCGAGAGGCCCAGATACTAGCTAGATAGGGGGAGGAGTGTGCGGTTGTGAGATCGATGAAAAGAGGGGCGAGAGTTTACATGTGTGTGGGACCGTATGAGAGACACGAGGCAAGGACACATAAAGGAGGAGATTGAAGGTGCGTGTGTATGTTGTAGGCAGACATCGCTGGAGAGGTTTATCGATCGGTGTGTGTCGGGAAGGAGTTGTTGAGACTGCAGGAGAACGACCTAAAGAAAAAAAATGAATGTGCGCGATGGATAGAATGCTGAGGGAGGGGGAGGGCGTGTGCATGCACGAGAGAAAGTTAGTGGTAGCTACAAAGGTTAGAGGATTGTGTGGGTGTAAGAGACTAACAAGGATCATAATTTGATATGAAATTATATTCATATATTTGAATAGGAGATCATAGTGTTTTAAACATATGCATGCATGAATATAGCTGTGATACACGTGTTGTGGTTTTGCACATGTTATACCATAATGTGATAATGCATGGCGTTTGCAACTCACAGCTAAATGTCGAACAATCTAAACCATACTATACATCGAACAATCTCACATTTTATTTGAATTTGTGATAATGTGCGGCATTTGCAGCTTACAACTAAATATCGAACAATCTAAACAATACTATATATCGAACATTCTCACATTTTATTTGAATTTGTGGTAATGTGTGGTGTTTGCAACTCACATCTAAATACTTGTAGGCGTAGGGGGCGGGGCACTATACATAATGTGATAAACACATTATACATATGAGACATGGTTTAGTTTGTGAAGATCTAGCTAGAGCTTGAAATGTACTATCATTTGAAATCAACATAAAGTGGATTCAAAAAATTGAGTTCGAGTTCATATAGTACACATAGTTCATATGTAACTCCAGACTAATCATGTGGTCTGTGAATATAATACACAAACGATGGTTTAACTTGACAATAATGACGATTATAGATCTTATTAAAACAGAGAAACGAATTCAAATGATTTGACTTCACAACAATCATTATTGTAGATCTTATTCAAATAGAGAAATGAATTCAAATTTAGTTCATATTGAAGCGGTAGTATATACGTTTGGAATGCACTAAAACGTTCATTTGAGTACTAGGTTGCTTGCATTATACACGTAGCGAAATATTTTAATTGAACATAACATGAATTCAAAGTTTTGAATGACATTTGTAGTGCGAATTGATTTGGTACAGTACACGTTAGGCTTGTCCGGAAATTTCAACCCGCGCCTTGTTAGCCCGAAATATTTAAGATATATCTTTGTCTCGTTGTGCTCCGACAACTCCCTCCATCTCAACCCACGCCTTGCTATTCCAAAATTACAACGCGCGTGAAAACTCCCACCTCCTGTGAAATCCCGACACGTGAAATGCCCGTGATACCCCTGAACCGAAAGAACCGCCTCAAATCGGTGGTGGTACTTTCGTAACTTACCCAACATTTCGGACAAGCGCGTCCCTAAGCCATGGTTCCGCACTCCCATCCCATCCGCCCACCCATTCATACACCGAGGCCGGCAAAACCCGCGGAGCCCCACACCCTCCTCCGTTCGCCACCCAGCCGGAGCCTCTTCCCCAATGACGTCGTCCACAGCAACACCTCGACGTGCCTCATCCACCATACCGGATGAGGATCCGTCGTCGATCTGGTCGTCCCGCTGGTTCAGCCACCCCGTCCTCCACCTCCAAGGAGCTGCCCCGAGGCTCCCCTCGTCTTTTGCGCCACCTCCATTCCCACACCACCGTCTTCACCTGCACCACTAGAAGAGCATCATCATCACCGTTTGCTCGGACGAAGCTGCGGCCTAATCGGCGCCACCAAAGAGTTGTACACTAATCGCCGCATTTTCTTCTTGATTCGATCTCATGGTGCTGCCGGCGCTCGGTCCCGAGCCGACACGGCGCGGCTACATCCACGGCTGCATCGCCGGCCACTTCCTCCACGGCGTCGCTCCTTCGGCGGCGATGTCCACATCAGTAGGAGCTGCTGCTGCTTTAGCTCTCGCTTGCGTTGCTGCTCTGCTCTTGCTCTCGGTCCCCTGCCTGGTCTGCTCTTGCTCTTGCTCGCGCTGCTGCTCTCGCTCTTGCTTGCGATGCTGCTCCGATTTAGCTACACTTCAGTCGACTGAATCGACTTTTGGGTCAGTCAATTTTCAGGGGGTGGGGGGGGGGGCTTGCCGGAGTTAAGGAAGAACCAGCCGCAGTGGGGAGGGGGCTCACCGGAGAGGTACCCCACTATCTATCTTAGGGTTCAGGGTGGGGGCGGTGGTCACCGGCGGTGGTGGGGCGGTGGCGTGGGGATCGCCGGAGAAAAAGCTCGGCATGGGGGGGCCTACAGGGATGGCCGGGGCGGCGGCGGACCGGCGGTGGGGAGTGTTTTCGGGGCGGGCGGGGCGGCGCACCGCCGGCCGCGGGCGGCGGGGGGCGGCTGTTTGGCCTGTGGTGGCTGGCGGCTCAGGGGGTGGAGGTTGAAGATGAACTGCAGGCCCTTGATTTCATATCCGACGGCTGCAAAATTGACTAACCAGAGATGAAAAAGTCAGTTGACTAACTTGTAGCCTCACCTCTAGTGCATTCAGTTTCGACAGTAAAATTCAGTTTCGACAGCAAAATTCAGTTTCGACAGTTAAGTTCAGTTTCGACAGTTAAATTCAGTTTCGACAGTTAAGTTCAGAGATGAGCGGCTGATGTATACATCTAGCACTTTGTGGTTATGTATTTTACGTTATCTATTGGAGATGCTATTAGAATTCCACTCAGGTTAACGTTGTCTCTCTTGTCCTGCTTCAGCCTCAGCGTCGTACAACTCACCGGAGCTACTCCAACGACGAAACCCTCCATCACAGCGGAGCAGTACCTCGGGCTCCATCTCCAGACGCCTAAGCTCTTCTTCCCCTCCTCCGATAGCCAAGTCAGCCGGAGCATCCTCACCGGCCAACCCAATCACGCTGAGATCGACATGGCTTCACCAAAGAGGTTGTACACTTCTTGTGGTTTGACTTAATCTCACCATGCTTCTTTGCATCCTGTGATCTTCCAATTCTTATGAACCAAACACCCAGATTGGCAGAAATCATGTGTCTCTAAATTCTCTGTTTTGCACGTGCATTCCTATCCTATTCATGTCTATTTCCTATCCCTGCATTGTTAGAATCCTCAAATTCAAACAAGCCCTTACACAATTACTTCTGTTACAGATATGTGTCAAAGAAAACCTTGTGTGGTTTGTCCTGCTCCTGCGGTGTTGTGTTCCACCCCAGCTCAGCTGCTCCAACGACGGAAGGGTTCACCACAGCAGGGATCCGCTCTCCAGACTGTCTTTCGCCGCCTCAGATCTTCTTCCCCGCTGCCGACAGCCACGACAACTGCATTACCATCATCAACTGAGCAGATGACCTTGAGGACTACACGGGTCCGCAAGAGAGGTCGCACTCTTCCGTGTCTGCTTACGTTATGCATCGCTTAATATGATGACATGCTACTTTATCATCGTGTTCACCTATTAGACTCCGACTCAGGTCCAAACTTATGCTGAAACTTGAGTTTTAAAGTGGTTGTGGGGTACATATTGGGCAGCAATCAGTATTATCTGTATACTATCTGTTAATCTCGGGTGTCTACTATGAGTTTCATGTTGGGTGAAAACAAACATTAAAGGAGCCATTATCTGTATTTTTTAACTAAAGCTATTATCTGCCTGCTATCATTGGTTTTGGGTCTATCCACAGTTTGCTACCTTCACTCTGGATTTGTGCATGCACTCCTTACATAATCTCACTATGTTTTATTCCTATGCATGTCCGTTATTGTACACAATGGAACTGAACATGTATAGCAAAAGAAACGAGCCTTGCGTGGCAATAAAATTTCATGCAGATGTCGCTCCATGGTGGCCGCAAAGGCAGCCCCCCTCCACCCATTTCGGATCGTAATCAAGAGGAAGATAACTGTTCTGAGGGGGATTCAGAAGCAGAAGACCACTCCTATTTACCCCATGAGGTCTTCGCTCTAACTTGGCATGCTGATGTTAGTAATATCATGCATACGGTGCGTTGCATTGCTTACTGTATACGTCAAAGATGTCATCTGCTTAGTTTAGACATGCTTTATGTCGATGCCATCTGTTTAGTTTCTTTATCGTATATGTGAATCATGCGATGCCATCTTGTTTAGCCTGGCATCATATATGTGAATTTTGCAATGCCACCCTGGTTAGCCAGTCATCTTATATGTGAATTATATCATGACATCATTTTTTATTACGTGTTAAATTTGTCAACAATTTTAGTACATTCAATTACTCTTCCTGTGCATCAGCCATTCGACACGGTCACGGAAAAATCTAGAGTGGAAACATGGTCTTCAGAGTAGACAATGCTATCTGACGAAGCGCATGTGTTGCTGGTTACAGATAGCTCCTCAGAGGAGGATTCAGAGACAGATGACCAGTCCTATTCCCCCCCTTGAGGTGCATGCTCTAACTTGGCAGGGTTATGTTGCTCATATCGTGCGTATGGTATCTTGCATTGCTATGTCATTTGCTTAGTTTAGACATGATTTGTGTGAATGCCACCCGTTTAGTGTCTAATTACCATATATGTGAATTATGCAATGCCATCTTTTTGCAAGACATTATATATGTGAATTATGCAATGTTATCCTGTTGCAAGGCATTATATATGTGAATTATGCAATGCCATGCTGTTTAGCCAAGCGTCATATATGTGAATTATATCATGCCGTCCTTTTCTTGTTTTTCTCATTGCTTTCGTCGACAATGTTTGTATATTCAACTGCTCTTCCTGTGCATCAGCCATTTGAATTGGTGATGGAGAAATCTAGAGTGAAAACAAGGTCTTCAGAGCAGACAATGCTACCTGGTGAAGCAGATATGTTGCTGGTTACAGATAGCTCTTTAGAGGAGGATTCAGAAGAAGATGACCAGTCCTATTATCCCCTGTATGCTCAAACTTGGCAGGGTTATATTACTCATATCATGCATATGTTGTATTGCAATGCTTAGTTTTTACATCATATACACGATATTGAATGCCATCTCCTTAGTTGACACATCATATATGCGATTGCCCTCTGCTCACTTCCTTAGTATATAAATCATATATTTGAATTATATCATGCCATGATGTTTACATAGACAGCATGTATCTGAATTATGGCATGCCAACCCATTTTCTAAAGACATAATATAGTTATATCATCTCATCATGTTCACATAGTCATCATATTTTGAATTATGTCATTCTATCCGTGAATTATATCATGCCATCATGTTTCAATCGATGGCATGTTTGTGATTTATGGCATGCCAACCACTTTAATAGACACATCATATAGTTATATCATGTCATCCTGTTTACATAGTCATCATATTTTGAAGTATGTCATTCTATCATGTTTAGTTAGCCATCATACATGTGAAATTGTGTCATGCTATCCTGTTTAATTTGCCATCATATATTTGAAATTATATCCTGCTATTTTGTTTGGTTAGACAACATAAATGTGAATTATTTCATGCCCTGTTTTCTTCCCTACTATCCATTGCACCTGTCTATCTTACAATGTCTGTACATTCAATTACTTTTCTTGTTTATCAGCCATTTCAATTGGAGGGGGTGATGGCAGTATCTGTGGGAGTAAAAACACGGTCTTCAGAAAAGATCGTGCTACCTGTCGATGGAGATAGAACCACGGTTGTACTTGCCCAAGAACCAGCCCCACCACACATAACTGATAACCCACAACTATAGGGGATCGCAACAGTTTTCAAGGGTAGAGTATTCAACCCAAATTTATTGATTCGACACAAGGGGAGCCAAAGAATATTCTCAAGTATTAGCAGTTGAGTTGTCAATTCAACCACACCTGGATAACTTAATATCTGCAGCAAAGTATTTAGTAGCAAAGTAATATGATAGTAGTGATAACGGTAGCAAAAGTAATATTTTTGGGGTTTTGTAGTGATTCTAACAGTAGCAGCGGAAAAGTAAATAAGTGAAGGACAATATGTGAAAAGCTCGTAGGCATTGGATCGGTGATGGAGAATTATGCCGGATGCGGTTCATCATGTAATAGTCATAACATAGGGCGACACAGAACTAGCTCCAATTCATCAATGTAATGTAGGCATGTATTCCGAATATAGTCATACGTGCTTATGGAAAAGAACTTGCATGACATCTTTTGTCCTACCCTCCCGTGGCAGCGGGGTCCTATTGGAAACTAAGGGATATTAAGGCCTCCTTTTAATAGAGTTCCGGACCAAAGCATTAACACATAGTGAATACATGAACTCCTCAAACTACGGTCATCACCGGGAGTGGTCCCGATTACTGTCACTTCGGGGTTGCCGGATCATAACACATAGTAGGTGACAATAGACTTGCAAGATAGGATCAAGAACTCACATATATTCATGAAAACATAATAGGTTCAGATCTGAAATCATGGCACTCGGGACCTAGTGACAAGTATTAAGCATAGCAAAGTCATAGTGATACGTCTCCAACGTATCTATAATTTATGAAGTATTCATGCTATTATATTATCCATCTTGGATGTTTAATGGGCTTTACTATGCACTTTTATATTATTTTTGGGACTAACTTATTAACCCAGAGCCCAGTGCTAGTTTCTGTTTTTCCCTTGTTTCAGTGTTTCGTAGAAAAGGAATATCAAACGGAGTCCAAACGGAATGAAACCTTCGGGAGAGTTATTTTTGGAACGAAAGCAATCCAGGGGACTTGGAGTGCATGTACGGGAAGCAACAAGGAAGGCACGAGGCAGGGGGGCGTGCCCACCCCCCTAGGCACGCCCTCCACCCTCGTGGGCCCCTCGTGGCTCCCCTGACCGACCTCTTTCGCCTATATATATATATCAATATACCCTAAAACCATCGGGGAAGAGAATAGATCGGGAGTTCCGCCGCCGCAAGCCTCTGTAGCCACCAAAAACCAATTGGGACCCTGTTCCGGCACCCTGCCGGAGGGGGGAACCCTCACCGGTGGCCATCTTCATCATCCCGGCGCTATCCATGACGAGGAGGGAGTAGTTCACCCTCGGGGCTGAGGGTATGTACCAGTAGCAATGTGTTTGATCTCTCTCTCTCGTGTTCTTGAGGTGATACGATCTTGATGTATCGCGAGCTTTGCTATTATAGTTGGATCTTATGATGTTTCTCCCCCTCTACTCTCTTGTAATGGATTGAGCTTTCCCTTTGAAGTTATCTTATCAGATTGAGTCTTTAAGGATTTGAGAACACTTGATGTATGTCTTGCCGTGCTTATCTGTGGTGACAATGGGATATCACGTGATCCACTTGATGTATGTTTTGGTGATCAACTTGCGGGTTCCGCCCATGAACCTATGCATAGGGGTTGGCACACGTTTTTGTCTTGACTCTCCGGTAGAAACTTTGGGGCACTCTTTGAAGTACTTTGTGTTGGTTGAATAGATGAATCTGAGATTGTGTGATGCATATCATATAATCATACCCACGGATACTCGAGGTGACATTGGAGTATCTAGGTGACATTAGGGTTTTGGTTGATTTGTGTCTTAAGGTGTTATTCTAGTACAAACTCTATGATAGATCGATCCGAAAGAATAACTTTGAGGTGGTTTCGTACCCTACCATAATCTCTTCGTTTGCTCTCCGCTATTAGTGACTTTGGAGTGACTCTTTGTTGCATGTTGAGGGATAGTTATATGATCCAATTATGTTATTATTGTTGAGAGAACTTGCACTAGTGAAAATATGAACCCTAGGCCTTGTTTCCTAGCATTGCAATACCGTTTACGCTCACTTTTATCGCTTGTTACCTTGCTGTTTTTATATTTTCAGATTACAAAAACCTATATCTACCATCCATATTGCACTTGTATCACCATCTCTTCGCCGAACTAGTGCACCTATACAATTTACCATTGTATTGGGTGTGTTGGGGACACAAGAGACTCTTTGTTATTTGGTTGCAGGGTTGTTTGAGAGAGACCATCTTCATCCTACGCCTCCCACGGATTGATAAACCTTAGGTCATCCACTTGAGGGAAATTTGCTACTGTCCTACAAACCTCTGCACTTGGAGGCCCAACAGCGTCTACAAGAAGAAGGTTGTGTAGTAGACATCAAGCTCTTTTCTGGCGCAGTTGTCGGGGAGGTGAGTGCTTGAAGGTATATCTTTAGATCTTGCGATCGAATCTTTTAGTTTCTTGTTTTATCACTAGTTTAGTTTATAAAAGAAAACTACAAAAAAATGGAATTGAGTTTGTCTCTTATGCTTCATCTTTTTAATATCTTTCATAAGTATGATGAAAAGGAAAATTGTGCTCAAGTGCTAGAAGAAGAAGTCTATAAAATGTTTGGCACTAAATCTTTGAATGATGAGCATGATTGCAATATTGTTAGTATGAACTCTTTGAATATCCATAGTACTAATGATGATTGCACTAGTTATGATGAAAATGTCTCCTATAAACATGTCAATTTTTGTGGAGTGCATTGGGTTTGCAAGTACACACCAAATAGGGAAGATAGATATTGCAAGAGGCATAAGCATTTAGAAACTAGATGGTTGCAAGAAAGGCTAAATGTTAGTGCGGAAAATTTAAATTTTCTTAGCCGTACTTGTGAACTTTCCAATGAACATGGTCATTTAAATATCAAATGCAAATTGTTCCATGATCGAATCGTGTCCAAAAATTGTGATGACTTGATTTCCCTTGCACATTATAATGAACTTAGTTTACTTTTGGGTTCTGAAGAAATGAAACGTCAAACTAAGATTATTCCAGAATATAACCTTGAGAAATTCCTCGATATTGATCTAGAAGAAATTTATATGTATTGTGCGGTGAACTGCATTGAAAATCCTTATATTGCCAATTACATAAAGAAAAGAAAACAAATAGAAGATGAAGAGAATACTAATGAAAGGGAAGAGACTTCCCAATATCCTCCTATTATATCTTATGATGAATCAGGTAACGAGGAGGAGCTTTCTATTCAACCAATCTCATCAATAAGGAGCTAAAAAAGTGGGATAAACCCGCACATGATGTGAAGAAGAAAAAGAAAAAATGGAGAAGCAAAGGTAAAAAGGTATCCCTCGCAAATGATGTTGCTCCCACTACTCATTGTGATGATGATAATTTCTATACTATTGGTGCTATCCATACTATTAATGATGAGAATGATTATGCTTATGATATGAAAAGGCCCAAGCTTGGGGAAGCTATGTTTGATGAGGATGACATATTTGAGAATATTTTTGCTGAAATTAATGTTTGTCCCAAGCTTGGGGATGCTATGTTTAATGAAGATGATGTTCTTAGCCTCCCAAGTTTTGATATGCAAATTTATAATGATGATAGCATGCCTCCTACTTATGATGATTATATTGATGAAAGTGGGTATGGAAGATTGTCAACTTTAGGAAGTAATGATCCCACTATTTTGGAGGATGTTGAATCTTATAATATTTATGAAAGTGGATTTGGAGAGGTCATGACTTTATTTAGTGATGAGTCCACTATCTTGGAAGAGGTTTCAATCGATTATGATGAGAACAAAGTTGCTACTTATGATGATTATTGTGATGAAACTTATGCTATAAAAAGTAGTGATGATTATATTTATAAAAATTGTCATGATTATGATTACCCTTTTTCTGAACATTACTCTTTTAATGTGGAAACAATTTATAGTATTCAAGTCTCTTATGATACTCCCACTATTCCGAATGGGAAGAATTTTGCTTATGTGGAGAGTAGTAAAATTTCTATGCAAGTAGATCACGAAAAGAATGTTTTAGGTGCTGGTTATATTGTTGAATTCATTCATGATGCTACTGAAAGTTATTATGAGGGGGGAATGTATGCTTGTAGGAATTGCAATAATATCAAGTTTCCTCTCTATGTGTTTAAAATCTTGAAGTTATGCTTGTTTTACCTTCCTATGCAAGTTGATTCTTGTTCCCATAAGTTGTTTGCTCACAAAATCCCTATGCATAGGAAGTGGGTTTGACTTAAATGTGCTAGTCATATTCTTCATGATGCTCTATTTATGTTTCAATTCTTATCTTTTATGTGAGCATCATTCAAATCATCATGCCTAGCTAGGGGCGTTAAACGTTAGCGCTTGTTGGGAGGCAACCCAATTTTATTTTAGTTTCTTGCTTTTTGGTTCTGTTTAGGAATAAATAATCCATCTAGCTTCTGTTTAGATGTTGTTTTGTGTTTTAATTAGTGTTTGTGCCAAGTAGAACCTTTGGGAAGACTCGGGTGAAGTCTTTATGATCATGCTGTAAAAAACAGAAACTTTAGCGCTCACGAGATCAGCTAAAACTTTTTACTGGAGAGTGATATTTAGTTGATTCTTTTTGAAGATGATTACTAGACAAATTCCTCAGGTCTACCAATTTATTTTATAATTTTTTGAGTTCCATAAGTTTGCGTTAGTTACAGATTACTACAGACTGTTCTGTTTTTGACAGATTCTGTTTTTCGTGTGTTGTTTGCTTATTTTGATGACTCTATGGCTATTAAAATAGTTTATAAACCATAGAGAAGTTGGAAGACAGTAGGTTTAACACCAATATAAATAAAGCATGAGTTCATTACAGTACCTTGAAGTGGTGTTTTGTTTTCTTTCGCTAACGGAGCTTACGAGTTTTCTGTTGAGTTTTGTGTTGTGAAGTTTTCATGTTTTGGGTAAAGATTCGATGGACTATGGAATAAGGAGTGGCAAGAGCCTAATCTTGGGGATGCCCAAGGCAACACAAGGTAATATTCAAGGATAACCAAGAGCCTAAGCTTGGGGATGCCCCGGAAGGCATCCCCTCTTTCGTCTTCGTTCATCGGTAACTTTACTTGGAGCTATATTTTTATTCACCACATGATATGTGTTTTGCTTGGAGCGTCATGTCATTTTATTTTGTTTTGCTTGCTTTTTGAATAAAATACCAAGATCTGAATTTCTTAAATGGGAGAGAGTCTTCACATAGCTACATAATTATTTAACTACTCATTAATCTTCACTTATATCTTTTTGGAGTAGTTTGTCATTTACTCGTGTGCTTCACTTATATCCTATGAGTAAATGGTTGAATGAATTGAATATCATAAATCTGAAATTATATATGTTTCATATGCTTATCCCATGGGGAGTAATGACTTTACATATAAGAAGTAGAGGTGGTAAATTCGTTGAAGGTTAGCAAACATTGTATTGGTCACTTGAACAATTCATGAAAGAATATTGAAGGAAGAGAGATTTCACATATAAATATACTATCTTGGAAATCTTTTGCAATTGTGAGCACTCATTAAAATATGACATGTTAAAAGGTTGATGTTGGACAAGGAAGACAACGTAATGGGTTATGTTTTCTTATATCCGAAATAAAGTATATTGTCATGGATCGCCCAACGCGTTGAGCTTGCCTTTCCCCCTCATGCTAGCCAAATTCTTTGCACCAAGTAGAGATACTACTTGTGCTTCCAAACATCCCTTAAACCAGTATTGCCATGAGAGTCCACCATACCTACCTATGGATTGAGTAAGATCCTTCAAGTAAGTTGTCATCGGTGAATGCAATAAAAATTGCTCTCTAAATATGTATGATCTTTTAGTGTGGAGAAAATAAGCTTTATACGATCTTGTGATATGTAAGAAATAAAAGCGATGGACTGCATAATAAAGGTCCCTATCACAAGTGGCAATATAAAGTGACGTTCCCTCGCATTAAGATTTTGTGCATCCAACTATAAAAGCGCATGGCAACCTCTACTTCCCTCTGCGAAGGGCCTATCTTTTACTTTTATGCAAGAGTCATGGTGATCTTAACCTTTCCTTTTTTCATTTTATCCTTTGGCAAGCACCTCGTGTTGGAAAGATTCTGATATATATATCCAATTGGATGTAAGGCATCATGAACTATTATTGTTGACATTACCCTTGAGGTAAAAGATTGGGAGGTGAATCTATAAGCCCCTATCTTTCTCTGTGTCTGATTAAAACTTTGAACCCATAAATATCGCATGAGTGTTAGCAATTGTGAAAGACTAAATGATAGTTGAGTGTGTGGAGTTTTCTAAATCAAAGCTCTGACATAGACTCTTCCTGAAAATAAGATGAATTGTAATTGTTTGATGACTAATAACACGGTTTGTTAGTTTTCAAGAAAGTTTATGATCTATACTTTAACATGTGAATAGTTTGTTACTTGATCATGCAAAGTTCTATGAGTTGAGCTACTGTTATGACATATAATGATGCAAGAAAAGGTGATTGAAATTATCATTGATCAAACTTATGCACCTGCTAGCATTCACACTTCATAAATTCTTTCTTTTATCATTTACCTACTCGAGGACGAGCAGGAATTAAGCTTGGGGATGCTGATACGTCTCCAATGTATCTATAATTTATGAAGTATTCATGCTATTATATTATCCATCTTGGATGTTTAATGGGCTTTACTATGCACTTTTATATTCTTTTTGGGACTAACTTATTAACCCAGACCCCAGTGCCAGTTTCTGTTTTTTCCCTTGTTTCAGTGTTTCGCAGAAAAGGAATACCAAACGGAGTCCAAACGGAATGAAACCTTCGGGAGAGTTATTTTTGGAACGGAAGCAATCCAGGGGACTTGGATTGCACGTAAGGTAAGCAACAAGGAAGGCACGAGGCAGGGGGCACGCCCACCCCCCCTGGGCACGCCCTCCACCCTCGTGGGCCCCTCGTGGCTCCCCTGACCGACTTCTTTCGCCTATATATATATCACTATACCCTAAAACCATCGGGGAAGAGAATAGATCAGGAGTTCCGCCGCTGCAAGCCTCTGTAGCCACCAAAAACCAATCGGGGCCCTGTTCCGGCACCCTGCCGGAGGGGGGAACCCTCACCGGTGGCCATCTTCATCATCCCGGCGCTCTCCATGACGAGGAGGGAGTAGTTCACCCTCGGGGCTGAGGGTATGTACCAGTAGCTATGTGTTTGATCTCTCTCTCTCTCGTGTTCTTGAGGTGATACGATCTTGATGTATCGCAAGCTTTGCTATTATAGTTGGATCTTATGATGTTTCTCCCCCTCTACTCTCTTGTAATGGATTGAGCTTTCCCTTTGAAGTTATCTTATCGGATTGAGTCTTTAAGGATTTGAGAACACTTGATGTATGTCTTGCCGTGCTTATCTGTGGTGACAATGGGATATCACGTGATCCACTTGATGTATGTTTTGGTGATCAACTTGCGGGTTCCGCCCATGAACCTATGCATAGGGGTTGGCACACGTTTTCGTCTTGACTCTCCGATAGAAACTTTGGGGCACTCTTTGAAGTACTTTGTGTTGGTTGAATAGATGAATCTGAGATTGTGTGATGCATATCGTATAATCATACCCACGGATACTCGAGGTGACATTGGAGTATCTAGGTGACATTAGGGTTTTGGTTGATTTGTGTCTTAAGGTGTTATTCTAGTACGAACTCTATGATAGATCGATCCGAAAGAATAACTTTGAGGTGGTTTCGTACCCTACCATAATCTCTTCGTTTGCTCTCCGCTATTAGTGACTTTGGAGTGACTCTTTGTTGCATGTTGAGGGATAGTTATATGATCCAGTTATGTTATTATTGTTGAGACAACTTGCACTAGTGAAAGTATGAACCCTAGGCCTTGTTTCCTAGCATTGCAATACCGTTTACGCTCACTTTTATCGCTTGTTACCTTGCTGTTTTTATATTTTCAGATTACAAAAACCTATATCTACCATCCATATTGCACTTGTATCACCATCTCTTCGCCGAACTAGTGCACCTATACAATTTACCATTGTATTGGTTGTGTTGGGGACACAAGAGACTCTTTGTTATTTGGTTGCAGGGTTGTTTGAGAGAGACCATCTTCATCCTACGCCTCCCACGGATTGATAAACCTTAGGTCATCCACTTGAGGGAAATTTGCTACTGTCCTACAATCCTCTGCACTTGGAGGCCCAACAACGTCTACAAGAAGAAGGTTGTGTAGTAGACATCACATAGCAACATCAATCTAAGAACATAGTGGATACTAGGGATAAAACCCTAATAAAACTAACTCGATTACATGATAAATCTCATCCAACCCATCACCGTCCAGCAAGCCTACGATGGAATTACTCACGCACGGCGGTGAGCATCATGAAATTGGTGATGGAGGATGGTTGATGATGACGATGGCGACAGATTCCCCTCTCCGGAGCCCCGAACGGACTCCAGATTAGCCCTCCCGAGAGAGTTTAGGGCTTGGCGGCAGCTCCATATCGTAAAACGTGATGAATCCTTCTCTCTGATTTTTTCTCCCCGAACACGAATATATAGAGTTGGAGTTGAGGTCGGTGGAGCTTCAGGGGGCCCACGAGGCAGGGGGCGCACCCTGAGGGGCCAGGCGCGCCTCCCACCCTCGTGGACAGGGTGTGGGCCCCCTGGCCTTGATTCTTTTGCCAGTATTTTTTATTATTTCCAAAAATAATCTCCATGAAGTTTCAGGTCATTCCGAGAACTTCTGTTTCTGCACAAAAATAACACCATGGCAATTCTGCTGAAAACAGCGTCAGTCCGGGTTAGTTCCATTCAAATCATGCAAGTTAGAGTCCAAAACTAGGGCAAAAGTGTTTGGAAAAGTAGATACGACGGAGACGTATCAACTCCCCCAAGCTTAAACCTTTGCTTGTCCTCAAGCAATTCAGTTGATAAACTAAAAGTGATAAAGAAAAACTTTTACAAACTCTGTTTGCTCTTGTTGTTGTAAATATGTAAAGCCAGCATTCAAATTTTCAGCAAGGATTATGAACTAACCATATTCACAATAACATTTAGGTCTCATGTTTACTCATATCAATGGCATAATCAACTAGCGAGCAATAATAATAAATCTCGGATGACAACACTTTCTCAAAACAATCATGATATGATATAACAAGATGGTATCTCGCTAGCCCTTTCCGAGACCGCAAAACATAAATTCAGAGCACCTTTAAAGATCAAGGACTGACTAAACATTGTAATTCATGGTAAAAAAGATCCAATCATAGTCATACCCAATATAAATTAATAGTAATGAATGCAAATGACAGCGGTGCTCTCCAGCTGGTGCTTTTTAATAAGAGGGTGATGACTCAACATAAAAGTAAATAGATAGGCCCTTCGCAGAGGGAAGCAGGGATTTGTAGAGGTGCCAGAGCTCGGTTTTGAAATAGAGATAAATAATATTTTGAGCGGTATACTTTCATTGTCAACATAACAACCAAGAGATGGCGATATCTTCCATGCTACACACATTATAGGCGGTTCCCAAACAGAATGGTAAAGTTTATACTCCCCCTCCACCAACAAGCATCAATCCATGGCTTGCTCGAAACAACGAGTGCCTCCAACTAACAAGAGTCCCGGGGGAGTTTTGTTTGCAATTATTTTGATTTGATTTGCATAAAGCATGGGACTGGGCATCCCGGTGACCAGCCATTTTCTCGTGAGTGAGGAACGGAGTCCACTCCTCTTGAGAATAACCCGCCTAACATGGAAGATACAGACAGCCCTAGTTGATACATGAGCTATTCAAGCATACAAAACAGAATTTCATTTGAAGGTTTAGAGTTTGGCACATACAAATTTACTTGGAACGGCAGGTAGACACCGCATATAGGAAGGTATGGTGGACTCAGATGGAATAACTTTGGGGTTTAAGGGATTGGATGCACAAGCAGTACTCCCGCTTAGTACAAGTGAAGCCTAGAAAAAGATTGGGAAGCGACCAGCTAGAGAGCGACAACAGTCATGAACATGCATTAAAATTAATAAACATTGAGTGCAAGCATGAGTAGGATATAATCCACCATGGACATAAATATCATGAAGGCTATGTTGATTTTGTTTCAACTACATGCGTGAACATGTGCCAAGTCAAGTCACTTAAATCATTCAAAGGAGGATACCACCCTATCATACCACATCACAACCATTTTAATAGCATGTTGGCACGCAAGGTAAACCATTATAAGCTCCTAGCTAATTAAGCATGGCATAAGTAACTATAATCTCTAATTGTCATTGCACACATGTTTATTCATAATAAGCTGAATCAGGAACGATGAACTAATCATATTTACAAAAACAAGAGAGTTCGAGTTCATACCAACTTCTCTTATCTCAATCAGTCCATCATATATCATCATAATTGCCTTTCACTTGCACGACCGAATGATGTGAATAATAATAATAGTGCACGTGCATTGGACTAAGCTGGAATCTGCGAGCATTCAATAAACAAGAGAAGACAAGGCAATATGGGCTCTTGGTTAAATCAACAACAATGCATATAAGGGCCACTTCAACAATTTCATCATGGTCTTCTCCTATCGACCCCTAAAGAAAAGAAAAGAAATAAAAATATTTACACGGGAAAGCTCCCAACAAGCAAAAGAAGAACAGGAAATATTTTTGGGTTTTCTTTTTAATTACTACTACTACAAGCAAGAAAGTAAACTAGCTAAACGCTACAACTAATTTTTTGGTTTTCTTAAGGTTTTTCAAACACACAAGAAGAAAGCATAAAAAGGAAAATAAACTAGCATGGATATTACAGTGAAAAAGTATGAGCACCGACAACTAGCAATGAATGTGTGAACATGAATGTAATGTCG
Organism: Aegilops tauschii subsp. strangulata; assembly: GCF_002575655.3. Lineage (NCBI taxonomy): Eukaryota > Viridiplantae > Streptophyta > Magnoliopsida > Poales > Poaceae > Aegilops > Aegilops tauschii. Next base: position 298,992,224 of record NC_053035.3, on the reverse strand, counting down.
GTGAGAGATACGTACTCCCCCAAGCTTAGGCTTTTGGGGCCTGGCGGATACCCGGAGTTGTAACTGGGGTCGTACTGAGATGCAGTGGCTATTGCATCATGGGCTGCAGCTTGGAGGCGAGCAGCCCTCGTCCTCCTCTCGTACTCATTTGCCTCCTCCCTGGTTATGACATATCTCCCCTTTGCCTGAAAGTCAAAGAGAGTAGGAGCAGGGAGGACAATATTGACGGCGTGACGCCTGTCAAAGATTAGTCGATACTGGAGAGGCGGTTCATTCCTTTCAACAAACCGATGGTGAACCATGGCACTAAAATCTAGATAAGAAGGAGGCAATTCCATATCATAATCACGAATGGGTATATTAAGAAAATTAGCTAAACGGGTTGCATAAATTCCACCAAAGAAATCTCCATTAAATCTATTATTATGCAACCTACGTGCAACAATGGCTCCCAAATTATAATGTTTATCTCCTAATACAGCACTCATGAGAACACTGAGATCAGGGACACACATGTGGTATGCTTCATCCTTACCATTTATGCACCTACCTATGAAGAGAGCAAAATAATGTATAGCAGGAAAATGAATACTCCCTATGGTAGCTTGTGTTATGTCTCTAGATTCCCCCACAGTTATATGAGCAAGAAAATCTCTAAATTCAGATTTGCGAGGTTCACTAGGACTACCCCATTGTGGAAGTTTGCAAGCAGTATTAAAATCCTCTAAGTCCATAGTATAAGAATTTTCATAAAGATCAAACAGGACAGTTTGGGAATTGCATGATGATGAAAATTCAAACCTTCTCACAAAGGAATAAGTGAGATAGTGGTACTGAGGGCACTTATCTGCCTCGAAGCTCACAAGATCAGCATTACGCATATATGCGTTAAATTCTTCCTTAATTCCTGCTCGATCCATGAAGTACTCTGAAGGCCATTCACAAGCCCGCACTTGAGCTTCCCTTGGTGGTTCATCGTCCGCATCGCGCATTGCGAGCATGGGTCCTTGATTCCTTGAAGGACCACCTTGGTACATTTTTCTAAACATATTTCTTCCTCTGAAATTTTTAGTAACTTCAAATAAAAGTGAACCAAACTCAACAAAATTGATAGTAACTACTCCCACAAGTGCCTAGAGACTATATCATGCATTAGAATTACTTGGGACCATATAAATTTGACATGCAAGCTCAAGAACATGGTCACCTAGGCAGCAAAAATTTGCAATGAATAAGGCACTAGAACAAAAACTAATTGGATCATTGGAGGAGTCACATACCAAGGAACAATCCCCCAAAGTAGTTTTGTGAGTGGAGCTTTGAGCAAGGAGATCGGAAATTGCAGCAAAATGAGCTAGAACTTGTGCTTGAGCTGGTTGGTGATTTTTTTGGGAGGAAGAAGGAGTGTGTGGGTGCAGGAATAAGTGGAGGGGAGCCACCATGGGCCCATGAGGCAGGGGGCGCGCCCTGGACCCTCGTGGCTAGGTGCTTGCTCCCCTGCTGTGTTCTCAGTGCCAGACATTCTGAAATATTCCAGAAAAAATCATATTTCAATTTCGGAGCATTTGGAGAACTTTTATTTTTGGGGTATTTTTTATTGCACGGATAATTCAGAAAACAGACAGAATATACTATTTTTGCTTTATTTCAACTAAACAACAGAAAGTAAAAGGAGGGTACATAAGGTTGTGCCTTCTAACTTCATCCATCTCATGCTCATCAAAAGGAATCCACTAACAAGGTTGATCAGGTCTTGTTAACAAACTCATTTCGAATAACATGAAACCGAAGAAATTTCGAATAACACTATGTTACCTCAACGGGGATATGCACGTCCCCAACAATAAGAATATCATATCTCTTTTTGACAGTAGGAAGAGGAAATTCAAAACCTCCAAAAATAATCGATGGAAATTTTCCAATAGAGTTGATACTATGAACTTGAGGTTGTTTCCTCGGAAAGTGTATCGTATGCTCATTGCCATTAACATGAAAAGTGACATTGCCTTTGTTGCAATCAATAAGAGCCCCTGCAGTATTCAAAAAGGGTCTTCCAAGAATAATAGACATACTATCGTCCTCGGGAATATCAAGAATAAAAAAGTCTGTTATAATAGTAACATTTGCAACCACAACAGGCACATCCTCACAAATACCGACAGGTATAGCAGTTGATTTATTAGCCATTTGCAAGGATATTTCAGTAGGTGTCAACTTATTCAAATCAAGTCTATGATATAAAGAGAGAGGCATAACACTAACACCGGCTCCAAGATCACATAAAGCAGTTTTAACATAGTTTCTTTTAATGGAGCATGGTATAGTGGGTACTCCTGGATCTCCTAGTTTCTTTGGTATTCCACCCTTAAAAGTATAATTAGCAAGCATGGTAGAAATTTCAGCTTCTGGTATCTTTCTTTTATTAGTAACAATATCTTTCATATACTTAGCATAAGGATTCATTTTGAGCATATCAGTTAAACGCATACGCAAAAACATAGGTCTAATCATTTCAGCAAAGCGCTCAAAATCATCATCATCTTTTTTCTTGGATGGTTTGGGAGGAAAAGGCATGGGTTTCTGAACCCATGGCTCTCTTTCCTTACCGTGCTTGCTAGCAACAAAGTCTCTCTTATCATAACGTTGATTCTTTGATTGTGGGTTATCAAGATCAATAGCAGGTTCAATCTCTACATCATTATTATTGCTAGGTTGAGCATCAACACGAACATCATCATTAACATTATTGTCGGATGTGGGGTTCCGGCAAACCCTTAAGGTTCGAACACTGGGTTGCGCGCGAAGTCTTTCCCTCCTACCGATCTACGCCCTAGCTAGCTAGGATCTCGCAGACGAACTCGGCGAACTCGCAACACAGAAAGACACAGGGTTTATACTGGTTTGGGCCACCGTTGTAGTGTAATACCCTACTCCAGTGTGGTGGTGGTGGATTGCCTCTTGGGCTGATGATGAACAGTACAAGGGGAAGAACATCCTCCTGAGGTTGAGGTGTTCTTGTGCTAGTGTTGGCCTTTGATCTGTTCGAGTTCTCTACTACTGTGGTGGCTAGACCTATTTATAGAGGCCCTGGTCCTCTTCCCAAATAATGAGCGGGAAGGGAGCCAACAACGGCGGGCAAGTTTGAAGGGGGCAGCTAGTACAAGCTATCCTGGCAAAAGTGGTCTTCGCCTGCGAAAAGCTTTGGTGGTGATGCCGTCTCGGGCTCCACGATGACCTCCGTCTTGCCGTCCTCCTGGTCTTGGTCTCATTGCACCAATATAGCAACCTTTGCCTGATGCCTCGGTACTCCTCGCCTGCGCTGGCTTCCTTAGCACCAAAGAGGAAACAAGGACGATGCGCGCGCTGGTGCCCACCTGGTGTCGATCGTCATGGCTCACGTCACGAGAGCCTCGTGAGGTTTACCCCGCCTTGATATCTCCGCTCCTCGTGAGCCTGCCTAGCTTGGCCGCTCCTGAGGAGGTCTTGCGTCGTCCGCCTCGCGAGGCTTGGCCCCTCGCGAGGGTCTTGAATGCCTTGTCGATGAAGATGGGTCGTACGGCCTGCTAGCTGAGCCACGCCGTGGGCCGCAGGCAAGCAAGTCTGGGGACCCCCGTTCCCAGAACACCGACTGTAGCCCCCGGGCCCAAGGTGCGCTCGGGCTTGGCTTCGCAGCGAAGCCAAAGTTCAAGTTCGGAGCACCGCGGGCCCCAAAAGCCTGCGGCCTCGGTTGACGCATGGCGGTTGATTGGACGTGAGCGTCTCCACTTCCCCACGCTGCCTCGGCAACTGCTTGACTTGACAAGTCCCTGTGACATGCAAGGAAAACCATCATTACCTGCGATCGTGGGAGGCGCCGGTTGGCCTTCTCTTGCTATAAATGGGGAGGGGGCGGAGCCCCCGTCGCCCATCTCTTCCTCGCTTGCTGGCTTCTTCCTCCTTGCTCCACTGCTAGCAACAATGGCGCCTATCAGAAGGTTTTCTGCCGAATAGAAGGGAAAGGCTACCCGGGATGACCCGGGGCCACTTTCGCCGAAGAAGAGGTCGGTCCATCGTCGTGATGAAGCGGCGATGTAGGTGGTGACGAGGCCTTGGTGCGAGCGGCCTCCTCCGGGGTACCCGCTACCCTTGTACGCCCAAGCTGAGGGCTCGGGTGGGCGGAGCGACGAGCAGCACCGCCCACGCCGCGTCCGGGGTCACCGCGCCTCAGCGACGTGCGCCGTCGCCCCCAGAATCCACGCCGCGGACTCTTCGCGCGAGCTGGTGCTGTGGGCGCCGATGCCTCCAAGCTCCTGGATCCGCTTCCCGCGGTTTTTCTCCGACGTGATGCCGCCGAGGGGGCATCTCGAGCTCTGGTTGCAGCACGCCGACTGCTGCGCTCCGGCGACCAGGGCAGAGATCGAAGCGGTCCCCGCCGGCAAGATCTTCATGACTCGCGGCTGGGGCGAGATCGCGCGGGTCTGCCGCGCGAGGGGTGCCCTCGCGATCCACCTTGAGTTCGACGGCGTCTCCACGCTCTTCTTCAAGGTCTTTGATGCAGAGGGCCGCCGCCTGGAGTGCTGCTCCGGAGGGGAGCGTCAAGCTGACGCGCGCTCTTCTCGCGGCCACTCCAGCAGCAGCAGCCCTTGGGAGTCCAGCACCTCTCCTGAGCTCTACGAGACGCCGGAGACGAGCGACGACAGCTACGTGCCCCCGAGCTCTCGCCGCGCTTGGAGCAGAGCTGTAGTGTTGGGCCGTCGCCGCCGCTGATCTGGATGGGGTTGGCCCGGCCTCCCGTGGCCCACTGTTGATGATGGCGTCTGCCACGGGAGGGTGTAGATAGGATCCCCCTTAGTTTTAGCTTTTGTTCCCTGCGAAGAATCATGAATTACCCCGTGGGGGCATGTAAGGGTCTGTAATGTCTTTTGTGCCTATCTTCCCTGTTATGAGAATTTGATGAACGCATGTCCCGTTAAGGCTCGGTCCCCCTTTCTTTCCTCGCGATAGCTTATTGCCCTACGCTGACAGGTCCCGGTCCCCAGGCAGGCTACAGCCGTCGCTAGTATGCCAGGTCGCGTGCCGTGGTCAAGGCCAGGAGGTGTGCGGCCCGAGGTCCAGTAAGAGCCCCTGAGGCGCGATGCTCAGGAGGTACCCCTTAGCGCTCAAGCAGCCATGGTAAGGCGAGAAAGGGAGTCGATGTGGCCACAACGGGGTTGCGGCAAGGCGTGAGTGACCATTAGGCCCGAACATTTAATCGATCCGAGGGCGGGACTTATCTTGTTGACTTCGTGGTGATTCCTGATGGTGCGCTAGGCCTGCGCACCAACTTGTGCGGCATAGCCAGGCCGGCCCATATGAGTTTCCCTCCCCATGCTCTCCTTAGTGCTCTGCTTCCTCAGGTCCCGGCCCTCTAGCGAGCTCAGCCGCCGCTGGTATGCCAGGTCGCAATGCCGTGGGCAAGGCCAGGGGGTGAGGGCTGGAGAGCCAGTAAGAGCTCCTAAGTCGCGATGCTCAGGAGCCCCCCTTTTAACGCGCAAGCGAATTGCACGAGAGAAAAGGAGACTCACGGTGCCGCCTGCTATCCTTCCCATGGGATCCCTGTGAACAGGCACAAGCAGAAACATGGTTCGCCGTTATAGCTGTCAGCCTGCCGCTGGTTGCTTTGGATGAAGTGAAGGCACTGAGGGCCTGGTGAGGTGACGTGCGCGGGGCGTGCCGCGAGCCAGAGCTCGGCCGCTCAGATTTGTCGACGTGGCAGGGACGGACCCATGCACCAGCGCCGTGCCTGTGAGAAGGCCCCCGTGGGAGGTGATGGTCGAGCAGGTGATAGCCGCGGGCAGGTTAAGTATGGAAAGTAGATCAACTTGGGTAAACGCAGGAAGATACATGCCACTGGGTCCGGCCCGAGCGGCTTGGGGATGATGCAGCCCGTGGGGCGCCCCCGACAAGGTAAGCTAAAGACATAAGCAAAAGGGATACATGCCACAGGGACGGACCCATGTGGCCTGGGAATAATGCAGCCTGAGGGGCGCTCCCAGCTAAACGAGCTTGGAAGATGTCACCTGGTTCTGTAGACGAAGTAGAGTTGGTGCAGCTGAAGACGTGCGTCGAAGGAGTGACTCCTCATGAGCCACCGGAGCCCTGAGCCTTGGGAGGCTCTGGGGGCTCGGGGGGTTCCGTGAAGACCGTCTCCATCTCCTCCAGGACGGCGTGGTACCTGGCCTCCTGAGCCGCCAGGACACGCCGCATGTTGCGCTGATAGGCTGACGCCACGCTCGGCAAGCCGAAGGGCATGCGAACGTAGCTGTGTGGTGGGCCCTCGCAGCGGCCCACACGCGATGGCCAGAAGTGCTCCTGAGATGCGGCCCTGTTGAGCCCGGGGACGTCAATGCAGACACGCAGCCCGACATCCTCGCCAGGATGCGGAGCTGCGCCTCGTGAGCGGCTGTCTTCGCGCATGGCTCTTGCTTCTTGCAGTTCCTGAGTTGTCTTGGTGATGAACTCCTGAGTGGTGGGCACTCCTTGCCCTGTGCTCTCCTGAGGGTCACGTGCCGCGAAGCACGCCTCCAAGTGGTGCCCAAGCGCCTCCCTCGTGAGGTTGGCAAGGTCTGAGGCCCTCCAGAAGAGAGCCCCTGAGCCTTGTCCGAGGAGGGCACCGGGCGCGCCTTCCTATGCGATGGAGGGAGGCGCCTCTGGGACGGACGCTGATCCTGATGAGTTTCCTGCCGCGTCGCCATCCTCCTGAGGTCCTGCGCGGCGCAGCTGCTTCTTCTTGGGGATGGCCTCCGGAGGGCCCTCACTTCTGCTGTCGGGGTCGTCGATTGCTGCAGCTTGGAAGGCGCGCTCAAGCGAGCACCCCGCATCTCTTTCTTCACACGGGACCGTGGTGATTCCTCCACTTCCCAGCATCTTGAGGACGTTGTAGCCGTGGTGGGTGACCGCCATGAACTTGGCCAGGGCCGGATACCCGAGGATGGCATTGTACGGCAGGCGGATGTGCGCGACATCGAAGTCGATGAGCTCGGTGCGGTAGTTCTTGCATTCTCCGAAGGTGACAGGAGGGCGGACTTGCCCTATCGGTGTGGTGGAGCCGTCGGTCACTCCTGAGAAAGGTTTGGTTGGCTGGAGCTGCTCGTATGGCACTTGGAGATTGTCGAACATGTTGACGGACAGGACGTTGAGCCCTGCGCCACCGTCGATGAGGGTCTTGGTAACTTGCACATTGCTGATGACTGGGGAACACAACATCGGGAGGGCGCCGGCAGTGGCCGCGCACTTGAGCTGATCTGCCGAGTTGAAAGTGATGGCGCATTGGGACCACTTGAGCGGGCACGTGGCCTCGAGCTTGGGGAGCACCGCGTTCACCTCGCGACCGAACTGTTTGAAGATGCGCTGAGAGGCTGGGGCCTGGGCGCCGCCCAAGATGCAGGCGATTGCGCGCGGCTCCTGGAAGCCCCCGGCCTCCTTGTCCTGATGGTGGTCATCGTTCCTTCTCGGTGGCGGCAGCAGGGGGAGACCGGTGTCGCCTTGGGGGCGATCCTCGCGAGGCTGGTCCCTCCAAGCGCCCTCGCAAGGATGGTCCTCCTAGCGGTCCTCACGAGGCCTGCCGCGCCACTCCTGGCGCGGGCCACGGTCGTCCCAGCGTCCGCCTCCACGTCCTCCTCCACGGCCGTAGCCCTGGTCGTTGCGCTCGGGGCGTCAACCGAAGCGTCCTTCCCGTATGGCTCTGAGCTCAGGATAGTCGCTGGTGTTGTGGGTGTTCAGGTTGTGGAAGGCGGAGAACGGTCGGCCGTTCTTGGATGACTCGGGCTGATCTCTGCCCCGCTTGGTGTCGGGCTCCGCTGCGAGCACCACTACCTCCGTGTGCTTCACGTCCTTGGCCTTGGCCTTCTTCTCCTCCGCTCCTGCAGCTGGCAGCTCGAGGAGAGAGAGGCGCCCCTCCTCAGCTCTTGCGCACTTGGTCGCCAGGTTGAACAGCTCCTGAGATGTGCAGAGCTCCCCGTCGATAGCGAGCTCTTCCTTCATCTTGACGTCGTGGACGCCGTCGGAGAACGCGGAGATGATGGCCTCGTCCGTGACCTTGGGGATCTTGAGGTGGATGTTGTTGAAGCGCTGGATGTACTTTTGGAGGGTCTCTCCCGGTTGTTGCTTGATGCGGCGCAGGTCACCCGCAGCCGGCGGGCGATCGCGAGTGCCCTGGAAGTTGGCGACGAAGCGGTTGCGCATCTCATCCCAGGAGGAGATCGAGCCATGCTGCAGGTTCAGGAGCCAGGAGCGGGCCCCATCCTTGACAGCCATGGGAAACCAGTTTGCCATGACTTTCTCATCGCCGTTGGCTGCTTCGATGCTCAGCTCGTAGAGCTGTAGGAACTCCGCGGGGTCGGCGGTGCCGTCGTAGCGAGGAGGTAGGTCCGGCTTGAACTTGCCCGGCCAGGCGACGCTACGCAGCTCGGGGGTGAAGGCGCGGCAGCCAGCTGTGGTTGCTAGTGCCCGCCTCGAAGGTGGAGCTTGGTCTTGACGAGGTTCGCGTGGCGCCGCGCGGCGGCGCGAGGAGCGCGGGTGCAGCTTCTCGCGGCCGCGGGATTTCTTGGCAGCTTCTTTTCTCGCGCGTGGGCACCGGGCATGGTGGATCACGCCATGGGGCCGCGTGCCGTGGTGCCAAGGCACCGTCTTGGGGCAGAGGTGGTGGAGGCGCGCCATGAGCCTCATCGCCCGTGGCTGGCTGAGGGTGAGGTAGAGAGAGGGACGGCACCGGGGAGCCCCCTGCGGCGCGGACGAGCTCGGCGGCGCGGTCGAGCCACTCCTCATAGAGTTCGTCGACGGGGCGCTAGCGCAGGAGTTCGCTTGCCACAAGGAGCGGGGCTCGCGCCTCCATGGGAGCGCGGCGTGCGTGAGACGAAGAACCGGCCGGGGTTAGCGATGGTTTGGCGGTGCGGCCATCCTGCCGCACCGAAGGATGCAGCGAGGACGCCTGCTGCTCGTTCACCGCCGGGCCGGTGGCAATGTTGGTGGCGGGAGACGGTGAACGATGAGGTTGCCCGCCGACGGGAGCCGTCTGAGCAACGCGGGCGGTGAGGGCAGCCCGACGCTCAGCTCGAGCACGACGAGCATCCGCCATGGAGACGATGGAGCGACGGAGCGATGAACTGATGGAAGGGAAGCTACGGCGCACCCCTACCTGGCGCTCCAAATGTCGGATGTGGGGTTCCGGCAAACCCTTAAGGTTCGAACACTGGGGTGCGCGCGAAGTCTTTCCCTCCTACCGATCTACGCCCTAGCTTGCTAGGATCTCGCGGACGAACTCGACGAACTCGCAACACAGAAAGACACGGGGTTTATACTGGTTCGGGCCACCATTGTGGTGTAATACCCTACTCCAGTGTGGTGGTGGTGGATTGCCTCTTGGGCTGATGATGAACAGTACAAGGGGAAGAACAGCCTCCTGAGGTTGAGGTGTTCTTGTGCTAGTGTTGGCCTTTGATCTGTTCGAGTTCTCTACTACTGTGGTGGCTAGACCTATTTATAGAGGCCCTGGTCCTCTTCCCAAATAGTGAGCGGGAAGGGAGCCAACAACGGCGGGCAAGTTTGAAGGGGGACAGCTAGTACAAGCTATCCTGACAAAAGTGGACTTCGCCTGCGAAAAGCTCTGGTGGTGACGCCGTCTCGGGCTCCACGATGACCTCCATCTTGCCGTCCTCCTGGTCTTGGTCTCGTTGCACCAATATAGCAACCTCTGCCTGATGCATCGGTACTCCTCGCCTGCGCTGGCTTCCTTAGAACCAAAGAGGAAACAAGGACGCTGCGCGCGCTGGCGCCCGCCTGGTGTCAATCGTCATGGCTCACGTCACGAGAGCCTCATGAGGTTTGCCCCGCCTTGATATATCCGCTCCTCGTGAGCCTGGCTGGCTTGGCCGCTCCTGAGGAGGTCTTGCGTCGTCCGCCTCGCGAGGCTTGGCCCCTCGCGAGGGTCTTGAATGCCTTGTCGATGAAGATGGGCCGTACGGCCTGCTAGCTCAGCCACGCCATGGGCCGCAGGCAGGCAAGTCTGGGGACCCCCGTTCCCAGAACGCCGACAATTATCACTTGGTTCATGTTCATTACCAGATTGTGTTTCAGCATCAGAAATAGAAATATCATTGGGTTTTTCAGGTGTGTCTACAACAGGTTTACTAGAAGCATGCAAAGTCCTATCATTTTTCTTTTTCTTCCTCCTAGAAGTACTAGTTTCATCAATATTATTTCTCTGAGAATCCTGCTCAATTCTCTTAGGGTGACCTTCAGGATACAAAGGTTCCTGAGTCACTTTACCCCATCTAGTTGCAACTCTAACAGCAAAATCATTATTTTTACTATTCAATTCATTGAGCAAATCATTCTGAGCTTTAAGTACTTGTTCTACTTGAGTGGTAACCATAGCAGCATGTTTACTAATGAGTTTAAGTTCACTTTTAACTCTAGACATATAATCACCCAAGTGTTCAATCATACAAGCATTGCGTTTTCATTCTCTACCAAAATAAGCATTGAAGTCTTCTTGCTTAATCATAAAGTTATCAAACACATCCAAACATTGGCTAGCAAACTTAGTAGGAGGGATTTCAGCTTTATCATATCAATAGAGAGAATTTACCTTTACTACCTGTGTCGAGTTATCAAGACCATGTGTTTCTTCAATAGGTGATGGATTAAAACCATGTATTTCTTCAACAGGCGACAAATTAAGACCATGTATTTCTTCAACAGGAGGTAAATTCTTAACATCTTCAGCTTTTATACCTTTTTCCTTCATAGAATTCTTTGCCTCTTGCATATCTTCAGGACTGAGACATAGAACACCCCTTTTCTTTGGAGTTGGCTTGGGAGTTGGTTCAGGAAGTGTCCAATTATTTTCATTGGTCAACATATTATTCAATAGAATTTCAGCTTGATCAACAGTTCTTTCCCTGAAAACACAACCAGCACAACTATGCAGGTGGTCTCTGGAAGCATCGGTTAGTCCATTATAAAAGATATCAAGTATTTCATTTTTCTTGAGAGGATGATCAGGCAAAGCATTAAGTAATTGGAGAAGCCTCCCCCAAGCTTGTGGGAGACTCTCTTCTTCAATTTGCACAAAATTATATATTTCCCTTAAAGCAGCTTGTTTCTTATGAGCAGGGAAATATTTAGCAGAGAAGTAATAAATCATATCCTGGGGACTACGCACACAACCAGGATCAAGAGAATTAAACCATATCTTAGCATCACCCTTTAATGAGAACGGAAATTTTTTAAGGATATAATAGTAGCGAGTTTTCTCATCATTAGTGAACGGGGTGGCTATATCATTTAATTTAGTAAGATGTGCCACAACAGTTTCAGATTCATAGCCATAGAAAGGATCAGATTCAACCAAAGTAATTATATCAGGGTCGACAGAGAATTCATAATCCTTATCAGTAACAAAGATAGGTGAAGTCGCATAAGCAGGATCATATTTCATTCTAGCATTTAGAGATTTTTGTTTCAGCTTAGCTAATAATTTCTTAAGATCACTTCTATCATTGCAAGCAAGAAAGTCTCTAGCAGTTTCTTCATCCATAGCATAGCCCTCAGGCACAACAGGCAATTCATATCTAGGGGGAGAATCTTCATCGTCACTTTCATCAATATTATCAGTTTCAATAATTTCATTCTCTCTAGCCCTAGCAAGTTGTTCATCAAGAAATTCACCAAGTGGCACAGTAGTATCAAGCATAGAAGTAGTTTCATCATAAGTATCATGCATAGCAGAAGTGGCATCATCAATAACATGTGACATATCAGAATTAATAGCAGAAGCAGGTTTAGGTGTCGCAAGCTTACTGAAAACAGAAGGTGAATCAAGTGCACAGCTAGATGGCAGTTCCTTACCTCCCCTCATAGTTGAGGGATAAATTTTAGTTTTCGCGTCTTTCAAGTTCTTCATAGTGACCAGCAGATATAAATCCCAAGTGACTCAAAGAATAGAGCTATGCTCCCCGACAACGGCGCCAGAAAATAGCCTTGATAACCCACAAGTATAGGGGATCACAACAGTTTTCGAGGGTAGAGTATTCAACCCAAAATTATTGATTCGACACAAGGGGAGCCAAAGAATATTCTCAAGTATTAGCAGTTGAGTTGTCAATTCAACCACACCTGGACAACTTAATATCTGCAGCAAAGTATTTAGTAGCAAAGTAATATGATAGTAGTGATAACGGTAGCAAAAGTAATATTTTTGGGGTTTTGTAGTGATTGTAACAGTAGCAGCGGAAAAGTAAATAAGCGAAGAACAATATGTGAAAAGCTCATAGGCATTGGATCGGTGATGGAGAATTATGCCGGATGCGGTTCATCATGTAACAGTCATAACATAGGGTGACACAGAACTAGCTCCAATTCATCAATGTAATGTAGGCATGTATTCTGAATATAGTCATACGTGCTTATGGAAAAGAACTTGCATGACATCTTTTGTCCTACCCTCCGTGGCAGCGGGGTCCTATTGGAAACTAAGGGATATTAAGGCCTCCTTTTAATAGAGTACCGGACCAAAGCATTAACACATAGTGAATACATGAACTCCTCAAACTACGGTCATCACCGGGAGTGGTCCCGATTATTGTCACTTCGGGGTTGCCGGATCATAACACATAGTAGGTGACTATAGACTTGCAAGATAGGATCAAGAACTCACATATATTCATGAAAACATAATAGGTTCAGATCTGAAATCATGGCACTCGGGCCCTAGTGACAAGCATTAAGCATAGCAAAGTCATAGCAACATCAATCTCAAAACATAGTGGATACTAGGGATCAAACCCTAACAAAACTAACTCGATTACATGATAAATCTCATCCAACCCATCACCGTCCAGCAAGCCTACGATGGAATTACTCACGCACGGCGGTGAGCATCATGAAATTGGTGATAGAGGATGGTTGATGATGACCATGGTGATGGATTCCCCTCTCCGGAGCCCCGAACGGACTCCAGATCAGCCCTCCCAAGAGATTTTACGGCTTGGCGGCGGCTCCGTATTGTAAAACGTGATAAATCCTTCTCTCTGATTTTTTTTCTCCCCGAACACGAATATATAGAGTTGGACTTGAGGTCGGTGGAGCTCTAGGGGGCCCACGAGGCAGGGGCGCGCCCTGGGGGGCAGGCACGCCTCCCACCCTCGTGGACAGGGTGTGGGCCCCCTGGCCTTCATTCTTTCGCCAGTATTTTTTATTATTTCCAAAAATAATCTCCGTGAAGTTTCTGGTCATTCCGAGAACTTTTGTTTCTGCACAAAAATAACACCATGGCAATTCTGCTTAAAACAGCGTCAGTCCGGGTTAGTTCCATTCAAATCATGCAAGTTAGAGTCCAAAACAAGGGCAAAAGTGTTCAGAAAAGTAGATACGACGGAGACGTATCAATAACCCAGACTCACGCAGATTGTACCCCTACCCAGTTGGACAGAGAACCAGCTACACCCCTTCTAACCCCAACCCCAGCAGATAGTAACCAGTTCCCGTTGACACAGCACCGTCTCCACCACAGAGCGCCCAAACACGAGCAGTTAGTAAGGCAACTGCAGTGCCCAAAGCACGAGGACCACCACTCCGAACCCCAAGTCAACGCTTAAAGCAGAAGAAGAATTGTTCTCAGGTCAGGTTCCGTAGCTATGGTTCATACTACTTTGCTCTTGCATCACTGTATTTACTCATACCAACTAATTTCAAATTTGAAGGATGCAATTGAAACTCCAATGGTGCAACAGGTATGTTTTAAACCTGTTTCTTTAACGTGTTTGCTGTTGTAACTTGCTCTATGTTGATTTCAGTTTCAATTGAATAAACAGTTATGTTCGCATTGAAGGAAATATGCCCTAGAGGCAATAATAAAGTATTATATATTTCCTTATATCATGATAAATGTTTATTATTCATGCTAGAATTGTATTAACCGGAAACATAATAACTGTGTGAATACATAGACAAACAGAGTGTCACTAGTATGCCTCTACTTGACTAGCTCGTTAATCAAAGATGGTTATGTTTTCTAGCCATAGACATGAGTTGTCATTTGATTAACGAGATCACCTCATTAGGAGAATGACGTGATTGACTTGACCCATTCCGTTAGCTTAGCACCAAATCGTTTAGTATGTTGCTATTGCTTTCTTCATGACTTATACATGTTCCTCTGACTATGAGATTATGCAACTCCCGTTTACCGGAGGAGCACTTTGTGTGCTACCAAACGTCACAACGTAAATGGGTGATTATAAAGGTGCTCTACAGGTGTCTCCAAAGGTACTTGTTGGGTTGGCGTATTTCGAGATTAGGATTTGTCACTCTGATTGTCCGAGAGGTATCTCTGGGCCCACTCGGTAATGCACATCACTATAAGCCTTGCAAGCATTGTGACTAATGAGTTAGTTGCGGGATGATGTATTACGGAACGAGTAAAGAGACTTGCCAGTAACGAGATTGAACTAGGTATCGAGATACCGACGATCGAATCTCGGGCAAGTAACATACCGATGACAAAGGGAACAACGTATGTTGTTATGCGGTCTGACCGATAAAGATCTTCGTAGAATATGTGGGAGCCAATATGGGCATCTAGGTCCCGCTATTGGTTATTGACCGGAGAGGTGTCTCGGTCATGTCTACATAGTTCTCAAACCCGTAGGGTCCGCACGCTTAACGTTACGATGACAGTTTTATTGAGTTTTGATGTATCGATGGAGTTCGGAGTCCCAGATGAGATCGGGGACATGACGAGGAGTCTCGAAATGGCCGAGACGTAAAGATCGATATATTGGACGACTATATTCGGACTTCGGAAAGGTTCCGAGTGATTCGGGTATTTTTCGGAGTACCGGAGAGTTACGGGAATTCGTATTGGGCCTTAATGGGCCATACGGGAAAGGAGGGAAAGACCCCAAAGGGTGGCCGCACCCCTCCCCATGGGCTAGTCCGAATTGGACTAGGGAGGGGGCGCCCCCTTCCTTCTTTCTCCTTCCCCCTTCCCTTCTCCTACTCCCACAACGAAAGGAGGAGTCCTACTCCCGGTGGGAGTAAGACTCCCCCCTTGGGCGCGCCACCTCCCCTTGGTCGGCCCTCTTCCCCTTGCTTCTTTATATACGGGGGCAGGGGGGCACCCCATGGACACAATTGATATATGATATTTTAGCCGTGTGCGGTGCCCCCTCCACCATATTACACCTCGATAATACCGTTGCGGAGCTTAGGCGAAGCCCTGCGTCGGTGGAACATCATCATCGTCACCACGCCGTCGTGCTGACGAAACTCTCCCTCAACACTTGGCTGGATCGGAGTTCGAGGGACGTCATCGAGCTGAACGTGTGTAGAACTCGGAGGTGTCGTGCGTTCGGTACTTGATCGGTCGGATCGTGAAGACGTACGACTACATCAACCGCGTTGTGATAACGCTTCCGCTGTCGGTCTACGAGGGTACGTGGACAACACTCTCCCCTCTCGTTGCTATGCATCACCATGATCTTGCATGTGCGTAGGAAATTTTTGAAATTACTACGTTCCCCAACAGTGGTATCAGAGCCTGGTTTTATGCGTTGATGCTATGCACGAGTAGAACACAAGTGAGTTGTGGGCGATATAAGTCATACTGCTTACCAGCATGTCATACTTTGGTTCAGCGGTATTGTGAGATGAAGCGGCCCGGACCGACATTACGAGTACGCTTACGCGAGACTGGTTTCACCGTTGCGAGCACTCGTTGCTTAAAGGTGACCGGCGGGTGTCTGTCTCTCTCACTTTAGTTGAACCGAGTGTGGCTACGCCCGGTCCTTGCGAAGGTTAATACAGCACCAACTTGACAAACTATCGTTGTGGTTTTGATGCGTAGGTAAGAACGGTTCTTGCTAAGCCCGTAGCAGCCACGTAAAACTTGCAACAACAAAATAGAGGACGTCTAACTTGTTTTTGAAGGGCATGTTGTGATGTGATATGGTCAAGACATGATGTGATATAATTTGTTGTATGAGATGATCATGTTTTGTAATCGAGTTATCGGCAACTGGCAGGAGCCATATGGTTGTCGCTTTATTGTATGAAATGCAATCGCCATGTAATAGTTTTACTTTATCACTAAGCGGTAGCGATAGTCGTAAAAGCAATAAGTTGGCGAGACGACAACGATACTACGATGGAGATCAAGGTGTCGCGCCGGTGACGATGGTGATCATGACGGTGCTTCGGAGATGGAGATCACAAGCACGGTGCTTCGGAGATGGAGATCACAAGCACAAGATGATGATGGCCATATCATATCACTTATATTGATTGCATGTGATGTTAATCCTTTATGCATCTTATCTTGCTTTGATTGACGGTAGCATTATAAGATGATCTCTCATTAAAATTTCAAGATAAAAGTGTTCTCCCTAAGTATGCACCGTTGCGAAAGTTCTTCGTGCTGAGACACCACGTGATGATCGGGTGTGATAGGCTCTACGTTCAAATACAACGGGTGCAAAACTGTTGCACACGCGGAATACTCAGGTTAAACTTGACGAGCCTAGCATATACAGATATGGCCTCGGAACACGGAGACCGAAAGGTCGAGCGTGAATCATATAGTAGATATGATCAACATAGTGATGTTCACCATTGAAACTACTCCATCTCACGTGATGATCGGACATGGTTTAGTTGATATGGATCACGTGATCACTTAGAGGATTAGAGGGATGTCTATCTAAGTGGGAGTTCTTAAGTAATATGATTAATTGAACTTAAATTTATCATGAACTTAGTCCTGATAGTATTTTGCAAATTATGTTATAGATCAATAGCTCGCGTTGTTGCTTCCCTGTGTTTATTTTTGATATGTTCCTGGAGAAAAAATTATGTTGAAAGATGTTAGTAGCAAAGATGCGGATTGGATCCGTGATCTGAGGATTATCCTCATTGCTGCACAGAAAAATTATGCCCTTGATGCACCGCTAGGTGACAGACCTATTGCAGGAGCAGATGCAGACGTTATGAACGTTTGGCTAGCTCAATATGATGACTACTTGATAGTTTAGTGCACCATGCTTAAACGGCTTAGAATCGGGACTTCAAAGACGTTTTGAACGTCATGGACCATATGAGATGTTCCAGGAGTTGAAGTTAATATTTCAAGCAAATACCCGAGTTGAGAGATATGAAGTCTCCAACAAGTTCTATAGCTAAAAGATGGAGGAGAATCGCTCAACTAGTGAGCATGTGCTCAGATTGTCTGGGTACTACAATCGCTTGAATCAAGTGGGAGTTAATCTTCCAGATAAAATAGTGACTGACAGAATTCTCTAGTCACCATCACCAAGTTAGTAGAACTTCGTGATGAACTATAGTATGCAAGGGATGACGAAAGTAATTCCCGAGCTCTTCGTGATGCTGAAATCGACGAAGGTAGAAATCAAGAAAAACATCAAGTGTTGATGGTTGACGAGACCACTAGTTTCAAGAAAAGGGCAAAGGGAAGAAGGGGAACTTCAAGAAGAACGGCAAGCAAGTTGCTACTCAAGTGAAGAAGCCCAAGTCTGTACCTAAGCCTGAGACTAAGTGCTTCTACTGCAAAGGGACTGGTCACTGGAAGCGGAACTACCCCAAGTATTTGGTGGATAAGAAGGATGGCAAAGTGAACAAAAGTATATTGGATATGCATGTTATTGATGTGTACTTTACTAGTGTTTTTAGCAACCCCTCGGCATTTGATACTGGTTCAGTTGCTAAAAGTAGTAACTCGAAACGGGAGTTGCACAATAAACAGAGACTAGTAAAAGGCGAGGTGACGATGTGTGTTGGAAGTAGTTCCAAGATTGATATGATCATCATCGCACACTCCCTATACTTTCAGGATTAGTGTTGAAACTAAATAAGTGTTATTTGGTGTTTGCGTTGAGCATGAATATGATTTGATCATGTTTGTTGCAATACGTTTATTCATTTAAATTAGAGAATAATTGTTGTTCTGTTTACATGAATAAAACCTTCTATGGTCATACACCCAATAAAATGGTTTGTTGGATCTCGATCGTAGTGATACACATATTCATAATAATGAAGCCAAAAGATGCAAAGTTAATAATGATAGTGCAACTTATTTGTGGCACTGCCGTTTAGGTCATATTGGTGTAAAGCGCATGAAGAAACTCCATACTGATGGGATTTTGGAATCACTTGATGCTTGCGAACTGTGCCTCATGGGCAAGATGACTAAAACGCCGTTCTCCGGATCTATGGAGAGAGCAACAGATTTGTTGGAAGTCATACATATAGATGTATGTGGTCCAATGAATATTGAGGCTCGTGGCGGATATCATTATTTTCTCACCTTCACAGATGATTTGAGCAGATATGAGTATATCTGCTTAATGAAACAGAAGTCTGAAACATTTGAAAAGTTCATATAATTTCAGAGTGAAGTGGAAAATCATCGTAACAAGAAAATAAAGTTTCTACGATCTGATCGCGGAGACAAATATTTGAGTTACGAGTTTGGTCTTCAATTAAAACAATGTGGAATAGTTTCACAAATTCGTGCCACCTGGTACACCACAGCATAATGGTGTGTCCGAACGTCATAACCGTACTTTATTGGATATAGTGCAATCTATGATGTCTCTTACCAATTTACCACTATCGTTTTGGGGTTATGCATTAGAGACAGCTACATTCACGTTAAATAGGGCACCATCAAAATCCGTTGAGACGACGCCTTATGAACTGTGGTTTGGCAAGAAACCAAAGTTGTCGTTTCTTAAAGTTTGGGGTTGCGATGCTTATGTGAAAAAGTTTCATCCTGATAAGCTCAAACCCAAATCGGAGAAATGTGTCTTCATAGGATACCCAAAGGAGACAGTTGGGTACACCTTCTATCACAGATCCGAAGGCAAGACATTCGTTGCTTAGTATGGATCCTTTCTAGAGAAGGAGTTTCTCTCGAAAGAAGTGAGTGGGAGGAAAGTAGAACTTGATGAGGTAACTGTACCTGCTCCCTTATTGGAAAGTAGTTCATCACAGAAATCTGTTCATGTGACTCCTACACCAATTAGTGAGGAAGTTAATGATGATGATCATGAAACTTCAGATCAAGTTGTTACTAAACCTCGTAGGTCAACCAGAGTAAGATCCACACCAGAGTGGTACGGTAATCCTGTTCTGGAGGTTATGTTACTAGACCATGACAAACCTACGAACTATGAAGAAGCGATGGTGAGCCCAGATTCCGCAAAATGGCTTGAGGCCATGAAATCTGAGATAAGATCCATGTATGAGAACAAAGTATGGACTTTGGTTGACTTGCCCGATGATCGGCGAGCCATTGAGATTAAATGGATCTTCAAGAGGAAGACAGACGCTGATAGTAGTGTTACTATCTACAAAGCTAGAATTGTCGCAAAAGGTTTTCGACAAGTTCAAGGTGTTGACTACAATGAGAGAGTTTCTCACTCGTATCTATGCTCAAAGTCTGTCTGAATCATGTTAGCAATTGCCGCATTTTATGAAATCTGGCAAATGGATAAACAAAACTACATTCCTTAATGGATTTATTAAAGAAGAGTTGTATATGATGCAACCAGGAGGTTTTGTCAATCCTAAAAGTGCTAATAAAATATGCAAGCTCCAGCGATCCATCTATGGACTGGTGCAAGCATCTCGGAGTTGGAATATACGCTTTGATAAGTTGATCAAAGGATATAGTTTTATACAGACTTGCAGTGAAGCCTGTATTTACAAGAAAGTGAGTGGGAGCACTACAGCATTTCTGATAAGTATATGTGAATGACATATTGTTAATCAGAAATAATGTAGAATTATTCTGCAAAGCATAAAGGAGTGTTTGAAAGGAGTTTTTTAAAGATAGACCTCAGTGAAGCTGCTTACATATTGAGCATCAAGATCTATAGAGATAGATGAAGACGCTTGATAAGTTTTTCAATGAGTACATACCTTAACAAGATTTTGAAGTAGTTCAAAATAGAACAGTCAAAGAAAGAGTTCTTGCCTGTGTTACAAGGTGTGAAATTGAGTAAAGACTCAAAGCCCGACCACGGCAGAAGATAGAAAGAGAATGAAAGTCATTCCCTATGCCTTGGCCATAGGTTCTATAAAGTATGCCATGCTGTGTACCAGATCTATTGTATACCCTACACTGATTTTGGCAAGGGAGTACAATAGTGATCTAGGAGTAGATCACTGGACAGCGGTCAAAATTATCCTTAGTGGAATAAGGACATGTTTCTCGATTATGGAAGTGACAAAAGGTTCGTCGTAAAGGGTTACGTCGATGCAAGTTTTGACACTAATCTAGATGACTCTAAAGTCTCAGTCTAGATACATATTGAAAGTGGGAGCAATTAGCAAGAGTAGCTCCGTGCAGAGCATTGTAGACATAGAAATTTGCAAAATACTTACGGATCTGAATGTGACAGACCCGTTGACTAAAATTATCTCACAATCAAAACATGATCACACTTTAATACTCTTTGGGTGTTAATCACATAGCGATGTGAACTAGATTATTGACTCTAGTAAACCCTTTGAGTGTTGGTCACATAGAGATGTGAACTATGGGTGTTAATCACATGGTGATGTGAATTGTTGATGTTAAATCACATGGCGATGTGAACTAGATTATTGACTCTAGTGCAAGTGGGAGACTGAAGGAAATATGCCCTAGAGGCAATAATAAAGTATTATATATTTCCTTATATCATGACAAATGTTTATTATTCATGCTAGAATCGTATTAACCGGAAACATAATACATGTGTGAATACATAGACAAATAGAGTGTCACTAGTATGCCTCTACTAGACTAGCTCGTTAATCAAAGATGGTTATGTTTCCTAGCCATAGACATGAGTTGTCATTTGATTAACGAGATCACCTCATTAGGATAATGACGTGATTGACTTGACCCATTCCGTTAGTTTAGCACCCAATCGTTTAGTATGTTGCTATTGCTTTCTTCATGACTTATACATGTTCCTCTGACTATGAGATTATGCAACTCCCGTTTACCGGAGGAGCACTTTGTGTGCTACCAAACGTCACAACGTAAATGGGTGATTATAAAGGTGCTCTACAGGTGTCTCCAAAGGTACTTGTTGGGTTGGCGTATTTCGAGATTAGGATTTGTCACTCCGATTGTCGGAGAGGTATCTCTGGGCCCACTCGGTAATGCACATCACTATAAGCCTTGCAAGCATTGTGACTAATGAGTTAGTTGCGGGATGATGTATTACGGAACGAGTAAAGAGACCATCCAGTAACGAGATTGAACTAGGTATCGAGATACCGACGATCGAATCTCGGGCAAGTAACATACCGATGACAAAGGGAACAACGTATGTTGTTATGCGGTCTGACCGATAAAGATCTTCGTAGAATATGTGGGAGCCAATATGGGCATCCAGGTCCCGCTATTGGTTATTGACCGGAGAGGTGTCTCGGTCATGTCTACATAGTTCACGAACCCGTAGGGTCCGCACGCTTAACGTTACGATGATAGTTTTATTGAGTTTTGATGTACCGAAGGAGTTCGGAGTCCCGGATGAGATCGGGGACATGAAGAGGAGTCTCAAAATGGCCGAGACATAAAGATCGATATATTGGACGACTATATTCGGACTTCGGAAAGGTTCCGAGTGATTCGGGTATTTTTCGGAGTACCGGAGAGTTACGGGAATTCGTATTGGGCCTTAATGGGCCATACGGGAAAGGAGGGAAAGACCCCAAAGGGTGGCCGCACCCCTCCCCATGGGCTAGTCCGAATTGGACTAGGGAGGGGGGCGCCCCCTTCCTTCTTTCTCCTTCCCCCTTCCCTTCTCCTACTCCCACAAGGAAAGGAGGAGTCCTACTCCCGGTGGGAGTAAGACTCCCCCCTTGGGCGCGCCACCTCCCCTTGGCAGGCCCTCTTCCCCTTGCTCCTTTATATACGGGGGCAGGGGGGCACCCCATGGACACAATTGATATACGATATTTTAGCCGTGTGTGGTGCCCCCCTTCACCATATTACACCTCGATAATACCGTTGCGGAGCTTAGGCGAAGCCCTGCGTCGGTGGAACATCATCATCGTCACCATGTCGTCGTGCTGACGAAACTCTCCCTCAACACTCGGCTGGATCGGAGTTCGAGGGACGTCATCGAGCTGAACGTGTGTAGAACTCGGAGGTGCCGTGCGTTCGGTACTTGATCGGTCGGATCGTGAAGACGTACGACTACATCAACCGCGTTGTGATAACGCTTCCACTGTCGTTCTACGAGGGTACGTGGACAACACTCTCCCCTCTCGTTGCTGTGCATCACCATGATCTTGCGTGTGCGTAGGAAATTTTTGAAATTACTACGTTCCCCAACACGCATGCCATGCACATTACAAGTGTTGTTATTGCTATGTAGTTTCCCACACTTATATTCTGTCTATGCTGCTTTGTCTTAAATAGATATGATTTGAACTGTATCTATCTTGATTTGGCAACATAAACTAGAATGATATAGACCATACAGTGACCATACTACATAGATATATGTTTGTATCATGCTGTTATCCTGTCCACCTTACTACTGAACTGGTTTACCAAAATGAGTTTCATATACTACATTGTAAACCTGTGATGTGTTTGTTTGTTTCTCCTTTAGAACGCGGATAAAATATTGGAGAAGAGTACCCCGTTATGCAATGGTAAAGGAAGTAATGCAGATCAGGTTAAAGATAGTGAGACATTCCTGTTGTTCTCCAAGAAAGCTGATAAAAACTATATTGAAGACACTGAGACAACCCCAAAGTCCTGTCTTGATGTAGTGTTCGAGTTACTGGCTACTACTGCTGGCACCAGCTCTTTGAACTCGCTGCCTGAATCAGTTCGGCTTCTTGAGTCTCAACTTCAAGTTGAAAGACATTGATCAGATGTTATGCGACAGGAAGCCGAAGGACTGAGGAAGTCCTTGCAGAATTCAGATGCATACTTTCTGGTGCAACAGCAAGTGCTGGAGGATTTAAGCGCCAAACAAGAGAAAGTTAATAAGCTTGCTAAGCATCTTGCCAGCATTATGGGTACCCAGGATATTGTTTCTTGAGCTCATCTAAAGTGGTTTCAGTTCTGGACTTGTTTTGCTGCGGCATTTATATGCTGCTTTGTTCCCTATATTTGCACTTGTGGCGAACTTTGATGCCCAGTGGATGTAATATGTGTAATAGCGCCTAGCGTAAGTTGCTTGCTTATTTATTTCCGTTGTCTTGTTTATTTGTTTTCTTGTAGTCAGTGCAGTTCTTTTTCCGCGGTTTTGCTAGTGGCCGGAATAACCTATTTTTTAAAACTAGGCCACATTAACAATGGGCTACATATTTACTATAGTTAACATGGGCCTCCTATGGGCCGTAGAAACAATGGGCCTTCTAAGGGCCGTAGAAACAATGGGTCTTCTATGGGGCGTAGACACAATGGGCCTTCTACGGGCCGTATCATCAATGGGCCTTCTACGGGCCGTATGATCGGTTGGCCAAACATGGGCCAATAACAGACCACATTATGGCCGTAAATGGGCTAGAGTTGAAATCGTCCATTCATGGGCCGACCATAACGGGCCGTCATTAATAGGCCGTATTTGATGATGCTATGAAAACGGCCCAACGTATTAACGGGCCACAAACGGGCCGACTGTAACCGTGGGCTGTATTTGGCCCACAAGCAGAAAATGACAGTAACGGGCCGAAAGTAAACGAATGCTAGAAATGAGCCCAGGAATAAATGGGCCCTGAGAAGGCCGAAAGATAACATGGGATGGAAACGGCCCAACGGAATAATGGGCCGTTAATGGGTATAAAGTGATACACTTTTCATTACGGGCCAGTTTTACCACGGGTCGTTAATGGGCCGAGGGTTACTAAGGGCCTCATATGGGCCAAAAGACGTCATGGGCCATACATGGGCCGGAAGTTAAAACGGGCTGGAATTATATTGGACGGCCCAGATGACGCTACTGGGCCTAATTCGGATAGGCCGTAAATGGGCCCTGGGTTAGCGGGCTGTAAATGGGCTATATGTGAACACGCCGTTAACATGCTTGCCGTGGGCCGGCCCGCCACCTTTTTACCAAGTCAAACAGGCCGGCCTTTTCATAGGAATGGGCCTCTGTTGGGCCGTGCCACGTGTCGACGTATCATAGGTGCTTTGGGTCCAATGAGTGGATGACATCTGTCCCAACGGTGAGCCGACACGTGTTTCCTCCCGCCAATGATGATTTTACACATGGAAAATCCCCATTGGTCGGGGCTGTTAACGGGTTATCGGATCCAAAACCGGACCCGATAGCTTAACGGCGTTCCGTTTCGGTGGATGCCACGTGTCGGTCACCCTTGACGAAAGCACTTCTGTGACGCACGATTTATCGTCATGGAAGTTGACACTTCCGTGATGATAATTTTGGTAATGTCATGGAACACTTCTATGACAGCACAGGTATGACTATCTTGATTCTGTCATAAATTTGTCATGGATGTACATGCATGACAGAAAACGTGACCTACTGTGACAAACACGTATCATCACGGAAGTGTATTTTTTTTGTAGTGTAGATATACCCATATCTGCTCAAATCATCTGTGAAGGTCAGAAAATAACGATACCCGCCGCGAGCCTCAACACTCATCGGACCGCATACATCGATATGTATTATTTCCAATAAGTCAGTGGCTCGCTCCATTGTTCCGGAGAACGGAGTTTTATTCATCTTGCCCATGAGGCATTGTTAGCAAGTATCAAATGATTCATAATCAAGTGATTCAAAAAATCTATCCGTATGGAGTTTCTTCATGCGCTTTACACCAATATGGCCTAAATGGCAGTGCCACAAATATGTTGCACTATCATTATCAACTTTGCATCTTTTGGCATCAATATTATGAATATGTGTATCACTACGATCGAGATTCAATAAACCATTTACATTGGGTGTATGACCATAGAAGGTTTTATTCATGTAAACAGAACAACAATTATTCTCTGACATAAATGAATAACTGTATCGCAATAAACATGATTCAATCATATTCATGCTCAACGCAAACACCAAATAACATTTATTTTGGTTCAACACTAATCTCAAAGGTAGAGGGAGTGTGCGATGGTGATCTTATCAACCTTGGAATCACTTCCAACACACATCGTCACCTCGCCCTTTAACTAGTCTCTGTTCATTTTGCAATTCCTGTTTCGAGTTACTAATCTTAGCAACTGAACCGGCATCAAATACCCTGGGGTTACTATGAACACTAGTAAAGTGCACATCAATAACATGTATATCAAATATACCTTTGTTCACTTTGCCATCCTTCTTACCCGCCAAGTATTTGGGTAGTTCCGCTTGCAGTGACCATTCCTTTGCAGTAGAAGAACTCAGTTTGAGGCCTAGGTCTAGCTTTGGGTTTCTTCCCGGGAGTGGCAACTTGCTTGCCATTCTTTCTTGAAGTTCCCTTTCTTTTCCTTTGCCCCTTTTCTTGAAACTAGTGGTCTTGTTAGCCATCAACACTTGATGCTCTTTCTTGATTTCTACCTTCGCCGATTTTAGCATCGCGAAGAGCTCGGGAATCGTTTTCGTCATCCCTTGCATATTATAGTTCATCACGAAGTTCCAGTAACTTGGTGATAGTGACTAGAGAACTCTGTCAATCACTATCTTATTTGGAAGATTGACTCCCACTTGATTCAAGCGATTGTAGTACTCAGACATTCTAAGCACATGCTCACTGGTTGAGCTATTCTCCTCCATCTTGTAGGCAAAGTACTTGTCAGAGGTCTCATACCTCACTCAGGCATGAGTGTGAAATACCATTTTCAGCTCTTGGAACATCTTATATGCTCTGTGTCGTTCAAAAAGTTTTTGAAGTCCCGGTTCTAAGCCGTAAAGCATGGCGCACTAAACTATCAAGTAGTCATCATACCGAGCTTGCCAAACGTTCATAACGTCTGCATCTGCTCCCGCAATAGGTCCATCATCTAGCGGTGCATCAAGGACATAATTCTTCTGTGCAGCAATGAGGATAATCCTCAGATCATAGACCCTGTCCGCATCATTGCTACTATCATCTTTCAACTTATTTTTCTCTAGGAACATATCAAAAATAAAGGGGGAGCTACATCGCAAGCTATTGATCTACAACATAGATATGCAAATACTATCAGGACTAAGTTCATGATAAATTAAGTTCAATTAATCATATTACTTAAGAACTCCCACTTAGATAGACGTCCCTCGAGTCATCTTAATGACCACGTGATCCATATCAACTAAACCATGTCCGATCATCACGTGAGATGGAGTAGTTTTCAATGGGGAACATCTCTATGTTGATCATATCTACTATACGATTCACGTTCGACCTTTCGGTCTCCAGTCTCTGAGGCCATGTCTGTACATGCTAGGCTCGTCAAGTTTAACCCGAGTATTCCGCACGTGCAAAACTGTCTTGCACCCGTTGTATGTGAACGTAGAGCTTATCACACCCGATCATCACGTGGTGTCTCGGCATGACGAACTGTCGCAACAGTGCATACTCAGGGAGAACACTTATACCTTGAAATTTTAGTGAGGGATCATCTTATAATGCTACTGCCGTACTAAGCAAAATAAGATGAATAAAAATAAGCATCACATGCAATCAAAATATGTGACATGATATGGCCATCATCATCTTGTGCCTTTGATCTCCATCTCCAAAGTACCGTCATGATCTCCATCGTCACCGGCTTGACACCTTGATCTCCATCATAGCGTCATTGTCATCTCGCCAACTATTGCTTCTACCACTATCGCTACCGCATAGTGATAAAGCAAAGCAATTACATGGAGATTGCATTTCATACAATAAAGCGACAACCATAAGGCTCCTGCCAGTTGCCGATAACTTTTACAATACATGGTCATCTCATACAATAACTTATATCACATCATATCTTGACCATATCACATCACAGCATGCCCTGCAAAAACAAGTTAGACGTCCTCTACTTTGTTGTTGCAAGTTTTACGGGGCTGCTACGAGCTTCTAGCAAGAACCGTTCTTACCTACGCATGAAAACCACAATGATTTTTCATCAAGTGTGATGTTTTAACCTTCTACAAGGACCGGCCGTAGTCAAATTCGATTCAACTAAAGTTGGAGAAACAGACACCCGCCAGCCACCTGTGTGCGAAGCACGTCGGTAGAATCAGTCTCATGAATGCGGTCATGTAATGTCAGTCCGGGCCGCTTCATCCAATAATACCGCCGAATCAAAGTAAGACATTGCTGGTAAGCAGTATGACTATTATCACCCACAACTCATTGTGTTCTACTCGTGCATATCATCTATGCATAGACCTGGCTCAGATGCCACTGTTGGGGAATGTAGCATGCAATTTTAAAAAAATTCCTACGCTCACACAAGATCTATCTAGGAGATGCATAGCAATGAGATGAGGAGAGTGTGTCCAAGTACCCTCATAGACCGAAAGCGGAAGCGTTATGTCAACGCGGTTGATGTAGTCGAACGTCTTCACGATCCAACCGATCCAAGTACCGAACGTATGACACCTCCGTGTTCAGCACACGCTCAGCTCGATGACATCCCTCGAGCTCTTGATCTAGTAGAGGCTCGAGGGAGAGTTACGTTAGCATGACGGCGTGGAGACGGTGTTGGTGATGTGATCCGCGCAGGGCTTCGCCTAAGCACTACGACGCTATGACCGAAGGAGTAAACTATGGAGGGGGCACCGGACACGGCTAAGACAAATCTTGGTGTCCCTTTGGGGTGCCCCCGCCCCCGTATATAAAGGAGAGGGGGAGGAGGTGGTCGGCCAGGGAGGAGGCGCACCAAGGGGGGAGTCCTACTAGGACTCCAAACCTAGTAGGATTCGCCCCCCCCCCGTCCTTCTAACGGAGAGGGGGAAGGGGAAAGAGGGGAGAAGGAGAAGGAAGGGGCGGGCGCCCCCTCCCCTTGTCCAATTCGGATGGGCAAGGGGGAGGCACGCGCCACCTCCCGTGGCCTGCCTCCTCTTCTCCATAATGGCCCATGAGGCCCATTAACTTTCCTGGGGGGTTCCGGTAACCTCCTGGTACTCCGAAAAATCTCCGATCTTCTTTGGAACCATTCCGGTGTCCATATATAACCTTCCAATATATGAATCTTTACCTCTCGACCATTTCGAGACTCCTCATCATGTTCGTGATCTCATCCGGGACTCCGAACAAACTTTAGCCAGCAAAACACATAACTCATAATACAAATCGGCATCGAACGTTAAGCGTGCGGACCCTACGGGTTCGAGAACTATGTAGACATGACCGAGACACATCTCCGATCAATAAACAATAGCGGAACCTGGATGCTCATATTGGCTCCTACATATTCTACGAAGATCTTTATTGGTCAAACCGCATAACAACATACATCATTCCCTTTGTCATCGGTATGTTACTTGCCCGAGATTCGATCGTCGGTATCATCATACCTAGTTCAATCTCGTTACCGGCAAGTTTCTTTACTTGTTCCATAATGCATCATCCCGTAACTAGCTCATTAGTCACATTGCTTGCAAGGCTTATAGTGATGTGCATTACCGAGAGGGCCCAGAGATACCTCTCTGATACACAGAGTGACAAATCCTAATCTTGATCTATGCCAACCCAACAAACACCTTCGGAGACACCTGTAGAGCATCTTTATAATCACCCGTTACGTTGTGACATTTGATAGCACACAAGGTATTCCTCCGGTATTCGGGAGTTGCATAATCTCATAGTCATAGGAATATGTATATGTCATGAAGAAAGCAATAGCAATAAAACTAAACGATCATTATGCTAAGCTAACGGATGGTTCTTGTCCATCACATAATTCACTAATAATGTGATCCCGTTGATCAAATGACAACACATGTCTATGGTCAGGAAACTTAACCATCTTTGATTAACGAGCTAGTCAAGTAGAGGCATACTAGCGACACTCTGTTTCTCTATGTATTCACACATGTACTAAGTTTCCGGTTGATACAATTCTAGCATGAATAATAAACATTTATCATGATATAAGGAAATATAAATAACAACTCTATTATTGCCTCTAGGGCATATTTCCTTCAGTCTCCCAGTTGCACTAGAGTCAATAATCTAGATTACATAGTAATGACGAGACAATCAAACATCTCTTCTTTCAATGCAAGTTTGCGCGTTCAACATGGTCAATCATCCAAATAGCGTCAAATTTGTATCCACCGACAAGTGTTGCCAATACATATGGCAACTGGCTTGATGGAATACCAAATAATTTTAGTACACTAATACGGGTGGGAGCCTCTGCCTTACTATGGTCGCTTTGGCTATGTAGAAATGACTGTGTTTGTAATGGCAAAATATCTTCTCCAATGCAGGTGATTTACCGTTGTACGCACTGGCTTCATACATGGTCTACTCTGCACCAAACGGACTACCAATCACTATTCAAGGTGGTGTGTATGCGGTTGGAGCGGGTGGCCAAGGAGGTTTTTACCCAACATGGTGGCAGCATAATCTCCGAATCGGTCCACCTCCGCCGACATAGGCATAGTTTCGGCCTCATATGGCTTTACTGCTGCCACTTTGTCGTTTTTATATTGTTTTTCAGACTCTTGTTGGATGGCTATGTGCATCTTAGCTATGCAGAGGCTGGGTGTCGCTCTTTATGCTTTGTATTCGCTCGATGCTACATTTTGAGTTAATAAAAGTGCCCTTTATCGAAAAAGATAATACAGTTAAGAAACACTATGATGAATTTAAGCGACATGACAATGGCCATCTCCTGCCCCTCTCCCCTCCCCCCTCCCCACGTCGCCCCTCCTCTGGGGCCACGGGGGAACCCCTATCCCACCGTCGTGTTCTCCACCCTCCCTCCTGCTTAGTCTCGCCGCCACCGGAAGAGGCCGCTCGAAAATGCCATGCACGCTCCGGGGAAGGTGGTGACGGGGCAATCTTGCTACTCCTCGCGCATGTTGTTTGCCTGGGGGGGGCGACGCCTCGCGATTGGATTTTGGGCCGATCTCGAAGGCGGGCGACAGCTGCTGCCCCGTCGGCACAGAGGTGGTGGCTCGGGGGCGTTGGTCGTCGTACGATGGTGCTGGTCCCGAGAGGTGTTTGGTGGTGTGGGTTCGAGCGGGTGTCAGCCCGATCTGGGCGCGAGGGCGGCATGGGCCAGGAGCTGGCGTGGATGGATCGAGGCACGGAGGCACGAGTCCTCAGGGTCGGCTCTGTGGCGTGTTGCGAGGGTGGCGGGCCAGGAGCTAGCATGGATCTGGTAGGAGCGGCGGCAAGCCGCACCGCAGCTTGTTGTGCGTGAGAGGGTACGGTGTTGGCCGACAGTGAGGTAGGTGGTCGCCTCGGCGTGGTGATGGTGCGGTCACCGTGACTGGGGTGTGCGGGCCAGTGGAAGTGCGAACCGGCTCGCGTCGGTGGCATGGGGATGGTGGTCCAAAGGCTCCGAGCGTAAGCTTACCCGACTATTGCCGGCCAGTGGCGGCGGCGGCTGTGGGTGTCGCTCCCCTTCTTTGAGGTGTCGCCATGGAGTCTTCTTTCACCTCTCCCATCCTCGGAGCAAGATTTTTGGGGGCAACCCTAGACCAGTCCGGTCATGCGATTGGCGTCGCTCTTACGTCGTCTTCCTCCTTTGGGGCGTCATCTTGAAAATCTTACTCCCATCCTGTTGGGGAATGTTGTATGGAAAACAAAACAAAATGCTACGCACACGCAAGATCTATCCATGGAGATGCATAGCAACGAGAGGGGGAGAGTGTGTATATGTACCCTCGTAGACCATAAGCAGAAGCGTTTAGTAACGCGGTTGATGTAGTCGAACTTCTTCGCGATCCAACCGATCGAGTACCGGGCGTACGGCACCTCCGCGTTCAGCACACGTTTAGCTCGGTGACGTCCTCGCCTTCTTGATCCAGCAAGATGGTGAGGTAGTGGATGAGTTCCGGCAGCACGACGGCGTGGTGACGGTGATGGTGAAGCTATCTCCGCAGGGCTTCGCCTAAGCACTACGAAAATATGACCGACGGACGAAACTGTGGAGAGAGGCGCCGCACACGGCTAAGAGATTGTCATGGTTATGTGTGGTGCCCCCCTCCCACATATATATAGGTGAGGGGGAGAGGGGAGAATCCAGGAGGCTCCCCAGGTAGGGCTGAATCCTACTTGGGCTCCTGCCCTGGCCGCCCCCCCCCCCCCACCATATATGCCGGAGGGGGAAAGGAAAGGGGGGAGAGGGAAGGAAGGGGGAGGCCGAATCCCCCTCCTTCCTTTCTCCCATAGGTCGACTGCCATAGGGGGGTGTGCCAGCCCCTTGTGGGCTGGTGTGCTCCCCTCTAATGTCCCAGTAGGCCCATCTTCCTCTTGGGGCTTCCGAGAACCCTTTCCGGTGATCCGATGACCACTTGGTACCTCCCGAAACTCTTCCGGTGTCCAAATAGTATCATTCTATATTTCAATCTTTACCTCCGGACCATTCCGGAGCTCCTCGTCATGTCCGTGATCTCATCTGGGACTCCGAGCAACATTCGGTCACCAAATCATACAACTCATATAACACTATATCATCAACGAACGTTAAGCGTGCGGACCCTACGGGTTCAAGAACTATGTAGACATGACCGAGACACCTCTTCGGTCAATAACCAATAGCGGAACCTGGATGCCCATATTGGCTCCTACATATTCTACGAAGATCTTTATCGGTCGAACCTTATGACAACATACGTAATTCCCTTTGTCCATCGGTATGTTACTTGCCCGAGATTCGATCGTTGGTATCTTCATACCTAGTTCAATCTCGTTACCGGCAAGTCTCTTTACTCGTTTCGTAATACATCATCTCGTAACTAACTCATTAGTCACTTTGCTTGCAAGCTTCTTGTGATGTGTATTACCGAGAGGGCCCAGAGATACCTCTCCAATACACGGAGTGACAAATCCTAATCTTGATCTATGCCAACTCAAGAAACACCTTCGGAGATACCTGTAGAGCATCTTTATGATCACCTAGTTACGTTGTGACGTTTGATAGTACACAAGGTGTTCCTCCGATATCCGGGAGTTGCATAATCTCATAGTCGAAGGAATATGTGTTTATCATCAAGAAAGCAATAGCAATAAATTGAACGATCCTATGCTAAGCTAACAGATGGGTCTTGTCCATCACATCATCCTATATACATAAGAAGTTGATCCCCGCTATCCTATTTATCTCAACAAGCACACATGCCACATCATCAAAGGCCCACCACTACATGCATGAGAGAAAAAAAATCATTATTAGTTGACCTCATGCACACCTTTCAACTCACCACACATGCCACCTCATCAAAAGTCCACTCAACATGCATAATTTATTTTCTATTATGTTGTACCACCTATATTCAAAATATTTTCTGACTACACAATAATCAAATACAATATATAATATTTATTTTCAGATTTAGTTCATATATTAGTAATTCAACGATGAAAGCTTCATACAATCAAATCACTAACATATATTGCAATCGATTCACGCTGCAACGCGCGAGGTATTCTCTAGTTCTCCTAATGAGGTGATCCCATTATCAAATGACAACACATGTCTACGGTTAGGAAACCTTAACCATCTTTGATCAACGAGCTAGTCTAGTATAGGCTTACTAGGGACAAGGTATTTGTTTATGTATTCACACATGTATGTAAGTTTCCGATCAATAAAATTCTAGCATGAATAATAAACCTTTATCACAACCCTCAAAAAATAAACCTTTATCGTGAATAAGGAAATATAAAATAACAACGTTATTATTGCCTCTAGGGCATATTTCCTTCAGTCTCCCACTTGCACTAGAGTTAATAATCTAGATTACAGTGTAATGAACCTAACACCCATGCAGTCTTGGTGTTGATCATGTTTTGCTCTTGGAAGAGGCTTAGTCAACGGGTCTGCTACATTCAGATCCGTATGTATTTTGTAAATCTCTATGTCTCCATCCTTGACCTTTTCACGAATGGAGTTGAAGCATCTCTTGATGTGTTTGGTTCTCTTGTGAAACCTGGATTCCTTCGCCAAGGCAATTGCTCCATGATACGTCTCCAATGTATCTACTTTTTCTCACGCTTTTCCTCTTGTTTTGGACTCTAATTTGCATGATTTGAATGAAACTAACCCCGGACTGACGCTGTTTTCAGCAGAACTACCATGGTGTTGTTTTTGTGCAGAATTAAAGTTCTCGAATGGAACGAAACTTCATGAGGAATTTTTATATAATAAATGACAATTTCTGGAGCCAAGACCTACAAGAGAGGGGCCCCTGGGTGGGCACAACCCACCAGGGCACTCCCCCTTCTCATGGCGCGCCCAGGTGGGTTGTACCCACCTGGTGGCCCCGCTGACCCAGAGACCGACGCTATAAATTCCTATTTTCGGAGAAAAAATAGGGGAGAAAGAATTATCACGGTTCACGAGACAGAGCCATCGCCAAGCCCTGTTCTTCCTCGGGAGGGCAGATCTGGAGTCCGTTTGGGCCTCCGGAGAGGGGCATCTTCGTTCTTCGTCATCACCAACCCTTCTCAATCACCAATTCCATGATGCTCCCCACCAGGAGTGAGTAATTCCTTCGTAGGCTCGTTGGTCCGTGAGGAATTGGATGAGATTCATCATGTAATCGAGTTAGTTTTGTTAGGGCTTGATCCCTAGTATCCACTATGTTCTTAGATTGATGTTGCTATGACTTTGCTACGCTTAATGCTTGTCACTTTGGGCCCAGGTGCCATGAACTCAGATCTGAACCGTTTATGAATTCATCATTATATCCATGTGTTAGATCTGATCTTGCAAGTTATAGTCACCTACTACGTGTTATGATCCGGTAACCCCGGAGTGACAATAACCGGGACTTCTTCCGGTGATTACCGTAGTTTGAGGAGTTCATATATTCACTATGTGTTAATGCTATGTTCTGGTTCTCTATTAAAAGGAGGCCTTAATATCCCTTAGTTTCCAATATGGACCCCGCTGCCACGGGAGGGTTGGACAAAAGATGTGATGCAAGTTCTTTTAATAAAGCACGTATGACTATTTACGGAATACATGCCTACATTATATCGATGAACTGGAGCTAGTGCCGTATCGCCCTAGGTTATAACTGTCACATGATGAATATCATCCAACAAGTCACCGATCCAATGCCTACGAATTTATCCTATATTGTTTTTGCTAAGTTACTACTGCTATCATCACTGTTACACTTGCTACAAAATTACTGCTATCACTGTTACTATTACTATTGCTGCTGTCACTACTATCAAAACTATCAAACTACTTTGCTACTGATCACTTTGCTGTAGATAATTAATCTATAGGTGTGGTTGAATTGACAACTCAGTTGCTAATACCTTCAAATATTCGTTGGCTCCCCTTGTGTCGAATCTATAAATTTGGGTTAAATACTTTACCCTCAAAAACTGTTGCGATCCCCTATACTTGTGGGTTATCAAGACCTTTTTCTAGCGCTGTTGCCGGGGAGCATAGCTATATTTGTTGAATCACTTGGGATTATTATCACTATGAAGAATCTGAAGGATCCAAAGGCTAAGATATTTCCCTCAAAGACGAGGGGAGGTAAGGAACTGCCATCTAGTTCTGCTTTAGATTCACCTTCTGTTTTGAGTAAACTTGCAACACCACCACATGCTATTAATTCTGATAGGTCGCAAGTTATTGATGATGCTACTTCTACTATGAATGATGCTTATGATGATGCTAGTACCTTTCTTAATAATGATGATGTGCCACTTGGTGAATTCCTTGATAAACAAATTGCTAGAGTTATACAACATGATGTTGTTGAATCTGATGACGAGCTTGAAACTGAAACTCCTGAAACACCTGCTAGAACTAGCCTTCCTAGATATGAATTGCCTAAGGTACCGGAAGGTTATGTTATGAGTGAAGAAACAACTAGAGATATTCTTGCTTGCAATGATAGAGATGATCTAGAGAAATTATTACACAAGTATAAAGAAAAATCTCTGAATGCTAGAATGTAATGTGATCCTAAGTTTGCTACTTCACCTATCTTTATTGATGACAAGGATTATGAATTCTCTGTCGACCGAGAGTTAATTACTTTGGTTGAATCTGATCCTTTCCATGGTTATGAAAATGAAACTGTTGTGGCACATCTTACTAAGTTGAATGATATAGCCACCCTTTTTACTCATGATGAGAAAACTCGCTATTACTTTATTCTCAAATTATTTCCTTTCTCATTAAAGGGTGATGCTAAATCTTGGTACAATACTCTTACTCCTGGTTGTGTGCGTAGTCCCCAGGATATGATTTATTACTTCTCTGGAAAAAAATCCTGCTCATAAGAAACAAGCTGCCTTACAGGAAATATTTAACTTTGTGCAAACTAAAGAAGAGAGTCTCCCACAAGCTTGGGGGAGGCTTTGCCAGTTACTTAATGCTTTTCCTGATCATCCTCTTAAGAAAAACAAAATACTTGATATCTTGTATAATGGACTAATCGATGCTTCTAGGGACTTCCTAGATAGTTGTGCTGGTTGTGTTTTCAGGGAACGAACTATTGGACAAGCTGAAGAATTATTGAATAATATCTTGAAAAATTATGATGATTGGACTATTCCTGAACCACCGCCTAAACCCACTCCAAAGAAGAGGGGTATATTATATCTCAGTCCTAAAGATATGCAAGAGGCAAAGAAATCCATGAAGGAAAAAGGTATTAAAGCTGAGGATGTTAAAAATTTACCTCGTATTGAAGAAATACATGGGCTTAATACACCACCACTGCCTAAGGTGGTAGAGGTAAATTCTCTTATGAAGTTCAATGAAAATGATAATCCTCACAATATGCATCCTAGTCAATGCCTTTATGAGTTTGAAAACTACATTAGAAAACAAGATCACTTCAATGCCAATGTTATGAAACAATTGAAATATAATTCTGATATGATTGCTCGCTTGAGTGACTTGTTATTTAGAATTTCAAATGATGTTAGAGGTTTTGGAAAACATGCTTCTATGGTTCAAACTCAACTAGAACAAGTTGCTAAATCACAAAGAGAATTACTTGATGAAATGAATCATAATATGCATGACTTTGCTGTTAGAGTTGCAACTAGAGGAGGTAAGATGACTCAGGAACCACTTTATCCTGAGGGACACCCAAAAAGAATTGAACAAGATTCACAAAGATCTAACACTAGTGCACCTATTCCTTCTAGAAAGAAAAAGAAGAAGAAAAATGATAGGACTTTGCATACTTCTAGTGAACCTGAAATAGAAAAACCTCCTGATAATGAAAATGAAACTTCTATCTCAGATGCTGAAACTCAATCTGGTAATGAACACTCACCCAATGATAATGAAAAAGATAATGATGAGGTTCATGAAGACACTCAACCAAACAATGATAAAGAACCAGATAATGATGTTGAGATAGAACCACCTGTTGATCTTGATAACCCACAACCTAAGAATAAAAGATATGACAAAAGAGATTTTGTGGCTAGGAAACACGGTAAAGAATGAGAACCGTGGGTTCAAAAACCTATTCCTTTTCCACCCAAGTCAACTAAAAAGAAAGATGATGAAGAATTTGAACGCTTTGCTGAAATGCTGAGGCCAGTCTTTTTGCATACTCACTTGACTGGCATCTTAAAAATGCCTCCTTATGCAAACTATATGAAAGACATCCTCACAAATAAGAGAAAAACACCGGAAGCTGAAATCTCCACTATGCTTGCTAATTACACTTTGAAAGATGGAGTACCTAAAAAACTTGGAGATCCGGGAATACCAACTATACCTTGCTCTATCAAAAAGAATTATGTGAAAACTGCTTTGTGTGATTTAGGAGCTGGTGTTAGTGTTATGCCTTTCTCTTTATATAAAAGACTTGACTTGAATAAACTCACACCTACTGAAATATCTTTGCAAATGGCTGACAAATCAAC
Organism: Aegilops tauschii subsp. strangulata; assembly: GCF_002575655.3. NCBI lineage: Eukaryota > Viridiplantae > Streptophyta > Magnoliopsida > Poales > Poaceae > Aegilops > Aegilops tauschii. Next base: position 298,955,195 of record NC_053035.3, on the reverse strand, counting down.
TACCATACCTATCGGTATCTGTGAGGATGTGCCCGTTGTTGTTGCTAATGTTACTATTTTGACTGACTATGTTATACTTGAGATGCCCGAGGATGACAACATGTCAGTTATCCTTGGTAGACCCTTCTTGAACACTGCAGGGGCTGCTATGGATTGCAATAAAAGCAAGGTCACTTTTCATATCAATGGTAATGAGCATACGGTGCACTTGCCGAAGAAACAATTCCAAGTGAATGGTATTAATGTTGTTGAAAATCTCCGACAATCACTATTGGAAGTTTTCAAATACCTCTACCTACTGTCAAAAAGAAATATGAAATGCTTATTGTTGGGGGAATGCATATCCCCATTGAGGTAACTTAGTGATTTATGAAAGTTCTTCGGTTTCATGCTAATCGAAAGTGGTTGTTAATAAGACCTGATCAACCTTATTAATGAATCATTTTTGAGCGGTATGAAGTTGATGAATTTAGTAAGCACTACCTTCTGTCCTTACTTTTTGTTTTCTGTTTTTATTAGTTAAATAAAATAAAATGCCATGTTTTGTCTATTTTCTGAATTTCCCGTGCAATAAAAAAATGACCCAAAAATAAAAGTTCTCGGAATGTCCTGAAAATTGAACATGATTTTTTCTGAATATTTCTGAATTTTTGGTGCAACCAATACCATAGGGAGGTGCACCAGGTGGGCACAACCCACCTGGGCGCGCCACGACCCCCAGGCGCGCCCTGGTGGGTTGTGGTCCCCATGTGGGCCCCCTCACTTATCTCTTTAGCCCACATCATCACTTACCTCCAGAAAAAAATCTCCATTGCTCTCTGTTTCGGGGGATTGTTGCTTGGTATGTGTCGGTGTACAAAAGTGGGGGCCCTTTTTGTACCTCTTTACTTGTGCACGGGCAGTCAGAGCCGCGCCCGCGACCACACTAAGTAGGGTCGAGGAGGGAAGCCGAAGGGACAAGACGGGCAAAGCAATGCCAAGCCCAGAGACACAAAGGGCAAGAGGGCGAGGTGGACTCCCCCGGCAAGACCCTTGCCGGGGCGGCCTCCGCAGCCCCGGCAAGCGCCTTGCCGGGGCAACTTGCCCAACGCCAGCAGGGCGCGCCACCCTTGAGCCCAAGGGTTCCAACACCATCAACCACATTGGAACCAAGGCTTGGGAGGCACCTCCATGGTGGCATGCAAATCTTTGTGAAGATAATAAGCACACAAGATCATATGAGGACCAGAAGATGACGATCCTCGGCAAGATCCTTGCCGAGGAAATCCACGAGACCCCCGGCAAAGATCCTTGCCGGGGACGACCGCGATGCCACGGCAAGACCCTTGCCGGGGCCCTGGCAAGACCCTTGGCGAGGACACCTGCGGGGCCACAGCCAGGCCCACGTTTGCGAAAACTCCACCGCCGTTCCCATACAGCTGCAAACCCAACCACTGGGCAGGCACCTGCGTGGCGACGTGCGGCCTCCAGGCCAACTCAGCAAGCACGTAGGTGGTGGCATGCAGATCTTCGTGAAGACTCTGCCACCGCGCCAGCCTAGCAGCCAGCCAACGTGGCACTACAACGCCTCATCAGCTCGGACGTGCGTCAGAGCCAGGCGAGGCGGCGACAGCTGGGACGAGCTTCCTTGCCGACCCCGATAAAGCAAGAAGGGCATGTTGGCAACGCATTAAATGCGTTTGTCCGACGGTGCCAGAGGATATACTTAACCACTATGTACCTTTCCACCTCCTGTGTGCCACTGTGGCAACCCCTTTTGTCTATAAAAGGAGGCCCGAGGCGTACGGGAGGGGTATTCGGATCTTTTGAACAAAACACACGCCGTAGCTAGTTCAAGAGCTCAAGAACACTCAAATATACACCAAAGCAGGACTAGGGTATTACGCATCCTCGTGACCCGAACCTGGGTAAACGACCTTTGTGCTGACTCCTAGACCCGCTCTTTGCACAACCTCGCGCCCGCCAACCACAGAAGGGATTCCAGTGATCCCATAGGTGTCGTTTTCCACTGACATCTTTGGCGCGCCAAGCGGGGGGGCGCAGTTGTGGAAATCCAGTCTAGCAGTTAGTTTAGCAGTTCTTCATCGCCATGGCTCCCAAGAAGACGATCACGGCGATCGGTTCATCGGGAGCCGAACGGCCCGTACCAGTGCGGGCGAGTGGCGGGCGGTCGCGGATGGAAGCTGAGGCGCGGCCCACGAACACCCACATCGCTCTGGCAGTCAAAGTCTGGCGAGCAGCGTCGTTCGTGCGTGGGACGACGGGCCGCACGCCGTCAAATCCAAAGACGGAGCCGGGCCCCCGCAGGCGGCGCGGGGCCCTCCAAGGGCGGCGTCAGCCACCCATGGGCGGCGCGGCGACTTCCAAGACGCCTACGCCGGCGCCCACGACGCGCTCTTCCCAGGTTGTGCGTGACGAGAAGCATCACCACGCTGGTGACCCCGGGTGCCGCCATGGGAAGAGTCTTGTGCATCATTCGCGGGACGTAGAAGGCCAGCATGCACGCCGAGGCGCTGGCAAAAATGGCCCACAGCCGCAAGGCCGTGATAGAGCTCCTTCTAACGTGGTTAGAAGTCGGAGCGCGTCACGGTCCACGCAGCTTTCGCCGCCACCCACGCCAGCAGAAGCTTTGGCGCGCGCAGTTGCTCCTCGACTTTCCTCCTGCTGCAGGAAAGCTCGACGAGTGGAGAGCCACCATACGAAGCCTCGTCGGTGTTGCCAACAAGGATGAGCCGCGACCAGCGGGGCCCTCAGGCCGGCGCTCCGTCGAGCCACTGCATGCCAGTGGTGGAAGGACCAG